>NW_012142745.1:7157150-7161109 GCF_000956105.1 Propithecus coquereli
GCAGTGCTACAACCTAAAGCACCTCACACGTATCTGTTCCTTCTGTCTCTTGAGAGACAGAAAATTTCATAGCTCCTGATGGAGTCCAATTTCACATCTTGCCATAAGGCTCCTGGGTCAGAATGTAGCTGAGTTATCAGACAATTCTATCTCCTTTTGTTGAGTGAGACTGAGCAGTAGGTGTTTCTTCTATTCAACTGGAGAGCCAGTTGTTCAGTGTTTACCTGGTGGATCATGTCTATTAGCCCTACTCAGCAAGACATAGGCCCAAATCATGATTTTCTCATACTGTTAAATAAACTATCCAGTGTGGTACCATTTGTAGCTGAATACATCAGCACATTATTTGTAATAATATTGTACTCAGTTCCAAAGAGACTGGGCAAACTACAGGGTAAACTGAAGTGACAAAATACCTAGACTAAAGGCCACCTAAAATTTCATGTAAAATTAGAAGAGGATCTTTAGATCCACTCAAACCTTCTGCCAGAGTTTGAATTAGAAGAGGAACCCACCCATGCATTTCTTTGCCCATAGCCACTTGTCTTAGATGAAATTCTCTAGCAAACACAGCACGAAGCAAAGACTTATGTGTTAATACTATATTGAGAATAACAGTCCTAGGAACAAGGGTCATGAGGCAGGAAAGCTGAAAGAGCAAATACAGGGAAGTGCTTTAGCCATCTGGCCACTGGTTGGTACCAAGCATAATTGATTACTTGATTTCATAAGACCACCTTTAGAGAAGTCACATTAGCACCTGCATCTCAAGATAGTCTGTCCATGGGAGGGGAAGAAGAACGTATCTGCTGGCTCCTTTATTTTCTTGGTTCACCCTACAACACATTAAATCCCCTGAGCAGGTCCCACAGGTCTCATGCCTCAACAGCAGCAGGTGAGCCTCAGAGCAATGGACAAAGGGTCCAGGGCACAGGTGGGAGGAGAGGTGTTCTCTGGGGGTACCCATGCAAAGCTCATTTCTACAAGAACTCTGGAGAAGTAAACAATGATCAAGGGCCCTAGTGATAGCTGCAGCTGAAAAGTTCTCACAGGTTGCATAGGATGTCTCAGGCACATTAGTATGTGCAGAGTTGGCAAAATTCCACAAAGAGCAATTATACCTACACTGTTTTTCGTGTGGCATGTCCCTTTGTTTGTACCCTACCTTCATCCTCCATTTATGTATAAGAGCTGGACCCCACTGAAAACTCAATCATGCCAAAGAAAGGGGCTGCATCTATGTAGGGAAGAACCCAGCTTGCAGATATCAGGCATTTAAGGTGTGATATCCTACCAGGTTGGCTTCTATAAATAATCAAGAAACTCTAGAGATGAGTTGGTTTCTCAAATTCTCCTAGTTCGTTGTTGGTTTTCTTCTTATTTTATTACAATGAGGGCACCATGTTAAACTTCAGTCCTTCTAAGTAAAATTTACATTTCACTAGTTTTCAACAACAAAAAAATTATTTTACCAATGAAATTAGTACATGGAATGAATCACTGAGTATGCAGCTTCCAACCGTGCTGGCCTGGTATCCCCTTGAAGCATATCACAAACTGATAACTAATCTGCTCTCCCCATCTGGTCTCTGCCTCACTAACGGCATCTCCTGCTTTCCGAGTTCTTCACACTGAATGTATATCCTCCCAGGGAAAACTAAAAAAGTCAACAAATGTGATGCAATATGGTAAGATACCTATGAGTAATGGAATAATAGGATGAAACATGTGAACACTTCCTAGCTTTGGTCTTATAAAGCATGGAAAATTGGATGAACTATTTTGAGCTAGCACGATAGGTACAATTATATCCCATTTCAGAGAGTCAGTTATCCTTGCTTGCCTTCTTGATTCTGGTCTATCCACACCTGCAATGTTGTATTCTGTTTAAGATAATTAAATTAAATGAAAGATACCACCAAATTGGGAAAAAAGTCAAAAAGAAGTACCCAATGAATAAAACAGCAGAATTGGGTTTTGAGTGAAGAGGAAGCATATGTTTATGTCCGATCCAGAAAAAAGACTTATGGTAGAGATTCAATGAATTCAAACATATGATTTTTCTTAAATTTCCTGCCTAATGCTAAGCATGTTATTTAATTAAGTGTTCTGCCTTCCTCAAAAACTTTTTAAAAGCGCAAGATGGGGCAAGATGGCTGATGAGAGACATTGCTTGCTGGACCGTCTGGGAGGTAAGCAAGGGTTTCGGATAATGGAGTCTGGAGAGAAGATGCAGCATGGGTGAATTTCAAGGAGAGAAGTGCCAGAGCTTGCCAGGGACCTCGCGGAAGAAAATCTCAAAGCATAGAAGGAAGAGGATAAAGGAAAAGAGATATTGGGGAGGACCAACCCCAGTGAGGCTTGGATCCTAGTGAGGGGGTAAGAGGGAATTCCTTTCTCCCTCTCACAACCTTCAGTGATCAGCAGGCTACCAAGTTACTGGGAAGCTTTTTCATCCCCCCAAGCCCAAGCACTGTGGCAACCGTGGAATTGTAGGGAGAATTTGTGTGATTCCAGAGCTTGGACACTCAGTGTGGGGTTCCCCTCCAAGGAGAGTGACCTGAGAGGCCAGGAAGCTGGCTTTCTTCCATTCACGCTCTTATCTCTCCTGCCCCTCCTCCACCCATAGCAACCAGAACAGAGTGGCCCCCTCTTCCTAGCTGGTGTGTCCCGCAGTCTGAAGTTTCCACAGAGACTGGGGCCCACTGGGACCTGGCACCTGATGTGAGAGCGCCCTTCCTGCTGACGTTTCATGGAGATGATGCCAGTGGGTCAGACACTCAGGCTGGATCCTGTGCCCCCAGGACTTGAGCAGGACACTGGGGGACAGAGGAGGTGGAGGGAGGTTTGGGAGCTGGACTTGGGAAAAAGGGATCCCATGTAGGCACAACTGATAGGAGAAAACTGGGGGTTGGAGATGTGGCCAACAGGGAAGCACCCATCCTCCACACAGGAATGCGATGCTGTCGGACTAGGGTGGGTCTCTGGTGGGAAGATCCCAGCCTGTGGCACCATAACTGAGTACAGAGCATTCAGAGCCCACTTGAGGGCAGGGGCAATGCACGAGGGGCAGAACTCACTCCCCACAGCCAGTCTGAGAAGTGCAGCCCCTCCCTCACAAGCAGCCTTTCTGGCTTGGAGAGCTTACTTTGACCCTCATCCCAGTGGCTCTGCTAGCGGCAGGGAAGATGACCTCTGAGCCCTGCCAAGGCTTTGCAAAGCCTTCCAGGCTAGCACAACCTAGCCGCTCCCAGCCTCGACCCTCCACCCACCTTTGCTATGGGGGAGATCAAGCAATGCCCTAGGATTGCCCCTCCCAAAGCCTGGGTCATTCAAATGCTCCACTTGAGAGACTAGAGCTTATCACAGGCACAAAAGAACATCTCTGCAGGTGGCTCCTTCCTGCAAGCATCAACCACTAAAAGGGAGAACAACTCTACAGCTCATTACAGAATCTACCAAGTCAATTAAATAGAGCATGGCTGGTTCTTACAAGCATCACCCACCATCTTGAAGATTAAGCTGGAGGTCCCAATACAATTCACACTGCTTTGAAAAGGGGAAGACAACAGAATAGAAGCAACTCAAGAGGACACTGCTTTTTAGGAGAGAAACAAAAGTTATAGGTAGCTTGATCTGTGAGGGTCTCCCTACTCCACTGCAGACCTCTCAGCTGATCAGGGAGCTGTTCAGAGTCTGTACAGAGACATTCCACCAGAGAGCCGGTGCAGCAGAGAGCCGGTGCCTGCCAATCCCAGATGTCTGCAAATAACTCCATACTGCCATTCTGGTGCATGGAGCCAGGTCTGCACGGGACCCAGCCTCCCAGCAATAGCCTTTCCATCACCCCTGCTGATCTGGGGAGGGACCATATGCTCACCAATGTAATGTCCTGTGACTGGGGGCCAAGCACACCTCCTCCCTGTTGTGGGAGCTGAACAGAGCAGGATCCCCAGCTG
>NW_012142745.1:7163014-7163489 GCF_000956105.1 Propithecus coquereli
TGCCTGCTAAGAAGGCGAGAAGGATGCTAAGCAGGAATTTTTAAAGAAGATTCAAACAAAATCACGTAGGATGGATTGAAAAGGGGAGAGAGGGCGACAAAGAACCTTGTAGAAAAGTTATTACAAAAACTATTAATAGATAAGAATAAGAAATACTGAATTCTAATAATGTCTGAGGAATTGGCACGGAGAAGAGAAACATAAAACGTGTTATGCCCATTATGATAATGATATAAAGTTATTAAAATCATATTAATACTATCTAACTTGAGATGGAAAAACGTAAATTTTATAATACATAATTTTAATCATTTTAGATTACTGTGTACTTATAATAACGATAGCTAAACTTTAGCATTTACTATTTGCTTGGTACTTAATATTAATTATCCAATTTAATCCTTATAGCAATCCCTGAGTTATCTCCATTTTACCGATGAGGAAATGAAGGAACAGAAAGGTTAAGTAATTTACC
>NW_012142745.1:7175413-7176353 GCF_000956105.1 Propithecus coquereli
AAAAAAAAAAAAAAAAGAAATCTGTATTTAAGAAGTACTTTATAGAGAAGTGAGAGTCAGGCTCTGTAGCCATTTTTCCGTGGGTCCTTGTCATTTCATTTCTCTGAACCAGTTTCTTATTGAATCATTGAGAAATGAGTAGGTTAGATTAAATCATCAACATCATCAACATCATCATCATCATCTATGGTTTATTGAGTACTTGTTCTAAGTTCTGAACCAGACTTGGTGTTTTACATTGATTCTATCATTTAATCCTCAAAAATTTTCATAAAGTAAATTGAGGCATTACAAATGAAGTTCTGTCAGTGCCTAGGATTCTAAATGATGCTGTTAACTTGAAGAATTCCATATGCCTGAGATAACTAAGTATAATTTATAGTCATAAATGCAAGATAGTATAGAGACATTTGTCAGGCTTTAGACACCAGATAAATTGCAGAATATGCATTTCAAATCATGGTCTCTAACCTTATTCCCTTGCTTACTTTGGACAATTAATGTAAATCCTTTGAATGTCAATGTCCTCATCTGTAGAGAAGGGAGAACATGACCTACCCTAGAGTATGTCTGTGAGAATTAGATGGGATATTTCATGCAAAGAATCTAGTGTTTTGCCTGATAAGGACTCAAATAACAGTCACTGTTGTTGTAGTTAATTTGTGAGACAATTACAATATTATAATTGACTTCAGCATTATTTCATTGAGTATATGAAGAAGTAATGAGCTACATGTGGCTCTTTGTCAACTTTTCTCCATCAGCATCTGACATAAAATATTAAAATATTGGCTTTTAGGATCCCCTCTAGAATTACAGCTCTGTCCTTTATGGGTTCCCATTTTGAGGTGGCAAAAGCATGAATGACATGTTGTCTTAGAACTTTTACAATTTGCAAATACGATTTTCATCTAAACTATCCAAGCCTATTTTTTTTTTT
>NW_012142745.1:7176403-7178350 GCF_000956105.1 Propithecus coquereli
CCAGGCACTTACTTCACTCTAGCTGTGAAAGTACTGAATGGCATCTTCTTCCAGTATAGGGATGTTTCATCTACACTGAAAATCTTTGGTTTAGTGTGGCTGCTCGATCAATTATCTTGGTTAGGTTTTCTGGATAACTTGCTGCAGCTTCTCCCTCACCATTTGCTACTTGACCTTATACTTTTATGTTATGGAGATGGCTTCTTTTTTAAGCCTCATGAACCAACTCTGCTAGCTTCAGACTTTGTTTCCTCACCTCTCTCAGCCTTCGCGTTGTTGGAAATAGTTACTACCTTGCTTTGGGTTAGTCTTGGGCTTAAGGGACTGTTGTAGCTGGTTTGATCTATTATCCAGACCACTCAAACTTTCTCCCTATCAGCAATAAGGCTGTTTCACTTTCCCATCATTTGTGCATTCATTGGAGCAGCACTTTTAATTTTATTCAAGAACTTTTCCTTTGCTTTCACAGCTTGGCTAACTGTTTGGCACAAGAGGCCCAGCTTTCAGTCTAACTAGGTGTTTGACATACCTTCCTCACTAAGCTTAATCATTTCTAGCTTTTGACTTAAAGTGAGAGATACATGAATCTCTTTTTCACTTTAACACTGAGAGGCCACTGTAAGGTTATTCATTGGCCTAGTTTCAATATTATTGTATCTCAGGAAATAGGGAGGCCTGAGGAGAGGGAGAGAGATGGTAAAATGGCCAGTCTGTGGAGTAATAAGAGCACATACAACATTTATCAATTAAGTTTGCTGTCTTATATGGTTCCAGTTCATTATAATATTAATAGTAATTTCAGTGATCACTGATCACAGATCAACATAACAGATATAATAATATGAAAAAAAAAGTTTGAACTATCGTGAGAATTGCCAAAATGTGACACAGAGACACAAAGTGACCACATGTTGTGGGAAAATGCACTAATAGACTTGCTTGATGCAGGGTTGCCACAAAGCCCCAGTTTGTAGAAAATGCAATATCTGAGAAGCACAATAACATGAAGTGTAATAAAACATGTATGCCTGTACATACTTCATGTCCTAGAAACAAATAATAGAAAATGAGAGTCATAAGGTGGTTCAGGAGAGACTGTGAAGTGTGCATGCCGGTTTACAGAGGTCGTATTGTCATGAAACTTTGCCAGAGGGGAGCACGGTGCATGAGTATGTTTGGGGCTCACTAAACATGTGTTTCCAGTGGCAACGATCCTCATTCTCAGATAAGGTGAAGAGCAGTACAAAGCAGCATTTGGAAAGACTAATAGGACTATAACGTTAGGATGATCTTCTTATACTGTGTCTTCTCAATTCTAGCTCTTAAAAACTTCACAAATCCACTGACTTCTCTCCATCTCCACCACTCTTTATGCCCAGCTACCATTCTCCAAGTCCCCTTCTACTTCAATAGTGTCCTACATTATTTATCTGGGACTGCTCTACCCCAACTCTTCCACATGAAAGCTAGAGGAAATTTTCAAAATGCAAATTTTGTCATTCCCCTCATCCCCAGTTGCCTTCCCACTCTCTTGGGATGAAGAAAGAACTTCTCCTCTTGGCTCATAAGGTCCTGAGTGCGCAGTTCTTAGCTTGCTCCGACAGCCCTCCCTGGGCCCTGTTTCCCAGGCTCTGTGGTTGGGACCTGCGTGCCCTCTCCTTTCCTGTGCCCCTCGCTGTCTACGGCACGCTTGCCTATCTGTGCTCTCTGCGTGGGATGCCTTCCCTTGCTCCTTACCCAGATAACACCCCTTCGTCCTTTAGCTCTCAGCTCACGCAGCACTCTCCTTGGCAAGGGTTCCCTTGACCTGTGGGGCCAGGCCAAGTCCCCCTACTAAAGCACCTCTACCCCCATGACCACCCTTCTTTTAACTGCCTAATGTCTCCTGCCTGGAACTAATCAATTAGAATTTTATATTTTTGGGGGTGTCTTTTGATTGATTCTCTT
>NW_012142745.1:7189413-7191473 GCF_000956105.1 Propithecus coquereli
ACATATTTCTAAAGTAATAATAGAGAAATAAGCATCTACATTGGGTATTTTTATGAGTCCTGAAGAGGTAAGATTTCATTGAAATATTCATTTATTAACCACCATATTTGTGTTCATTTCTAATATTTACTCTACTTTCCTCTAGCCATCTTCATCTATATTCAAAATTCCTGTCGTAAAAGAAAATGAGATTCTTTAAAAGTCTATATGCTGCAAAATGTTAACTTCCTATGTCAAAAAGTACCATGAACATACATTTATAAAACTAAATTTTAATAAAAACTATAAAATCACATAGGCCCTTAAAACACACGTTATTGGTTTCAAACGATTTTACTCAATAATACAATGTAGTTAGTCCCTTCTTAAAACTTAAGTTTATAGAATAGACTTTCTACAAATAAACATTTTCTAGGAAAACCTAATTTTGAATTTGGGTTTAGAGGAGTTTTAGGACTAAAAATGTTTTGCATAAGATGGAAGATGACACTGGGAATTGTGACCTGACAAGTTCTTGTGAGAGTATGAATAATTTTGTTCTACTTTTGTAACTATTAGTGAAAAACATTGTTCTTGAATTTAGGAATGGATTTCTTTTTTCAAAATTCCATGATTGTTATTACATGGGACAGAATTCTTGACTAACTATTAATTTTGCTGACAAAGAAAAAATAAACATTGGTAGCTTACTTTCATGTTCTCTGCTTCTAATACAGGAACCACTATCCCCATGTATTTAAATTTAGATTTAATTTAATTTAAGTAGCAGCTGAGCATTTAAAAGGTTTCTAGTTCAACTGAGACACTGAATCATTAATTCAACAGTGCAGATGTAAAACATTTCCTTCATTTCAGAAAAATATATTTGACAATTTTTTCTATAGTTTAAACTGACACTGTTACCCACAAAAAACTAAAAATATCTTGACCATTTACATTACTTAGTCATAACCTTCTAAGAAGTAAACCTTTACTTGAGAGGTCAACCCTGAAGTGCTGAATGGTTGAATGAGTTCCAACAGAATCTCATGGAAGATCAAGGGATAGAATAAATATATAGATACATGATTATAAGACCACACTGCTTTGAACAAATATGGCCTGTTATGATTTTAGGGGAAAAACACATTATGTTATGTAGTTTCAGATTTATCTAAAATAACTAGCATTGTCATGCATATGGTGACTTATTTCAAACCCTGCTCATTAACTGTGATAGTTAATTTTATGTGTCAGCATAAATGGGCTACAGGGTGCCCAGATATTTGGTTAAACATTATTCTGAGTGTCTCTTAGAGAGTATTTCTGGATGAGATTATCATTTGAATTGAGTAAAGTAGATTGCCTTTCAAAGGTGGGTGGACTTCATTTAATTGTTGAAGGTTTAAATAGAACAGAAAGTCTCAGTAAGAAAGAATTCCTTTTGTCTCTCTTTGAGGTGGGACATGTCTTCTCCTGCTTTGGACTCAGACTCAGACTGGAACTACACCATCTGTTCTCCCTCGTCTCCAGCTTATCAACTGCACATTTTTATACTTTTCAGCCTCTCTAATCACATGACCTAATTCCTCATAATAAATCTATATATCTACCTACCTATCTATCTATCTCCTGTTGGTTATATTTCTCTGGAGAACCTTGACTAATACTGATTTTGGTACTGAGAGTGGTTTAAAGAAACAGAATTTTAATGATGTGTTTTCTTAATTGGTTCTGGGGTTTCTGGAATTGGCTCTCTAATCTGATTAGACTTAAAAACACTAATGACTCTATTTCCAGCAGTACAGAGCATTGATAGTTTGTGGTGTAATCTGGCAATTGAGATATGCAAAGTATCTGCACTGAGTACTCCTAATCAACCACTTAGTAGAAGCAAGTATCAGGGTGACTGTGTATATGATACTTCTGAATCTTTTTGGAAAACTAACGAATAAACAATATTAACTAGTTGCTTCTGATGTTGCTGAACACAGTGGTTAAAAACAAAATAAAAGAATGATGGGCTCAGGAATTCAAATTTCCAGCTCAAGCCCTGCATAAATAATCTGAAAGCTTCTATG
>NW_012142745.1:7191523-7194734 GCF_000956105.1 Propithecus coquereli
AAGATAATCACAAGCCAAAACATGCATTTGAAAGACTGAGGATGTACTTTCACAACAAAAATAAAATAAGAGGGTCAAAGTGAAACTTCAGAGATATCAACTGTCAAACTTAGTACTTAAGGAATTTGGACATTTTATACTTAATAAGCACATAATTTGTTTGTGGTAGGGCCCCGGCATTAAGTTGTAGCAAAGCTCCCCAGGTGATTCCATTGTGGAGCCAAGGTTGAGAACCACTGCTTTATGGTAATGGATGTAGAACAAGGGAAAGCTGCAGATAAGAAGTATATTTTGATTACTCATATACTAAAAACACCTCATCAGGTACCCAGCCCATCTGCAACAAAGCCTTTTCTGATGACTAAGAGCACAGCCACCACCCTCCATTGACATGTGTGGCAAAGGTGTTTCTAGAAGGCAGGATTAGCAGGAGGGGAGCAATGATCCAAAGGTCAAATTCAATATCCCACAGGACAAATTGGTCAGCCCTGCCTGACCTTTCAGAGGAGCATTTAATGAAACAGACTGAAGAGATGAGCTGTGTTTTGATAGAGCAACATTTTAAAAATCAGTTGAAAGCTTTTACCTATACCCACCCGAACAAAGCTGTAGAGTCAGAGAGTTAATCAACAAACTCTTCCAATTTATAAGTTAGGATACTTGAAACATAGTATCTTGGTAACAGCTAGAGAAGTGCTTAGAGGCAAACTCATTAGGAATCTATACTATGTAGAAAGAGCCTGGCTTTTAATATAATTTGATAGTAATTTAGGTGAGTCTAACTAAGGCTCTTCCATAAGCTGGTTATTATTAATAAATAAACTACATATCTTGTACCGTGGATCTTTGAGATTTACTAGATGTATGAGGGCCCAGAAGAAAAATAGGACAAAGATGAAGCTAACAGATGTGAAACAAATGACTTTTATTAGTGTTTGAACTCTTGGAGTGTGCAGTAATGACAGGAAGAAACTCACTTACCTGTAATTATTTTGAAAAATTTGTCCTTCTAAGATGTTTGGCAGAAGCAACTTAACACCTAACTTTCTATACTACCTTTCCTCAGTAGAGTCAACTGATTTATTATTGGCAATATGTTTGTTAATTGTGTTGTAATTATAGAATCAGTTATAGAAAAAGTGTAGGTATAAATTAGTCAGGATTTCTAGAATTTTGGCTTCTCTTTATAACTTGCAAAGACTGATAATGATGACCAAATCAGAAAAATTGAATCATTGCATTATAAATGCATTATATATGTTTGTACAAGGCTAAGTTTATCCTATGGTTGATTTAAGTAAATAGAAGTTTGTTATTGTCTATCAAAATCATATTTTTTCTTAAGTGAATCATTTTTGTCTAACAAAATTTTACAGTATCTTCCTGCATGGGAAACATAACAAAGTGGAGATTTGCTAGGAACCCATCTTCATAATCTAATCAGACACCTTCAGGGGACTTGGATAGAGTAATCTACAATCTCAGATTTTACTGAAAACACTTTTCTATTTCATCAAGTCTAAATGCCTAGAAATCAGGTTTTTACAAATCTTACAAGTTCAATTATCTAACGATATCGTCTATTCCAGTGTAGTTATTCTGGTGTTCATAATTACCTATAACCCGGCATGTTCCTTCTCACCTTTTGCTTCATGCTATCAGTCTTTCCTGGAATAATGTTCATTACCCAAGTCCTTTTATGTATTAATAAAATCTACTCATTCCTCAAAATTGTATTAAGCACTCCCTCCTTTATGGAATCTGTCAGAATTTATTTGTATTCTGGTCTTTTAATTCTATACTAATTATATTTAGTGACTATAGTCTGCCTTCAATATTCAGCTGTGTTTTACATGAAAACTCTTTGTTTCTTGAGTGTAGAAAAATTGTTTTTATATCTATATTCACCACAAAGCTTCATGCAATGCCTAAACTTGATAGGTCCTTGATAACAACTTGATTAATTAGAGTTGTAATCATATAAAAGAGGAAGAAAGCTGTAAAACTTTTCAAGTCTGCTGAATACAGTATTAAATATATTGACTGTGCTAGAGAATTCCCTATTTTTAATTATTTAATAGCTTCCACAAACATTCATTTATACATTCTTCACTAATTCATTTACTTTTTTATCCGTTGGTCTGATTGGTTTGCCATTTTCAAACAAAATATTTTTACATATACAAAAAATGCTCTACTGACACTGGCAATAATGATTCAATAAACACTTTGGGTACAAAACTTGGAAAAAGTACACTGTTTCATTGCAAAATGTCTTGAATTTTATATTAATAATACAGTGTCAATTCATTAATTATAAATGCAAAGACATTTGTTGGTGACAAGAAAACATGATGTCAAGGGCAAATAAAGAATTCATTGGTGAAGCATTATCTTTGACAGGAGCTTCTATTTGTCTAATACTCTGTGTAACTTTAATAGCACCCAGCAGTTGGCGGTCTGTAGTGGTTTTAGGCAATGAGTGGATTGCCTTTTCTTTGTTTGCTTTGCAACTGAAGGATGTTTGCAATATTAAAAAGCACACACATACATACGCACACCCCACAACAAAACTCTGCCTCAAGGATACCATATGGCAGGGGCACTGCACCTGAAACCCAAACAAAGCCAACAATAACAGACTCAGTGTTTGTCTTTGGCTGAGAATTTGAGCCGACATCAATTATACTTTTGAGCCTGGACTGAATTCAATGAAAGCTTGTCAGTTGGCACTTTAGAATGAATTAAACAAAGCCCTTGTTTCCTTATCACTGAATGTACCAGCCAAACTGTTTTGTGCACGCCTTTGACATTTTAATTGGAGGAAGTAGGTGGACTTTTTTCAAAGTCCTTCTAGGACAGGTAAACAAAATGCATATTGTTTCCTGGGTTTATGATTTGGATAGGTTAAACAGTTTTGCTAAAAGATCAATGCCTCATCATGGAAGATCAGCTAATAAAAGAAAATAGAGTTAAGAAAAAAACTTCAGTTAACTATTTTGAATTTTAGATATTTTTGTTGCTGTTTTGTTTTATTTTGTTGAATTTTAAACTGGGTCCAAAAGAATTTTAGGCCAGAGTAGGAGAAGCTATTTTGCCAAATTTCAGACAGCCACAGCTTACAGATAGTTTTTTGAATGAGAGTAAATTTTAGAATAATTATGATTAATTGTTTCACAATTAAATATCCATTTCAGCCTTTTAAAGATGA
>NW_012142745.1:7195112-7198503 GCF_000956105.1 Propithecus coquereli
CTGTAGCAATTTTAAAAATGTTTCCTGATTCTTAAATATAAAAACTCAAAATGGAAAATCTGACAAAGATCTAACTATCCAACTAGTTAGCTAACTAAAAAATTAACCTAAAAATAGAAATTCAGAGGCCAGGTGTGGTGGCTCATGCCTGTAATCCTAGCACTCTGGGTGGCTGAGGCGGGAAGATTGCTTGAGCTCAGGAGTTCAAAACCAGCCTGAGCAAGAGTGAGATCTGGTCTCTACTAAAAATAGAAAAATTAGCTAGGCCTGATGGTATGCACCTGTGGTCCCAGCTCCCTGGGAGGCTGAGGCAGGAAGATCGTTTGAGCCCAGGAGTTTGAGGTTGCTGTGAGCTATGGTGATGTCAGTGCACTCTATCCAGGGCGACAGAGTTCAAAACAGGGAACTGAGTTAAGATAATTTGGAGAAATGCTGGATGGAGTACAACATCGTAAAATATTCCACAAATTAGGAGCATGTGACACTGATCCAATTCACCTTCCAGGCACAGATAGAACCAGAGATTGGAAGAGGTCAAATTGCTCCTCAGGAGACCTCAAACAAGGATCTGATAAGACAAAGCATCTCTTTACTTCAATAGTTCTTGGCCTTAGCTACCCATTGGAATCTCCTGGGAAACTTTAAAAATGCTGATGTCTGGGCTCCAAGGCCAGAAGTTCTGATTTATTAGGTCATTAAATATGAAATTTCTGATTTTGAATCAAAAGTGTAGTTTATTATATCTCAAACAAGAAGCAATACAATTAATCAAAGTATGTGCCTAAACTATCTACACAGTTTTGTCATCTTAACGGTAGCTTGTTTATACCAGCAGCAAAGAAGCCTGGCGAGTCAGTGGTGATGAAATCAAGAAAGCCATTTTTCATAGCTTGTTGAGAATTGAATATTTTCCCTTGCAAGAAGTGGTCCAAAGCCTGGAAGAAGGAATAGTCAGTTTGTGCAAGGTCTGTTGAATACGGTGGATGACAGAGTTTCCAAGTCCAGCTTCTGTAGTTTGAGCAGTGTTGTCGGTGCGACATGTGGTGGAGCATTATCTTGCAAGAGGATTGGCCTGTCTCTATTGACCAGTCTTGGCTGCTAAATCGCAAGTATCCTCATAATTTCATCCAGTTGGTTGCAGTAGACATCCACTGTAATTGATTGACTGGGTTTCATGAGGCTGTAGTGGATAATACCAGCGGTGGACCACCAGACACCATTAGCTTTTCTGGATGAATATTTGGTTTTGGACTGTGTTTTGGCACTTCATCTTTATCCAGCCATTGTGCTGACTGCTTGTGATTGTCAAAAAGAATCCATTTTCATCACATGTAACAATACGGTGTAGAAATGGTTCACTTTTATGTCATGACAGCAAAGAAAGGAAAGCTTTGAAACAATTTCTCTTCTGGCGCTCATTTAATTCATGTGGAACCCATCTATCCAGCTTCCTTATCTTGCTGATTTGTTTCAAATGCTCCAATTTTGTTAGAATAGTAATGTTGAACCTTGCTGCTAATGCACATACAGGTTGAGATGGATTCACTTCCACTACAGCTTTCAGGTCATCATTATCCATCTTGGTCTCAGGTCGCCTATGTGGCTCATTTTCAAAACTAAAATCAGCAAAACAGAACTTCTCAAACCATCTACATAAGTCATATTGCAATGCCAACAGGTAGGTTGGCATCTCCATCATCTTCATCAACATAAAACATAGAGCAGTAACAGTGTGCTCATTATGTAAAGGAAGTTCAAAGATAAGTCTCCTCACCTGAGCCTCCCATCCTTTCCCTCTAACTGTATTGCTTCCCTGAGCCTATTGTATAGAAAATGAGATGGCCCAGACAGCTACTGTAACATTATAGGTTAGTCCATTCTTCTATTTGAGCCTTTTGAGATGAACTAAAGCCTAAAGTGAGATTTAAAGGCCAGATGAGGAATTTTCAGGCAAAGAATTGAGTGTATGGCATTCCACACAGGGAAAAAGACAAAGATTGGAAGCCAGGCAACACCATCAATTGTGGTCACGTGCTTGGACAATTTTCTCCTTTTCAGTTTCATTTCCAAGAAAAAAAAGAGAGTCAATGAATCCTATGTCTTTACAATGCTGTGCATTTTACTTGCTTGGAAAACTGTATGCTCAACAAATGCTAATTCTGATACTCTTTCCTGTGCTGGAAGAATGGCACATGCACATGTACGTGGGCAAGGAAAGAAATGATGTAGGGAGAGAATGGTGGCAAGGTCTGGGTGTGTGGCAGACAAAGTGGGTGTGCAGGGGCAGGAGGTGAAGCAGGAGTGATGAGGGTTGAGATGGCAATCAGGCCACACAAAGACCTGCATGCCATGGCGAGGAGTTTGCATCTATCTCTTCGGCATGAAATACAATGGAAATTTTGTTTGTTTGTTTATACTTTAAAGCAGAGCAATTAGAAAGTCAGATTTATAAACTTAGCAAATCATCTTGGCGGTAGCATGGGCAGGAAGAAGAACGAGAAAGGTGGGATCAGCAAGATCAACTGAAGCCTCCTGCAACGATTTAGGGAAGAAAGGATGAGAACCAGTTAATAAGGCAACAGAACGGAGGGCAGGAGAAAGGAGAGGAGATTCAGAAATCTTGTCTGGTAGGTGAATTGGTACCACTGCGATCAATTGAAGATGGGAGTGGCAGGGAAGTAAGAGAAATGTAGGCATTTGGGGAAGATGGTAGGGGGCTGGGTTGATGGAGATGCCAAATCCTTCCTGCTTTTGTTATGGAAAGCACTCTCATATCCAGGCTATTTCATTTTGGGGTAATTTTTATAGTATTTAGAAGAACAAAACAGTTAGGGTTTTTTTTGGACTTTTCCCTGACCTGCAGTTCTTGTGGGAATAAACTGAGGAGGGAAGAAAAAGAAGACAGCATGGTTGAAAAGGGTTCAGTTGAGGATATCTCACTTCCTAGTCTCACTACCCCGCCTGCTTACCAACTTCCCTGCTCCTCCTGGCAGGGATTGGGAGAGGTCGTGCTTCAACAGGCCCCAGGCAGTGCAGGGGCCCCGGCTTTGGGAGGCGCCGCTGAGCGCTGGTTGGATAGTGAATGTCTACTTGTAGCAGAGAGGAGACAATTTTTTAGTTCCTTGAAGAATGTGTAAGAGAGTATGAAGAGCTGGTTCCTTCCAAAGGGGAGCACTGGGAATATGGTTTTCCATTTTTCTGTCTTGAAATTTTGGAAATGATAATTCTCAATGGGTTTATAAGTGTATGAGTTGTTCACATGTTAGAGTAAGTTGGATCTTAAGGTTAACTTAGAGTTCAGGATAATTTATAAATATGTTTTTGAACCCATTCTGTTCTGAGGACACTTAAATAATTTACCTTATTTAGAATCTTTATTAGTTGGTTTTCA
>NW_012142745.1:7209918-7216129 GCF_000956105.1 Propithecus coquereli
TACTTGAGAGGTCAACCCTGAAGTGCTGAATGGTTGAATGAGTTCCAACAGAATCTCATGGAAGATCAAGGGATAGAATAAATATATAGATACATGATTATAAGACCACACTGCTTTGAACAAATATGGCCTGTTATGATTTTAGGGGAAAAACACATTATGTTATGTAGTTTCAGATTTATCTAAAATAACTAGCATTGTCATGCATATGGTGACTTATTTCAAACCCTGCTCATTAACTGTGATAGTTAATTTTATGTGTCAGCATAAATGGGCTACAGGGTGCCCAGATATTTGGTTAAACATTATTCTGAGTGTCTCTTAGAGAGTATTTCTGGATGAGATTATCATTTGAATTGAGTAAAGTAGATTGCCTTTCAAAGGTGGGTGGACTTCATTTAATTGTTGAAGGTTTAAATAGAACAGAAAGTCTCAGTAAGAAAGAATTCCTTTTGTCTCTCTTTGAGGTGGGACATGTCTTCTCCTGCTTTGGACTCAGACTCAGACTGGAACTACACCATCTGTTCTCCCTCGTCTCCAGCTTATCAACTGCACATTTTTATACTTTTCAGCCTCTCTAATCACATGACCTAATTCCTCATAATAAATCTATATATCTACCTACCTATCTATCTATCTCCTGTTGGTTATATTTCTCTGGAGAACCTTGACTAATACTGATTTTGGTACTGAGAGTGGTTTAAAGAAACAGAATTTTAATGATGTGTTTTCTTAATTGGTTCTGGGGTTTCTGGAATTGGCTCTCTAATCTGATTAGACTTAAAAACACTAATGACTCTATTTCCAGCAGTACAGAGCATTGATAGTTTGTGGTGTAATCTGGCAATTGAGATATGCAAAGTATCTGCACTGAGTACTCCTAATCAACCACTTAGTAGAAGCAAGTATCAGGGTGACTGTGTATATGATACTTCTGAATCTTTTTGGAAAACTAACGAATAAACAATATTAACTAGTTGCTTCTGATGTTGCTGAACACAGTGGTTAAAAACAAAATAAAAGAATGATGGGCTCAGGAATTCAAATTTCCAGCTCAAGCCCTGCATAAATAATCTGAAAGCTTCTATGTATACCCACAAGGAGACCCTTATCTCCTATAGCCACAGGACTGAGATAGCTGAAAATCAAACACAGAATGTCATTCTGGATCTGGCTCAATTACAACACAAGTTGAATTCTCAGCCTTGCATAATGTCAACTGTAAAAGTTGGGAATTTTTACAGTTGGGTAACTGTAAAAGAAGGCATTGATTTGGAAAAAATTGGAATCTAAAAGTTAAAAGTGGGACATGCTGGAAGACCCTGATGAAATGGGTCATTACACCCCTACATTCTGATGAGTATTCTTAGCCAGTGGAAGTGACTTACCTACCCCCAGGCATAGCAGCCTCTCCACAACCCCCCTTATGAGTGGATTAACCCTCTATTGCCTGAGGAAACTTTAATGGGCTACCCTGAGACAGTTGCTTTTCATGATGACCCTGAGTCTTCTCAGGACACACCTCCACTGTCCCTCCTTGGTTCTAAATCCCAGGGCCCTAAAGGTAAGATACGAAAGTGTGACACATGAGGAGATGGTCTCTACTCCAACAGAACTGCTCAAGTCTTCTAATTTATACAGACACAATCTGTGAAATATGCATTGGAATTGATATTAAGAGTGTGAGATAAAGGTGAAAGGATTATAATGTCAGATTAGGGAGAATTTATTGATATGGGCTGAGTAAGATTCTGTGTATAATGCTTCAGCTTGAGGAGTTAGAAAGGGCTCTAACAATTTGTTTGGCTGAAGCATGTACCAAAAAATGTGGCTCACAGTGGTTGAGTTAGAAATGCCGGACTGACTTGGTTTAATGTAGAGATAGGGGTTCAGAAAGGGTTAATGAGTTTGGAAAGTTAGAATAAGTTTGTCATTTAAGACCTAGTTATCCACACTGGGAGGGCCCAGAAAACATGCCTTTTACCACAACTATGAGAAGCAAATTTGTGAGAGGATCCCTGACATCCTTGAAGAGATCTGTGATCACTAGTCTATGTAGGCCTGACTCCCCTGTAGTCATTAAACTGGGAAATCAAAATGCAATGGGAGTACTGAAAGCCCAGTGTGGCAGGGGCCAAGTGGTGGCACTCAATCACAAAGGCAAGGTGGGAGTGGTTACCAAATGGTCAGCAGCATCAAAGCAGCGGTAGGAATAGTCTGGCTCATGCAGAGCTATGGCACGGACTAGCTAATCATGGTGTTCATAGAAATGAAATGGATAGGAAGCTTCTAAATTCTACTTGATCTGTATAAGCAGAAAATTCTAGGTCAACTAAACAAAAGTCTAACACAAATGATAAAAAGAGAGAGTTATGGCCCCTTAGTCAATTCCTGGAGTAGAGCCTGTTTATAGACATAGAACCCCTTGAATGAAGGAGAGTCTGGATCTTTTCAATGATGGACCCCAGTACATTGCCAAAAATCTATATAGCTAATCACTCCCAGCCTTCCTCAAAGGGACATACAGAATTTTACTAGGGTAATTGTGCATTGGGGAGAAGGAATTAATCAGATTTTTCAGAGACTGCTGGATACTGGCAATGAACTGACATTAATTTGAGGAGACCCCAAACATTTCTTTGATCTACCAATCAGCAGAGCAGGGGGCTTATGGGGTTGGATGATTGATGGACTTTAGCTCAGATCCATCTCACAGTGGGCCCAGTAGGTCCCTGAACCCATACTGTGGTTATTCCCCCAGTTGATACGCGTATTTGGAATAGATAAATTCAGCAGCTGGCAGAATCTCCACATTAGTCTCCTACTGGTGCAGTGAGGGCTATTATGTTAGGAAACACCAAGTGGAAGCCACTAGAATTGCCTCTACCTAGGAAAATACCACCCCAAAAGCAATACCATGTTTCTGAAGGAATTGCAGAGACTAGTGCCACCATCAAGGACTTAAAACATCAAGTGTTAGTAATTCACACAACATGCCCATTCAACTTGACACTTTGGCCTGTGCAGAAGACAGATGGGTCTTGAAGAATGGGAGTGGATATCCTTGTCAATTCAGGCTGCCATAATGAAATATATAGACTGGGTGGCTTAAACAACAAATATTTATTTCTCACAGTTTAGGAACTGGAAGTCTGAGATCAGAGTGACAACATAGTCAGATTCTCAGAGAAAGTCCTAATCCTGGTTATGTCTTCACACGACCTTTTCTGGGTGCACATATTCAGAGAGAAAGATCTCCTATCTCTTTCCCTTTTTATAAAACTATTAATCTCATCATCAGGGCTCCCATGCTCAAGACCAAATGTAACACTAATTATCTCTCAAAACCTCCAAATACTATCACAGTTAGGATCTAGGTTTCCGACATATGAATTTTGGGATGACACAAATAGTCTGCAGCAGTGGATTATAGTAAGCTTAACCACATGGTGAGTCCAATTGCAGTTGCTGTACCAGATGTAGTTTCACTGCTTGAGAAGATTAGCACATCCTTTGGTTGGTACCTACTATGAAGCTATTAGTCTGGCAAATGCCTTTTTCTCCCTTCCTGTCAATAAAGTCCATCAGAAGCAGTTTGCTTTCGGATAGCAAGCCCAGCAATACACCTTCTCCTTCCTACCGCAGGGACATATCAACTCTTCAGCCCTACATCAAAATTTAGTTCTCAGTGATCTTGTTCACTTTTATCTTCCATGAGATATCACACTGGTCAATTACACTGATGATGTTATAGATGATGTTATGCTGATTGACCCAGTGAGCAAGAATTAGCAACTACTTTAGACTTATTGGCAAGACATTTGAATGCCAGAAAGTGAGAAATAAACCCAACAGAAATTGAAGTGCCTTCTACTTTAGGGAAATTCCTAGAGATTCACGGTATGGGGCATGCTGATATCCTTTCTAAGGTGAAGGATAAATTGTTGCATCAGGCTTCTCCTATAAAGAAGCCTTCTTCTAAAGATGAAGCACAATGCCTAGTGAGCCTCTTTGGGTTTTGAAGGCAAAATACTCCTTACGTAGTTGTGTTATTCTGGCCCATTTATGAGTGAACTTAAAAGCTGCTAGTTTTAAGAGGGGTCTAGAACAAGGGAAGGCTTTGCAAAAGGTCAAGACTGTTGTTGGAGTTGCTCTGCCACTTGGCCATATGATCTAGCAGATCTAGTGGTGCTCGAAGTCTCAGTGGCAAATAGAGATGCTTTTTGGAGTCTTTGGTAGGCACTTATAGGTGAATTGCAGTGCAGGCCCCAAGATTTTTAAGCAAAACTTTGCCATTTATCCTCTGTGGTTAACTACTCCCCTTTTGAGAAACAGCTCTTGGCTTGCTACTGTGCATTAAGTGATTAAATACTTAACCATGAGCTACCAAGTTACCAGGTAACTTGCAGCCCATGATAAAATGGCTGTTATCTGACTCATCAAGCCATAGAGTTGGGCTTACACAGCATCACTCCATCATCAAATGGAAGTGGTACATACATGATCAGGCCTGAGCAGTCTCTAAAGGCACAAATACGTTACATGAAGAAGTGTTCCAGATGCCGAGGGGCCTGCACTCTTGCTACTCTGCCTTCCTTCTCCCAGCTTGTGCCTATGGGCTCATGGGAAGTTCCTTACAATCATTTCACAGATGAATAAAAAACTGGGGCTAGTTTATAAGTGTTTCCGCATGATATACAGGCATCACCTGGAACGGGACAGCTGCAGCACTGTAGCACATTCTGCAACATCCCTGAGCAGTGCACCTCATTGCTCACTTTGCATAGACGGAGAAATGTCCACACATGCAATTATATACTTAAACTAGGGCTGTGGCCAATTATTTGACTGGATGGTCAGAGAGTTGGAAGGAACTTGGTTGGAAAATTGGTGACAAGAAAATTTGGGGAAGAAGTACAAGTATAAACCTCTCTGAATGAGCAAAAGACATGAAGGTATTTGTGTCTCATGTGAATGCTCATCAAAGGATGACCTTAGCAGAGGAGTATTTTAATAATTAAGTGGACAGGACTACCTATCTTCTGAGTATCAGTCTCTGTCTCCAGCCATCCTTGTCATCCCCCAATGGGCTCATGAACAAAGTGGCCATGGTAGGAGGGATGGAGATATTTATGGTCCCAGTACATGAACTTCCACTTACCAAGACCAACCTGGCTATGGTCACTACTGAGTGCCCATCTGCCAGCAGCAGAGAGTCCCACTATGTCACGATTCCTCAAGATGATCAGCCAGCCATCTAGGGGTAAGTTGATTATATTGGACTACTTCCATCATGGGAGAAACATTGTTTTGTTCTTACTAGAACAGACATTTACTTTAAATATGGATATGCCTTCCCTTCACCCAGTGCTTCTGCCGAAATTACCAACTGTGGACTTGCAGAATGCCTTGCCCACCATCACTGTATTCCACACAGCATTGTTTCTGACCAAGGAACTCACTTCTCAGCAGAAGTATGACAGCGATCCCACGCTCATGGAATTTACTGGTTTTACCATGTTCCCAACCATCCTGAAGTGGCTAGCTTGATATAACAGTGCAACGGCCTTTTGAAGATTCAGTTACAATGGTAGCTAGGGCGCAATGTCTTGCAGAGCCGACCATCGTTCTCCAGAAGACTCTATGTGCTCTGAATCAGCGTTTGCTTTATAGGGCTGTTTCAGGCATATGGAGGTTTCACCTGTTCAGGAATGGAAATGGAAGTCACACCATTCACCATGACCCCCTAGTGATCCACTAGCAAAGTATTTGCTTCCTATTTCCACAACCTTTTGCTCTGCTGGTCCTGAGGCCTTAGTTCCAAAGGGAGAAATGTTTCCACTGTGAGCCACAACAATGACTCCATTGACCTATGGTTGCTACCTGACCACTATGGATACCTGATTATCTGGATCAACAGGCAAAGAAGGGAGTTATGGTGCTGGCTGGGATGATTGATCCTGACTACTAAGGGGAAACTGGACCACTACTCCACAATAGAGGTAAGCAAGATTATGTATGAAACAGGAAGTCCTTAGGGTATCTCTTATTACCATGCGCTGTAATTAAGGTCAATGGAAAACTATAACAACCCATTTCAGGCAGGATTGCTAATGGCCCAGACCCTTCAGGAATGAAGGTTAGGGTTACCTCACCAGGTAAAGAATCATAACCAGCTGAGGTTGCTGAAGGCAAAGGAAATATAGAATGT
>NW_012142745.1:7229839-7231281 GCF_000956105.1 Propithecus coquereli
CACCTTCATTTTTTATTACTATTTTTGCATGGACAGAAAATTCACTTCATCTGTCGTATCATATCCTCTCGGAGTTAACAGTGGCGATCAAAATCCTGATTGATAAAAGAACCACATGACCTTTGTTCCTTAGATTTCTATTAAAATAATGGAGCATTATGCATTTCATTTCTAAACTGGTTAAATTGTTAAAACACTGTATATAAATTTGGGTGTGGAAAATTTAAGATGAATAACACTTGGAAAATGTTGCAATAAAAAAGGTAATTATTCAGATTTCAGAATTCTTGGTCTCCTTTCTTTTAGAAATAATTTCTATGATTTCTTGAATATAGAGTTTTAATTAAAAACCCCTCATCACTCACCCAATGGCCCTATCATGAATGGAATATTTCCAAGTTAATTCCATGAGCATTCTAAGGTTTCATCCAGATAGACTTGACTGTAAAACTGATTAACTTTGGTGGAATGAACAAATAAACGCATGATCTCAACAAGAAGCCTGAAACAGTAAGAAACTAGGGCAAAACCAAAGAAACTACAAGTGATAAGATTTTTTTTTTCCTCCCCAAATTAAACTAGTTCCCACACTCTGGATTCCACAACTGTTTATTTTCCTAATTCTCTTAGCAGTTTTGACATTTGTAATTACTTTGTTAATGCCTCTTCTGCCCTGTAGAACATAAACTCCATGAAGGCAGAGACTTTATTGGTCCTATTTATTCATTTTTTTGCTATATATATCTCAAACACTTAGAATAATGCTGAGAACACAAATAAAATCAAAGAATATTGGTTGAATAAATATATAAGTGGAACTGCCTTTATATCTTGCCGAGATATGTTTAATGTATGTAAGGGCCAGGTGATGTCCTAGCAGAAGGTAAAATTCTATGAAACAAGGAGCTTTAACGCACAGGGTGTGTCCAGTGCCTAAGTGTTTGTGAATATACAATAAATACAGACAACAGCAAGTTGTAGCCTCAGGGGAATGATGAACAGATGTCAGTAAAACAGGTAATGGGCATATGTTTAATCAATTACGTTACCAGTGCTTTAACCGAAGATCCATGTATCCACTGAACAAACGTACATCTATAATATAATATATGAGATAGTGTCATGCTCAGTGCTAGTAGTTTAAACCCTTATTAACTGATTTTTTGGACTTTCTATTTAGGAGTAAAGCAACCAAACATGTTGTTGTCACATATTAAGTTAAATAAATTTAAAGCTTTTAATACCATCTTGAGATCAACAGAACTCTATTTCCCTGCTATCTGCATTTAAATGTTTGCTACTATATAAAAAAAGGGAATTGATACTCAGGCTTTAACTCTAACTGCAAAACTGTGCATCATCGGCACTAACAACATGTTAATTATGTTTTTGAAGGCAGGATAGTGTGTTGAAATTTAGAATATTTTTTAACAGCAAAGCTT
>NW_012142745.1:7231331-7233359 GCF_000956105.1 Propithecus coquereli
CTTAAAATGAACTTCAAAAACCAATTCCACATATTCTTTACATCTTGGGGTCTGCATTAGAAGCAAACCAATTTCAGAAAGGAAGCTGGAGCAAGGAGCTGGTTTGAGGAAACAAAAGCTATGATTTAGGTTTCATGAAGTTTGACTTGCAGTTGTGGTAGCCACGTAGCCATATGTACCTGGCATCTTTTTATTTCTCCTTATTCTAGCCCTTTATTTTCTTCTCCGGAATTATATTGTTTGAAGTTATTTTGGTTTGTTTTTATTTTGATAATGGTTTTACATATACCTCTTTTACAACATAATTTTTTTGGCTATTTGGGAATGGATGAAAGCAAGCAAATCATAAAACACATATATAGTCTATAACTTATTTAGAAATAATATAGTACATTTTAAAGTATCTCCCGAGTACTTATAATGGACTAAAAGAAAGAGAAATTGTGGAACAGTAGTTCTTTGAAAACACACTCTCTCCAAGCCTAGTGCTTGAGTAGCACATAGTCTGAGTACTATTTGGAAGAAGGAGGAATGAAAAAGGAAAGATCTCAATAACCCACGTGCACAGACTAGAGCAAAAGCACAATAATTAGGTACTTCTCCAAGGCAGAGAATGATGGGAGCACTATGTGTTTTGTCTGCATTTTGGATAATTGAATGCAGCTGGGTAATTAAAAACGTTGTGTCTCATCAAACCATGTGTGTTAAGTAATATCTGATTAAGACTTAAAATCTCACCTTGCAAAGTCTTTTTTTTAATGTTGGCTAAGGGAAATAAACTTGAATTTTGTAAACAGTCAAATACAATCAATCAAGAGAGGAGTAAGAATGCTAGTCATGGCTATTCTTTGATAAAAACCCCACAGATACAGAAAGAGGTTCATTTTTTATCAGTTTTTTTGAGACATAATTGATATATTATATAATTCGTCCATTTAAGGTGTATGATTCAATGGCTTTTAGTATGTTCGCAGTTTATTATTACCACAACCAACTTTAGATCATTTTCATCAACCCAAAAAGAAATCCCGTGCACCTTAGTCATCATCCCCTAATCCATGACTCTCTCTTCCCACATGGGTACACCACACAAACAAATAGCATATGTTTCCCCTATAAAGCTCTCCAAATTATCTAATAGAGTAAAAGACAAAACAAACAAATGCACAAAACTTAAATGTGTTGTTAACTGAAATGCAGTTGCCCATATCAAAAGAATACCATTTCTCTAGAGTATATGGCGATACTTTTTCTTTCCAATAGTAATTATTTTCATTGTTCTCTCCCTGGTGTTGACTTCCATGGGTAGGACTGAACCAGCAGCTGACTTAGGAAATGATGTCATGGATAATCCTATCAGTATTTCAGTACGAGCTCAGAGGTTGAAGAGTAAAGTTCGGAGGAAAATTTCTAGCAGTAATAGATCTCCTTTGTATAGTTATGGATTCATCCCGGAATTGATTACTGTCTTTTACTCTAAGAGCCCCTGATGGTCAGGGCTTTTGCAGGAACTTCAGTACCTTTGTAATATCCCAGAGCTTCCAGAGCAGTGCCCTGCATGCACACTGCATCTCAATAAAGGTTATTGCCTGACTGACAGCCTGTCCCTGGATGCCCAGGCTGAGAGATTTGCAAAGCGTTTTAGTTTGTAGCTGCCATAGTGATCAAAGGAGAGCAGAGGGGAAGTTTTTTCTTTGAGGTCAGCTTTCAGCTGCTGTAAATTAGTCATGGATCACACTAGGAAAGGGAAAGAAGAGAGTTTGTGTGTCATGAGAAAGTAGAGAAGGTCCAGGGCACCTATATATTTACTCACATCCGCATCTCCTTGGTCCATACATTTTATCTAACAGATTAAATCAATGGAGAGTGCCAACGCATTAGTATATATCTTGGACTAGACTTCTAGATATAATTAAAACAGACATTTAGATGAAACTTGTTTTGTGGCCAACACTGGGAAATTAAATATCCTTTTTAGTGCATAATCATTTTGTTCCACGTATTATTCTGAGTAACTATAATTAAACC
>NW_012142745.1:7242154-7244450 GCF_000956105.1 Propithecus coquereli
GGTTTCTTAGATACTCATGACTTTATAGTATAGCTAGTAAAAGACTCATGAGTCCTAATTGTTCTATTTTTGATACAAATATAGTTGATCGTATGCCTAGCTAACATATTCTGCTGAGCATTTAGCCTAATAGAGACCCACAGTTTTTCACAATGAATTACTTAAGGAGACTATTTAGTTCCTGTATTTTATGCTTTTAATATCGCCAAAATATTTTCAGATGCTTTTTCAATTAAGCCTTTTCCTTTACTTCCTGCTAATAGTGTGATCATATATTTATAATAGCTATTTGCAAGAATACTATTAACAAGTTTCACAATGTGGGTTCAAAAGAAATAAAAACTTTATTAATACAATAAGAGATTTTGCAAAAGTCATCAAACCAGACTCCCTTTTATATGTCTTGCCAACAATTATAACAATACCCTTGAGCACATTAATTCTTTGTATCTCTATAGGGATTTAGAGACATACACCTCCGTCTGTGGGGTAGATTAGAGATTTCAAGGAACATTATTCCATTAGAAGGAAAGAAGCATTTAGTAATATAAAGATATTAGCTTATCTGTGCCTAACTTACTTTCTAAATAAGGCATAAGAAAAGCTAATTCATCTGGATGTGGTACAAACTGACATCTCCCAAGAATCTGTGTTAAAGAGCTAGCACTTGTGTGGCTTTTCCCAGCTATGCCCACCTCAGATCAGGATGATTTGTTATTTTGTTGAGTGTGCTTCATATATTATTTATTTTGCCATTTGAATGCCTAATAGCAAATCCATGCAGCTCACTTAATTCTCGCACTCAAGTATAGTGGGTGTAGTGGGTAGAAAGCTAACATTAAATAACAACCATTTGCTCTGGAATACCATGCCAGTTTTACAAATGAGGAAATGAGGTTCAGAGTGACCCTGAACTAAGCTAGTAAGTGCTGGAATCAAGACTATAATCCCCTAGAATGTATGATTATATATTTTGGATCTCCAGAATAGAGTCCCTCTACTAAGTCTGTTGCCATTTTTATTCCAGAGTGAGGAAGAATTGCAAATTATTTTATGTGAAAATTGGAACATAAAAAAGGTACTTTAGAAATCTCCCTAAGCTAAGGATTCAGGACATTG
Source organism: Propithecus coquereli (assembly GCF_000956105.1). Classification (NCBI taxonomy): domain Eukaryota; kingdom Metazoa; phylum Chordata; class Mammalia; order Primates; family Indriidae; genus Propithecus; species Propithecus coquereli. The sequence continues at coordinate 7,243,274 of NW_012142745.1, forward strand.
GCATCCTGGATTTTAGTTTTAGGAAACCTGAAGCCATACCTCTTCCTGTAGGACTTTTGTTTGCCATTCCATATCCTTCTCATTCTATTTATACTTTCCTCTGCCTTTTCCCTATCCAACTCCAAAATAAATCTGACATCAATAACTTGCGTATAACCATGCCACTCTGTGGTTCCTCAAAAGGAATTTGTGCTTCATTCTTACCTTTATGAAAGGGAAAAAGGTTTTGTATCTTTCTAAGAAATTCCAAGTGACATTGGAACCAGTAGGGTAACTACCTTGCTGAGTTGGAGGCCTTCTTTAATATGTTATATTGGTAAATGTAATAATAACCTATTAGAATTGATCTTTATACAAATAACTTTATGAGCATTATTTCACTATCAAATAATCCTTTAATATAACTACCTGGTTTTCTTATCAAGATACTTAAAACATGATAGAAATAAAAGGAAACAAAACCAAAAACCCCAAACCAATATGCCTTAAATCCAGGATATACTCTTGAGTCTTCATTCATTCAACTTTAATTGTATAGACATGTATGGAGCATCCACCATGTGCAAAGCCCTACGAATTTATACTAAGATAGGCTGCTAGCACCCATGGAGCTCATAATCTGGAAGGAGATGCCATCATGTAAATATACTTATTATGCAATGTGTTAAGAATGATATTATAGGTATTAATATTATAAGGACCATGTATGTACATCCATTGTCTTTTACATTTAGGGTTCCCACATACACACTGTATTTTGTCTGCATAATTTTCAGTAAGGATTTATCTGAGATTTTAGAGCTTCAATATTCTAGGAAGCCAGAATTGACCATTTCTTCAGTTTCTAAGTAGATTTTAAAATCTTTATTAAAGATTTTATCAATATTTAGAAAGAACTAAACAATTTTTCTTTAAAAAAAAGACTATTTCCTTCATTAGATGTGGGTGAGAGGGACAGAGACAGTGAGAAAGACATTGGAATTATTATACAGATAACATGAGAACTAAAAGTGTCCTGGCTTGAAGAATGATTCCTTATGGGAAAATCTATATTTTTATTCTACCTTTAGTGGATAACCAACAAATTAAAGCTTATCACTTTTTTTTTTTGAACATATAGCCATTCTGGTTGTTGACAGTTTGCTAAGACAGCTCAAGAAAATCTTCTGTTTGATTC
>NW_012142745.1:7248380-7248883 GCF_000956105.1 Propithecus coquereli
TACTCCTGGATAGAGCTGGAACGCATTCTACTAAGTGAGGTATCCCAAGAATGGAAAGACAAGCACCACATGTACTCACCATCGAACTGGTATTAGCTGATCAACATTTAAGTGCACATATAAGAATAACATGTATTGGATGTTGGGCAGGGGGCGGGGGGAGGAGGGAGGAGGGGACGGGTATATGCATACACAAAGAGTACTGATCTTTTGTGACTGGCTTATTTCACTAAACATAATGTCCTCAAGGTTCATCCATGTTGTAGCATATGTCAGACTTTCCTTCTTTTTAAGGCTGAATAATATTCCATGGTATGTATAGCACGTTTTGCTTATCCATTCACCTGTCATTGAACACTTGGGTTGCTACTATGTCTTAGAAATTATAAATAACCCTGTGATGAATATGGCTGTATAAAAAATGCCTCTTCAACTCCCTGTTTTCATTTCTTTTGGGTATGTATCCAGAATTACTGAATCATATGGTAATTCTCTTTCTAATT
>NW_012142745.1:7248933-7249915 GCF_000956105.1 Propithecus coquereli
TCTTAGAACACATGATATACACTAGGACATATTGTTTGAGGTCAATAATTGGAAAATGGTATTAACCCTGGTTTACAGGCTAGGAAAACTTTTACCTTAAAAAATTATACAATTTGTTCAAGGTCACTTGAAGAGCTATTGACTCCTATTCTTAACAGATAATTACTGAGATAGAGTTTAAATATATCCACTAATTACAATTGCACATTAGCCTGGTTTATTTCTTTCATTTACCCAACAATCTATTTAGATACTAGCAATAACTTTTTCTAAGATCTAATTAAAATTTAGCATCACCCCAGCCTAATGTACCCCTTCCAACTTTCTGCTGGACTTTCCTAAGCTGACAGATTACTTCATATAGATTTGAAGACAAAAGAATCAAAAACGATGCTAGATTTGAGGTATTGGTACTAGGGACTATATCATGCCTTTGTTCAGAAAAAGTGCTGGTTATTCTTTGTGAAGGAACACTTCATACCGTTTAAGGTCTTTGGACTATTTGGAAATGCTTAAATCCAATGAAAAATGGATAACAAGAAATGTGACCCTGAGTTAACCAACCCTCCATACATATACACACAAATTTGCCTTACATACAACTGGCATCGACTGAGTGGAGAGGTGTAATGGTATTGTTCATGTATTCATTTATTTTGTCTTCCCCAATTGCAACAGAATGTAATTCCTACAAAAACAGAGTGCTCAGACATGTTGTTCACAACTGTATTCTCAGTGACTAGTAGAAAGCTAGCATGTGCTAACTACCCAAATACATATTGAAAGAATGAATGAACATTTAATGTGTATATATATCATTATATTTTACATATTGGGGTATGTAAAATCTAGTGCTATTCTTTCTTCTGCATGTGTACAATAATAAGGGGGAAAAGAACTATCATCAACTCATAAAATGGCTCAGTCCTGTTCTCTCTGAGTGTCAATATCCTTTTTTAAATGTAAACATTTTTTATGTAGC
>NW_012142745.1:7254061-7256296 GCF_000956105.1 Propithecus coquereli
GGGCTTCTATTAGTCACTTGTCCTTTTTGTCCAGTGTTCATTTCAGTACATTTATCCATGTGTCTATGTCTCTTTTCCTATCTCTTAACAAAATCTGTACACTCCCTTTGTACAATTTGCATGCTGTTTTTCTCTATCATTTATCTGTATAGTATAATTACTTTTTCATGTCCTTAAATATAATTCAAATGTATGATTCTATTTTTGGCATAATGATCTGTTTTGTCAGTATCATAATTAAATCAGTCAATTCTTTTTTTCTTGAACATCCAAACTTTTTTGCATGCAATTTTGATGTAATAAAAATCAGCACCTATTAAGTATTTACTATGACATAAATGTAATGCTAAGTTTATTAGCTCACCAAAATAATTTATGATATAAATAAGTCCTATTTTGAAAAGAAAGTTCAAAGGTTTTCAGAAGACAACTTGCTCAAAACTACTGTAAATGGTGGATTCTGAGTATAAGACTCCCAAATCAAAAGGCCATGTTCTTAATCATTGCTATAATACCCCACATGGATATTTCCTGTTTCAAGTACATTCATGTCTTTTGTTTATTTTTTCATTGATATGTTATCCTTTGCTTATTCACTTATTACAAATACCATATATTTAATACTTCTTTTCCATATATTTGCCATGCCATCTTTATCCTTTTTTTTTTTTTTTAGACAGGGTCTTGCTCTGTAGGCCAGGCTAGAGTGCAGTGGTGCAATTGTAGCTCAATGCAAGCTAAACTCTTGGGCTCAAGTATCCTCCTGCCTTAGCCTCCTGAGTAGCTAGGACTACAGGTGTGCACCACCATGGCTGGCTATTTTTTTTTTTTTTTTTTTTGTAGAGACAGGGGTATTACCATTCTCAAGACCAGGCTGGTCTGGAACTCCTGGCCTCAAATGATCTCCCCGTTTTGGCCTCCCGAAGTGCTGGAATTATAGACTCAGCCACCACACTTCGTCCATCTTTAGCTTTTATTAAATTCAGAACTCATTGGCTAGATTTCTAATGTCAATATTTTGATAATTACAGCTATTGCAGTTTAATTATCAGCAAGGTCATAATCATCCCCCCTTCCCCAAATAACTTTGGCTTTTGACCATTTAGATGAATTTCAGGTTTATTTTGTTAAATTTCAAATTATTTTCAGCTAGCAATTATATTGGCCCTAGGGATTAATTTGAGAGCAATGAGTATTCATTCCTTCAATCAGCCAATAAATATCAACTGAATTCCTACTATGTGCCAGGCCCATGAGCCAGTTCTTCAACAATGAACATCTCAGAGAAAAATCCCAGCTTACCAAAAAAACCACAGAGTTTACATTCTTGTTGAGAGATACTAATAATAAACCAGTGTTTATTATTAAACTTCCCCTTTCCCCCAAATGTTGGTGAAAGACCAGCTCACAATTAAGGCAGATTAATAAAAGAAAGAGGTTTATTTACTGTGTGCATGGGGAGAATCACAGAGTGATTACCCAATATCCCTATGGGATTGAGATATTTTTTATACACTCCCATTAGAGGGGAGGGAAGATGAGGAATGTAAGTAATTCTGTTGAGGGGCAATAAATGGTTGCTAGGGAGGATGAATGGATGGGGGAAACAGATTGACTTGTAACTTAACCTGAGAGACAGGTATTATGTTTAAAATGATGTGGGACAGGTCTGGTGGCATTCTCTTTTTTTTTTTTTTTTTGAAATAGTGTCTTACTTTGTTGCCCAGGTTAGAGTGCAGTGGTGTCATCATAGTTCACTGCAACCTCAAACTCCTGGGCTCAAGCGATCTTCCTGCCTCAGCCTCCTCAGTAGCTGGGACTAACAGGAATGTGCCACCATGCCTGGCTAATTTTTCTATATTTTGTAGAGATGGGGTCTCGCTCTTGCTCAGGCTGGTCTTGAACTCCTGGCCTCAAAGATCTTCCCACCTCAGTCTCCCAAAGTGCTGGGATTACAAATTTGGCCACCGTGCCGGCCTCGTTGTATTCTTGATAATCTTTCTGGCAATATATTGAGACAACAAGGAGGGGGAAGGGAAGTCAGTTGTTTTTTGATGGGCCTGTCTGGTATGCAGGTAGAGGGAAAGCCCCTTCCAAGGGCCTGTTAATCTCTAAGGGCCTTTAATTCAAAATATTCCTTATACCAAGGAGTCATATATTGGGGCAAAATTTCCTGAGCTCCTTCACCAGTAAGTAGCTCAACTATATAGTTTGTCAGGAGGTAATAAGGGTTAT
>NW_012142745.1:7267471-7269401 GCF_000956105.1 Propithecus coquereli
CCTAAGTAGGAGGAGATGTAGAGTACGTTAGGAAGAATAACTTTTTCACCATGTGGAATAATGCTGTTTAATGCCACTTGAAAGCAGTTAGCACCACCTGCAGTGAAGAAACACCGATTTAGATGGAATTCTATGAGCATGGTCAGAAAAGAGAGGACAAGAGGTTTGAGTGGCACATTCCATGCCACAGAGAAACATAATAAATGAGTACATCGACCTGAACCTGTATCACACGGCTAGCAGGCTAGCAAAAGCAGATTAAAGTTGGGAAGAGGTTGATTATAATGTATGATAATGACCCTTAGGAGGATTAAAAGAACAAGTCAACAAGTAGCACTTGTTTTTACTCTCTTATTTGAAATAGCCCCTTGTAGATTTGGAGAAAGCAATGAAATAAGCATTGGCATAATAGTTTCTACCACAGAAAAAATAAAGACACATAATGAACCAGTTTCTTTATGTTTAGCAGGAAGATAATGACATTGAAAAGGAACCACAGGGGACATATTTGTTTTGGTATGCCCTGTGTATATTTTCCCTCTTCTAATAAGAACACCTCAGTTTTCCTTTGGGGTACCACTGCTCAACTGTCAGTCCCTGTGGATTAGGCAGGGCTAATCCCAGTCCTGGCTCTGGGAATCGTCGTACTATCTAAACCTGGATAACCAGAGTATCACTTCTCCACACTCCATATCATATACTCCAGAGGTGTCTACACAGGTACAAAGATTGGCTCACCTGCACTATTGCTGGCACAAAAGGGAAAGGGTGGATATCTTTCTATGAGGGTTGGTGGGAGCTGCCAGATCACCACATTTAGAGGACTGTCCAAAAATGAATCCAACATCGCAGAGAGCACGGCTGAGAACTGTAGAGTGATCAATTCCTGATGCTACTGTCCTAGATCCAGCCATGCTATGCCGATGGCCTTATCAGCCAGAGCTAAGATTTCCTTCCTTTGTTTATGCCACTTTGAGTTGGATTTTTGTCACTTGCAAACAAAAAGAAAACCTGACAAGTTTGAGAGATTTCTGATATCCATAGTAGCAGTGAAATACACGGTAGCACTTTTGCTATCTCAATACAGACTTCAATAATTCACTGGCTTTGGCTATCATCCATCTTGGATTCTTTTTTTCCATTTATTCATCCATCAGTTTATTTTTCTTTAAGCCAGGTAAGCACATACTATGTTCCTGGCATTGCTTCGTCCCTGAGAACATGTAGTTTAATAAGACACAGGTATGGCCCTTCCAGTTCAGAACTTAGTGAGAAGACAGACATAAACACACCAATGGAAGGGGTGGAGGATAAGCAACATACTGTAAGACTATGGAAGAATGGGTGTGTGACTGCTCAGGAGGGTCAGACAAGGCTTTGCAGAGGTGGATGTGACAGGGAGTGGAGAGAAGAATAAGAATTTCCTTGTGAAGAAAAATTTCCAGGGTATTCTATAACTGTGCCAATTTCCATCCTTGTCCCTTCAATCATTTCATTTCCTTGAGTAAAGTATCTTACTTATTTCTCTCCATGTGGCCATATTTATATATTTTCTCTTCAAGGTCTACTTTTATCCTACCTAAACCAATAATGATTCTCTCCCCTATACTGTTCTCCTACCTGAATTCTTTCCTAGCTTCTCCCCCACAAGTCCATGCAGTTTGAGGAAGGTACCCACTTACCACCAGTGGGGAGGTAGCTGCTTTGATAATAACGAGCTGGCTTCTGCCCCTGGAACTGTCAGACTAGCGTGAAATAGGCACCCCAGGAATTGCCTTTCCAGAATCAGACTTGGAAATATACTGACATACTATAAGAGGGCTTTTGTGTACCTAAAACCTAGATAGGAGCAGAGGAGTTTCACTTTTATGCTGATGCGAATTTAGGAATGCTCCACCTGTCAAAGAGAGAAGGATTATTAGTAATAAAT
>NW_012142745.1:7270461-7277691 GCF_000956105.1 Propithecus coquereli
AATTCATACTTGTTACCTGACTCCCCAGATTCATGCCAAATTGCAAAAGAAGAGACTTGACTTTTTGATCTTTGCCTTGGCAGTGAGTAAATTACACTCTTCTGCATTAACCCGGCTGGAATCCTACTTGTTTAAATTTCTTGCCTGTGATGGCAAAGAATGACAAATAAATTTGGTTAAACACAGGAAATCCAGAAGACTTTAGGCTGAAAACCTCCTAAAGGCTCTGTTCTGACATTGAGGAGGACAAAGAATGGCATGGTTAGGCAGGAGAGAGTAAAGACCACTCTCCAGTTTCTGGAGGTATTTCCAGTTTCCCTGTGGGCTCGGAAAGAGACCATAGATGTGATTTGCGAGTATATATTGTCATCTCCCCAATGAGGCTGATGGAGAAACCCCACCAGCAGAAGCTGTGAGATAGACTTGGGCAAGTGGCAAAGCTGCCATGACATCAGCTTTATAAGAATGTTATACAGAAGCCTATTTGGGTGCTCAAGACTATTTCATTTATTAAATTAGAGAAGTGGAAAATATCAGAGATGAGAGAGCCTAGAGTAGTTGAGCAGTTAGACCAGCCGACATCAGAGACCAGAGCTATGAGGCCTACAACAGTGGAAGCAAAGAAGAGCTGTATGGAAATGGATACGAACCCTCTGCACACTAATATGCTGCCAATCACGTAAGCAGATGGTCCAGTCCTTCTTTTACCTTCTGGGTGAGGGTCCCATGCAAGTTATGTGAAATTACAAACTGAAAAACAGAAACAGGAACAGAAAATTTTTGCTAATGAAGAGGAATCTCTGAAGTAGGAATTTTATACTGGCTAGAGACAGGGAGAATAATTTAACCCAATTTCCAAAACTACTCAGTTGTATAGAATTTGCCAAAATAAATTGTCATTAGACTTACTCAGAGGTAGAGTGAGGTGGGCTGTTAGGCTGTAGTAATTTGTTCTAACAAACCATGCCAAAATACAACATGCAACTATTTTTCTCACTAATGGGTCTGGGGTTTACCACGCAATCTGCTGTTTGGGAAGGCTGCAGGTCAGCTGGCTTGTGTGGGTTGACTCTGCCCCCTGTGAGAAGAGGTAGTAGCTACCACGGTATGCTTTTCTTATGCCCATCCTGGGAATACAGGAAGACAAATCCAGCCACAGGTGCACATCTGAAATCTCTACTTGCATCACATCTGCTCACTGTCTCAAGGTTAAGGTAAGTCACATGGCTTCTCCAAAGGAAGTAGGGGGACTGAATATTTGCTGAACAATGATCCAATCTATGACATGTGGAGATCTTTAGAATCAAGAAAAATACATTTAATTATTAAATATAGTTATTCATATTTATTATATTTATATTTGTTTTGGACTGGTTTATACTTCATGTGTCATATCTTAATATTGACAAGAATTTCCTATGCTGTGCTTCACTTGGTAGTTTGATGCTTCTCCATTTTCAGCCTTTTGGGGAGGAGCTTGCTATACACTACAGATTCATTGGAATGCGGTGTTCTATCTTAATTAGGGAGAATGTAGCTGTCAGTGGGTACTAGGGAAAAAGGCTAATGAAAACACTGATAGACCTTTAACTAAAGCCCTGCTGATGAGTGGTGTAATAAAGAAGGTTGTTTTTTGTTTTCTTTTTAATTCTAAATGTAAATCAATACTCCAAATCTTTGCCATGGTTGTGACAGTTTCAGAATTGTATTGATACACAAATAATGTCAGGGACAACTTAAAAATCTATTTTTTCTTGTGCTCCCCTAAAAATGGTGACCAAAATCTTAAAATGCATAGTCTTCATTTGGTGATTTTTTTTTCTTTTTCTTTTAAAATACTTTAATGTGCTGATAACCAGAAGAGTTTGGTTGGTGAAGAAATACAGGTTAGAACTGCTTGCTAACTATACTTTCACCACACAGAGAAGGCCAGGGATCTTTTCACACTCAAGTTTAGTGAAGCACTTCAGTGAAGCCCAGTGTCTAAAACCTTTCATGAAGGGATCATTGGTATGCAGAGCTCCAATCACATCCACGATAGCTGGAACAGACCTCAGAGGTTGTAGGGGAAACTATGTGAGAAGGAGCAGGCAGTCACTGTCCCCTGTTTCCCAAATGTGATAGCAGCTGAAACAGGGATCCCAGATGCTTGAAACATAGCTTCAGACATCAAAGTTTCCTTGAGATCTGAAGGCTGAAATCTCTTGGTATCATGATACAAAACAAAGCACAAATGTTTTTGGAAATGATTTTATTGTAGTCTGTCAAAAAAAAAATTGAAAAAGTGGTGAAGACCATGGACTTTGGCTTATCCATATTTAGATTCGCATCTGGCTTCCACCACTTACATCAATTGGTGTGATGCTCACAATGCACTTCCTTGTCAGTGAAATTGGGACCGCTTATATCTACTCCCCAGACTTGTTTGAGATTTGAACAGATGCACGTAAAATATTCCTTACAGGTCTTGGCACATTATAACTGCTCAATATATTATAACAATTATTGGTATATGACTATTTCCCCATTAATTTGGTAATAAATCTTTCTCCAAACTCTGCTCCATTAGCATTGCAATTGTAGGATCAGGCACGCCGGGATTTTGATGGGCAAGGCTTGTGAAAATGCATCATTAAGCATTTTTATGGTATGTTTGAATTGTAACAGAGCCAATTCTACCCTTGAGTGGAGACAACCTTGCTCTCCCCTTGAAGGAGATTTTGGCATACATATTTATTTCAGTTCCACCCTGTCTACAGAGCTCTGCTTCTTTGATAGCACTTGTAACCGAAGTCACGTGGGCTTCCATTCAGAACACTAATTGGAGCTGCTCAGGTTGCAAACTCATTGTTATGCCTCAACTTTCTGGCAGCTACTTGCATCCCTGGTCTGTAAGGCATGGATACAGGAACACGTGGATTAAAAACATCATTCTTACCTAAACCCATCATTTCTCCCAACCTCCCCAAAATGAGAAATAAGAAGCCAAGTTGGTATGTACATTGTCTTAAAAAAAAATGGATTGATCTGAAACAGTTTAAGGAAGGCTCCTCAAAGGCGAGTAAGAATGCAAAGCTCCCTATCGCCTATAGCAGTTGCTCCCAGAGAGCACTATTTCTGAGGAATATAAACACTCAGCCAAAATCTTTTGGTTGTTGTTGTGTTTCAAGCAGCCGGCATTCTCAAAGCTTTTCTAATGCTTATGTTCATTTTGAAACTCTAAGAGGGTTCTCAGACAGTCAAGGGATCTGTTTATTAAGAAACATCTTTCCAGCGTCAGTGTTACTCTTTGAAGAAACGCTGGTTTAATGGGTATGTTCCCTGGAAAATGCCAATAATCTGAACCCTTCCCTCCTCTTCAGCATGAAATCTAGTATGCCGCATCCTCTCTGCCTCTCCAACTCCCTGTGCTGCCTTTTCTCAGAAAGGCTAGGGTCTTCTGCATTTTGCTCCTTGTGTCCCTTACTGATTCTGCTGGAGATGGCATTTTATGAGCAGTGCACGTGATTGTACCTTGACACCTCGTAATCATCTAAACTCCTCAAGCATCAGATGTTCTATGAAGCTTTTTATGACCACCCCCATATAGCCTTGTACCGCCATGATATGCTCAAGATATTTTGAGACAGAAACTCTACAAACTTTATTGTTCTTATCTGTCCCCCTTAGGTTTCCGAGGTCATACTCACTCTGGAGTCTCAGCTCCAAGCTTAGCAGTGAGCACAGTGTTGTATTCACAAAATATTTTATATATGGTTGAATAAATTAAGGAACAAAATTAACAAAATCACAGAAAACATAAATACGTTTTTCCTACTTTAGTCAAAAGAGAGTAATGGTTGAGAGCAGAGACTGTGTAGTACCTGTCTTTTCCTGTTTAGTAACTTTAAACAAATTACTAACCCTGAAAATGTGGCTTCCTCATCTTTAAAACCTGATTAATGAAAATCCCTTTCCTCACAGGACTGTTATCTGGATAACATAAGCTAACACTTGGAAATGGTTTAGCATCATGGTTCCCATACCACACAAGGTGCCCCTGAGTGCTGCAGCAAACTCACGAGGGTAGCAGGGGGGTATATTTTGAGTTTTCAAGTAAACAGACATCATACAAACTAGCACCTTCATAGTTTCAACATGAGGCTGCACTGCATTACTTTTGATGCTGTCGTATCTTTGTGAAGCTGGGTTTCAGTGGTGGTTGCCATAAAAAGCAAAGGTCATGCAAAAATCAACGAGGAGCAGGAAATGAGGTTAACGATACCAGAACTGGTTTTAAGGTTTGAGAAATTGTGTGATGCCTAATATTTGCACACAACACTTTACCAATTGTGGATATCTTAGAATGAAATAAGAATATTTGTGTTCAATATTTGTGCCTCATTTTTTCAAATTGCTATTAAGTTGTTAAAGTATAAATAGTTCATTAGGTGTTTGGACCTAACCATTTAATAAGTGGAACTGTTAGGGATTTCTTTTGGCTTATAGGTGCCATGAAAAAGTTACTGAGATAAGAAGGGTTCCATGAACAGAGAAAGTGTGGTGACTTCTGCTTAGCTCAGTGAAGCTTGTGACAACTCAATGAATATTAGCTATTTTGAAGGGACAATATGCTGAGATATTAATTTGTGTTGTTGTGCTTTCTGCATTTTTCCTTTTCTCATTCTCCTTCCAATCATGTACCCCTATACCTTGTGTTTTGTTACTACCAGGAAATTTTGCATGGCAGAGCAAAAGTTTTATGTAGGGGACATCTCAGCATGGCTTTGAAGGCCAAAGATTATGTAAGTTATCTCAGAGGGAAGGGAAGACAGAATTGTGCTTTGAGAGAACAGGATGGGGGGAGTAATAGCCCAATCATAGGTCAAAGATGCAATGAGTGTTTCCTGGAAATGAACTAGTGGCCTAGAGAGTAGAATATGGGTGATCGAGAGTATCCCTGAAAGGGTCTTGTTCTCTGCATACCCAAAATATGCCACTCATTTCATACAGAGACCCCTGTAAATCTTTAACAAATAACAAATACCATTTACTGAGCCATCTTTGACTCCAGGCACTTGGATAAGTTCCTCACAGGCACTGTCTCATTTAACATTAACGAAACTATGAGTTAAGGTACCAGCATACTCATTTTAAAAACAAAGGCAGTGAAGCTCAGAGAAAGTATGCAACTTGCCCCAGGTCACACAGCTAGTTAGCAGCAGAGATGTAAATTCCAAAGCCCAAGTTCACTTTGAATATTGGTAGGAAACTTTCTCCTACCAAATGGCTGAAACCTAATTCAAACTAGTTTAAATTTAAAAGACAAAAAATTGTCTTTTGTCAAAGTTTGGGGATGGGATTTTTGCCCCAGCTGGATCCAAGTGTTGAATGATGCAGTTGGCAATCTGTCTCCTGCGTCTCTTGGCTCTCATTCCTTCTTGCTGGCTTCACTCCGTGTAAGTTATCTTCATAGCAGGCAAGGTGGTCACCAGCTACCCCTGGTGAACTTCCAGCACACTAAGACAGCCCAGCAAAAAGAGAGCTCTTCTTTCCCAAAAGTTCCAACAGAAGCCCCAGAATGAGTCTCATTGTCCTGGATTTGTTTTATGCCCAACCCTGAGCCAATCTCGGTGTTACCAGGGAAATGAAATAGGTGGATTGGCCAGGTCTAGATCACCTGCCTATCCGTGCAGCAGGGTGGATTCAGCCCTGCCTAAACCACATGATTGACAGTGAGGAAAGAGTGGTTTTCAAAAGAAGGTCAAATTGTTATTAATTGCAAAAAGAGAGTAGGGTTACTGGCAGGTAAAATATAACAATTACCCAATATAAAGCACTTGTAATTTTATTTCTTAACAAGAGAAGATCTGGAGATATTACACCCATTTTCGAGGTCAGTACAGTACGTTTACATTTGTAGAATCATCTGGATTTGGCACCAGCTGTTGCTAAGGATTTCCCATTGTTGCCGACACTTTATGATGTGCATGCTTTATCATTCTCACACAATGAACAAAGGTGCTAGAAATTTGTGAAACAAAACACCCTTAACTGATATTCAGGCTTTGTGTAGGGAAGCAAAACCACATCTTCATCTTCAATTCCATTCAATTACTATGATGGAGGAGGAGATGTCTTTAGGCAACAGGTGAGTGTTTACCTGCTTGTGGTCTGGGTGCTCTTTTGGCTGGGCTGCTTGGAAGCACTCATAATAACTCCTCTGCGTGGTAACTAACTCTACTAGGATTCAGTTGCCATGCAACTGCATGGTATTTCTCTATAATACTGCCTTTCCTATGATTACAGAGTGAGGAGCTTTTATAGTCATAATAATACCTTACACTCGTGCCAGGCCTTTTACATAAGAAGATCCCAGTAGGGTGAATAGAGTTGCTCTTTATGTAAGTCTTTTCACGAAGCACTAAAAATACCCACGCTTCCAATTTAGCTACGTGGCAGCCATCCTCTTCCAGTTAAAATATACAATAGATATTTTGGCAGGAGGTGATACAAAGGATTACTCATCAGATTTAAAATTTTGAATGATATTTAGGTGGACATATTAGAAAGAGCTCTGTTAGAGAACACCTTGGGTACCATGTTAGGGATGCTCCGATGATGACAAGTATTTAAGAGGTATCTCTGATTTGGGTACCTAGAAGAGGTTTGATTGTTTCTGGTTTTCATATGGAATGAAGGGAGTGATTGAAAAGTGGGTTGAGTCAGGCTTCGCTGAGTGACTCAGCTGGTCCCAGGTCTTAAATAGGTACTCAGAAAGAGGCAGTCAGCGAAGCTTCACTGGAGTACCATTTAACATTTGTTGGAGAAAATTACTCTGCGTTTCTAATGTCCTACTTTTCACCCAGTGAGAAGTTACTCAACTGGCAGGATCTGGCACATTATTTGTAATCTCTTAATCAGAAGCTTTCAGAAATCCAGGTGTTATTCTTAAGGAAACAATATTCTCCCTGAAAGCAAACAGGTTGTTGGGTTTCCTGACACACACACTCACTAAACTTTTAAATACAGCTACCATAATACAATGGAGGAAACCAAAACTGTCAGCTGTGGTCTTAAATTTAATTAGCTAGATAAATACATTATGAAAAATAATTTGAAAATAAAAGGCTTATTTGCAGTAGTGAGGTAATTTTTTAAAGGATGTCTTCTAAAGTCCCTTGTCTTATTTTGAGAAGCACCCATTTTTGGTCCTTCTTTGTTTCTATAATTCTTCAGTGACATCCATCT
>NW_012142745.1:7279141-7280585 GCF_000956105.1 Propithecus coquereli
CTAATTAAAATACTTGGAAAACAGCCAAACTCAATATACTGTAAGTAGCTTTAAGTGATTGATTTTTTAGATGATTTTAGGTGATTCTACATTTATTTCTTTTTAAAAAAGTAAATGCTTAAGATCATTTAACATTCCACAAAGGGCCTCAGATTAAAATAGGCTGCATGCATTCATCACCTTGGGTTTTAGTTGTGCTTTATTATAGCATCCTACAACTTGTATGATTTATTTTAAAATGGATGAAAAAATTAATCCTCATACACAATTCTCTAAATATTTTAAATGAGATAGGAGGTTGCATTCAAAGTAAACATGGCACTAAAAATCAACTGTAATTACACTGGACTTTTACTACCTCTAAAAAATTATTTTTGTTGGACTTTTACTACCTATCTGCTAATAGCACAGCCATACGGGATTTTCCACTGTAATTCTATACAATAAGATAAAATTTAGAACATTTACTGAAAACAAATTTTTGTCAAATCCCACCATATCTTTGTATAGTTTTGCATTAACATACAAACAAATAGACTTTAAAATTATAATAGTGCATTGACTTTGTGACTATAGTTGGCCCTCCGTATCCATCTGTGAATTCAACCAGCTGTGGATTGAAAATATTAGAAAAAAACCAATAATAAGTAACAATACAACAAGAAAAAATAACATAAAAATACAGTATAGCAACTATTTACATGGGATTTAGATTGTACTAGGCATCATAAGTAACCTAGAGATGATTTAAAGTATATAGAAGGTTGTGCATAGGTTATATGCATATACTATGCCATTTTATAAAAGGCAGTTGAGCATTCATGGATTTTGGTGTCTGCAGGTGTCCTGGAACCAAGTCCCTGTGGATACTGAGGAATGACTGCATGTATATATCCCATATATGTATGTATAAATATGTATTTATATATTACATTTAAGAGTTTACTAAAATTAGATCTTTTCAAGGTATACTTTTATATTCTTCAGACTTTTGTTTTTCTTCTGACTCTTGTTTTTAACAGGGTCAGAAAAAGTTAAAAAAAAATTGTGATGTTATGTCAATAAGCAGGAATTCAAGGGAACAAAAGTTTCGCAAAAGTTATTTCACTTCATGTCAGTTACATATACTTTGCAGTGAGCCGTTCACTACATGACTTTCTAGGTGGATGCACCTGGGAACACACCTAAGTACAAAATACCATTTCCTAGATGAAGAGCTAGAAGTTTGACCTCATGTATTCCAGCGTCTGTCCGTCTGGGTCTTCTCTCTGGGGAACAGAACACCAAACTGGGATTCTGGCCACATATTTGTCATTGATGGACTGCACAAATGACACATTTTTCCAGTATTATGTTTTTTACTTATAAAATAAAAAGTTGGAAAAATTGATTTTATGGATTTGTTTTATGTTATCTGGTTTAATGTAATATGGTTTTCTTATAA
>NW_012142745.1:7282008-7282625 GCF_000956105.1 Propithecus coquereli
TAACTTGAGGTGAAAACTTGGAAGAAAAATCAACTAAAAATTGAGAATCAATCAATTTCATTATTCTCTATGTTTACAGAAAAACATAAATGAGTTTAGAACATATATACATGTATTTGGGACAGCAAAATCTTCCAGTCAATCAAGTACTTGTTTTAGGTTGTGTGAATTTTTTTTGAGACAGTCTCACTCTGTTGCCCTCAGTAGAGTGCCGTGGCGTCAGCCTAGCTCACTACAACACCAAACTCCTGGGCTCAAGTGATTCTCCTCCTTTAGCCTCCCAAGTAGTTGGGACTACAGGTGCAAGCCACCACGTCTGGCTAATTTTTCTATTTTTAGTAGAGATAGGGTTTCACTCTTGCTCAGGCTGATCTCGAACTCCTGAGCTCAAGAGATCCTCTGGCCTCGGCCTCCCAGAGTGCTAGGATTACAGGCGTGAGCCACCGCGCATGGCCTATTTGTTGCGTATAATTATTAGTTATAAATTTCAGTTTTAGGTCCTGAATATGAAGAGGATACTACAGCTTTTAATGGGTTTAAGACATAATTCATCAAAATTTTAATGCATTTCTTACAGCAAAATATTTCCATTAAAAATATATCACTAATTAAAATAC
>NW_012142745.1:7282675-7283238 GCF_000956105.1 Propithecus coquereli
TTCCTGGGGTCACCATGAAACCACTCCACAATTTTACCAAGGCCAGCCTAATGCTTCTCAAATCCCAGCAGATATTTCGTTGGCTGCTTCTCCTTTGTACAAAATCTGGTTTATTCACCAATTACATTTGAAATATGGTACTTCATTCTTCTTAACCTCACAGAAAAAGAGCTAAGAAAAGATCTATGAGTGAAAATAGAAGTATTACACACTAGAAAGAGAACTAGACCTGGACACCCAAAGAAGCAGCTTTGTGTTCTTAGGCAATCTGCTTAACTTTCTGGGCTTGAATTTCCTGAGCTGTCTAACGAAGGGGCTAGATGGAATCACATCCAAGGTCCCATTTCTGTATTTCAGTTTGACCTTCAGAATAATAGCCAACCACCCAGAGAGAGAGCTATAGTATAATTAAATTGAAACTTTATCCAAGAGCACCTTACATTTAATTTATAGTCAACCTAGATTTAAAAGAAGATGAGGATGTTGAGGAATGATAATCTTGAATGTATTATTTTTATTGATTGTCACATTTTGAGAGAGTGTTGGTACATTATGCCTCATTT
>NW_012142745.1:7283288-7299265 GCF_000956105.1 Propithecus coquereli
GGTTTTCTTATAAGACTATTCCTGTAATTTTGATACAGATGTATTTTGTTTGCATAGACAAGGTAATTTATAGCTCCTATTTTATTATCAGGGAATAGAAACACAAGTTTATTGAAATGGCTCATCCAAACATTGGCATATAGGTGAAAATTTAACAAAGAGCTCTAGGCTATTCTAAGCTCTAATCTAAACTGTAAAATAAATGGAGTTGTGAGGCTAACCTCTTATGATTTCTAGATTCTTTCCCTTCTCCATCTCAAAACCTCTTCACTAGATGGCCAGGGGGAATTCAATGACAAAAATTTGCTTTAATTTATTGTTTATTTAAATGGTAGGAGCACAAAATAAACAATAAACTAAATATGATTTAAAATCGTATAGACATAGGAAATATAACAATAAGAAAAAGAAGAAAGAAAGAAAGAGAAAGAGTCATTATTCCATACATTTTTCAATGTATAGTATTTACTGAACACCTACTGACTGTAGCCCTGGACTGTGTGGTCACTGGGTATCTATGTCTTCATTTTACTCACTTCCCAAATCAGCTCTTCATATCTCCTTACCTCCAGTGATTGTGCGTGCTTGGCCTAATTCTCTGTACTTCCTTCAGGTATGATTGTTAGTCTCTTGAACTTTAGGTAAACATGATCTAAACTTGGAAAGTAGTTTATTTGTTTTCATCCTTGGCTTTTTGCTAAAACTAGTATATTTCATTTCCCAAGGCATGACTTTCTACATATCCTTTGATTGTTTGACAATCTGTTCCATATTCATTTGTCTCAGACACAGAAAGCAGAAAAAACAAAAAACAATTTAAAGAAATTTTAAAAAATACAGAGTTCTCATAGCTACTGATAAATATGCTGCATTGTCTCTACGTTTGATTACTATGGTTTTATCCATATGCTGCCTGGGTACCTACATAGCATTGGCCAGATTACTTGGGGGATTATAAACACAAGTTTTGCTTTTGTTGTCAGGGCTCTATTTACAATAGAAAAATTATTAAACTAGTTTATAACCTAAAAGTTTAGAATTCACCTGTGTATGAACACAAATACCTTGGAGTGGGTATTTAGTAACACTCTGGTAAAGGCAGAGCTTAAGTGAAGAAAAAATTCGAATTTCAGAAACTATTGTGGCTCAGGTGAGCATGTCATTTGGGGAAGGGACTCTTCTTATAGCTCACAGGTCACTCATGTAGACACAGAATTGGGGCTGCTTGTCCACCTGAGTTCATAATGTCCTCCATGGACCTCTTTACTGTGGGCTGACATACCTTTCATCAGAAGAGAGCTTCATTGAGCCGTTAGAAATAAGGTGGGGCCTAAGAACATACGGAAGTGCCCTCTGCAATATGAATAACTCCTAGCTCCTTAACAAATAGCTATTTAGGGTCTTCTTTTGCCAAGAAGCTTTCTGAATACTTGGAATATAAGCTGCAGAAAAAAATCAAGTACCCTGCTCTCCTAGAATTTTATCGTAACAGCAGAGATAAACAGTAAATTTAATAAATGAGTGAATATGTTATTAAGATAATAATGTATAACAAAGCATGAAAGGTAATAAAATAGGGTAAGAGGAGCTAATGTTTTGCATCTTGAAAATATTAACTCATTTAATTATCACAACTCTGCAAGGTAGATACTATTACAACTTTACTGAGAAGAATGCTGAGCCCTGGAGAAGCTAAATAATTGTTCGGGATTACACAGCTAACGAAGACTAAAGGCGAGATATAAACCTAGGTGAAGCTAGCTTCAATGCCACCTGCGTAGTGTGATAGTTACTGAGGGTGGACATTCCGAAGAGAGGTGGGAGGCAGTGTCAAGGATAACCACCAGATATCTGGGGATAGAGCTTTTTAAATAGAGGAAGTCATGAGGGTAATACTGGAATTAATAGATTGTCTCTTGAGTGTCCTTCTCAGGAGTCAAGGAGAGGAGAGGAGGCACTTGGCTGAAGGAAATAGGGTTAGGCTGGGGAAAGTCTAAAGAGATTCCTGGGGTCACCATGAAACCACTCCACAATTTTACCAAGGCCAGCCTAATGCTTCTCAAATCCCAGCAGATATTTCGTTGGCTGCTTCTCCTTCGTACAAAATCTGGTTTATTCACCAATTACATTTGAAATATGGTACTTCATTCTTCTTAACCTCATGGAAAAAGAGCTAAGAAAAGATCTATGAATGAAAATAGAAGTGTTACACACTAGAAAGAGAACTAGACCTGGACACCCAAAGAAGCAGCTCTGTGTTCTTAGGCAAGCTGCTTAACTTTCTGGGCTTGAATTTCCTGAGCTGTCTAATGAAGGGGCTAGACGGAATCACATCCAAGGTCCCATTTCTGTATTTCAATTTGACCTTCAGAATAACAGCCAACCACCCAGAGAGAGAGCTATAGTATAATTAAATTGAAACTTTATCCAAGAGCACCTTACATTTAATTTATGGTCAACCTAGATTTAGAAGAAGATGAGGATGTTGAGGAATGATAATCTTGAATGTATTATTTTTATTGATTGTCACGTTTTGAGAGAGTGTTGGGACCTTGTGCCTTATTTTAGTAATCAATTTCCCATAGCCTCCTTCATCTGCCTTAAAATTACCTCAAATAACTCTACTTGGATTAACTAAATGAAGTGAGGAAATAGGGTTGGAGGAGAATATAAAATATTGTGGGCTCTAGCTTTATTTTTCTTCCATTGTTCCCTCTAATTGCTGATGGGTATTTTCAAAAAGTTATTAACTCTGTGTGAGCTTCAATAAGACTACAGTGTCCCCATTCGGGCGAGACACGCTGTAGCATTTTATGTGGCAGAAGCTCAATAAGTGGGCAAGACTTGGTTTAGTACCAAGTAAGGCAGTCACAGAAAACTAACCTGCCCCTAAACCTGAAGGACAGACCCTCCCAAACTCTGTTTTAACTATTTTCATTAGATAGGTTGTGTTTCCACCTACAATTCCCTCTTTTCTTTATTACTTTCCCCCAAATCCTATCTGCCCAATACACTCATACCTACTTTTGAATTTTTCTCTTTGTTGCAGATATTGCCAACTCGGTAATGCCTTGGCGACATTTCTATTCCACAAATCCTCCTGACCCAGCCTTCTCATTTTAAAAATAAGTAGAAGCCCACAGAATCCAAAGCCTCCTCTTTCAGGAGGAATTTTGTAAAGATAGAATTTTAAATTTCTCCTAAAATGACCATATAAAATTATTATAAAAATAGTATATGCCTATTGGAGAAAACTGAGCAACACATACATCTACTTTTTTAAAGTAGAAAAATGTCACTGCACAGATATAAACACAATTATGCTATTTTTTTCTGTAATAGACATTTCGCTCTGCGTGTAATAGTTGCATAACCTTAGACAAATCACTGAAACTCTGTTTGCCTCAATATTCTAATTTGTAAAATGAGGAGAACTAGAGTGCCTATCGTGTAAGATTGGGGCGGTGATTGAAAGATTGAGTTAATATAAGTAGAGCACATAATAAGCACTGTGTATGTGTTTACCATTACTGTTGTTATCAGGAATATTATGCTTATGCATGAGTGCTATTATATGTACACACATGTGCTATAATGTGTTCTTTCTTAGGTAATTCAGTTATTCAGCACCTTCTATACACGACACTGATCTATGTACTGGGCTGCAAAGAGGAACAATCACCTGCAAAATACCTGTTCTCATGGGGTTTGCTTCTCAGTAAGGACAAACTAACAAAATTAAAATGGAAGTGAAAATATATCCTATATTTGTGTGTGTGTATATGTATGTGTAAACAAGATGATATCAAATGGTGATAAGTATTTGCAAAGAAAAAATCAGGAGAAGGAAATAATGAATGCCTGAGTTGGCTTTCTATTTTAGACTGAAGGACTGGGAAGAAATATGGATAGAGAAGGGATAGAGGGCCAGGCCTGCGATCAGGAGTGTTCCTACATTTGGAACTTAAATGGAGGGGAAAGTCAGCAAGAGATAAAAGGAAAAAGAAGTCATTATAATGACAAGGAAAAACAGAATACAATGTCATGGCAGATTATATAAAATAGTATTTTAAGTGGAATAATGAAGGAAGTTAAATGGCCTCCCATGAACTAATGGCTAACTTGGCAAAGGCATACTTAATATCGGTTATCTTTCCAAGCACTGCTTCTTACTACTATTATAAACAGATCAGCTAACATTTATTGATACTTATTAAATGCTAGACACAGTTTTTACTTGGACTTTTACATGGAATAACTAATTTAATCTTTGTAATTAATTTATAAATTTGTGCTATTATTATTGTCATTTTTCAGATCAATTTTCAGAGGCAGGGAGAAGTTACGTGTGTCTTACCCATTGTCACGCAGTTAGTGTTAGAGTAAGCAGTACAACAGCCAGGAGTTTCTTCCCAGAACTAGTACTCTTGGTCTACTTAGAGAAGCTGCATTCACGTAAATGGATATAGATCTATGTCATAATTTAATAGTCGCATAACTTATTTTTCAATCTGTCGTTGGACAAGTAGGAAGGTTTTGAATTTTTGCTCTTCCAAGGTGTGGGTAGCCTCAGACACATAGTTTGACGGATTTATCATGTTGTTAAAGTAGAATTATTATTTCAAAGACTGTGAACACTAAAAAAATTGAAACATTATCATATTTCCCAATAGTTTTGTTGCACACATTTACACAACTATCCATTTCTCCAAGTGTGTGCTAGCATGGGCTATTACGGAAAATTAAAATCCATTGGTGATTTAATTTGAATTTTATTACTACCAAGGTTAAACATATTTTTTGTAGTTATTTGCCATTTCAATTTTTTATTTATAATTGACTCATTTTTGTACCTTGAACTTGCTTGGTACTGTGATATTTATTTCTTGCTTAATTATAAGAATTTTCCTTTTTAAAAAATGATGTAAAATATATAACTGCTAACTTTATTTATAAAATTTTCCCATTTAAATGTTGTGCATTTTTATGTATTCAATTTTATTGGTTGGTTTTTATTTAATTTATTCTACCTTTGATGTTATCTTTAGATGGGTCATCTCTATTCCAAGATTATGTTATAGTATCTTTCAGTAAATGAATGTTTTTTATCTATAAATATTTCAAAAGTCTAGAGCTGCATTGGTCAATATGGTAGCCACTATCCGCATGTACATTTTAAATTTAAATTAATTAAAATAAAATGAAGTTTAAACTTTAGTTCCTCAATTGCACTAACCACAGTTCAAGTACTTCACAGCCATGTGTAGCTAGTCACTATAAATACATATTTATATTTTTAGTGGTAGGGTCTCCTTATGTTGCCCAGGCAGGCCTTGAACCCCTGGGCTCAAATGATCCTCCCATTTCAGCCTCTTGAATAGCTGGACTACAAGCATGTGCCACTGCATCAGCTCATGGCTATTATTTTTCACAGTACAGATATACAGTGTTTCCATCATCATAGAAATGTATTTTGGACAGTTCTTCTAAAACGTTAATAGGTACCCCAATCACCCAGGCATATGTTAAAATGCAGATTCTGACTCAGACAATGTTATGGGCTACATGTTTTTGCCCTTCCCCAATGTAATGTTGAAACCCTAACCCCCAATGTAATGATATTTGGAGATGGGGCCTTTCGGGGGTGATTAGGTCATGAGGGTGCAGTTCACATGATGAGATTAGTGTCCTTATGAAAAAAGACACAAGAGCCCTTGCTTCTCTCCTCTCTCTCTCTCTTCTTCTCTGTGTCATGTGAGGAAACCAGGAAGAGGCCTTCACCAGAACCCAAGCATGCTGGCATCCTGATCACAGAGTTACAGCCTCCAGAAGTGCGATAACTAAATTTCTGTTGTTTAAGCCACTCAGTTTATGATATTTTGTTATAGCAGCCTGAACTGACCAAGACAGACAGTCTGGGGAGGGACCAGAATGTGTGCATATTTAACAACCCCCCAGATGAGGCTGATGCTTTAGGTTCTTGGACCACACTTTGAGTTGCAAGTGTGTACATTTATTTTTATGTAAGGAACTGTGAAAATCCTTTATATGTGTAGGTATACATTTCTCTGTTCATTTAATTTTATTACTTATTGATAGGCAATGGAATATTTATCATATGCTAAGTGCCCATGGCTGTATATGTTTTTCCTGCACTTTCTAACTTCTTTTATTGATTCACAATTTCTGTGCTATACTATTAATATAATAAAATCAATGTAGGTTTGCAAGATGTTTTAATATTTAGTCAAGAACATATCTGCCAATAGATTTTTCAAGTTCCACCACGCATCAATTTTATTTAATTTGGAATTACATTCACTCTAGTGAATTTAGTAAGAAGTAATCATTTAGAAAATTGATTCTTTCTATTCCAGAAGAAGGAATTCCTCTACTTCCCTATATCTTTTTATGTCTCTGTTATGGAGTGAATATTTGTGTTCCTCTAAAATTCATATGTTGAAGCCTTAATCCCCAATGTGATGGTATTTGGAGGTAAAGCCTTTGGGAGAAAATCAAGTTTAGATGAGGTCAAGAGAATGGGGCCCCCATGATGGGATTAATGTATTTATAAAAAGAGGAAAAGAGACCAGATCTCTGTCTTTCTCTCTTTCTCTCTCCTCACCCCTCATTGTGAGGACATAGCCGAAAGGCACTCTTTGCAAGCCAGAAAAAGGGCCATTATCAGGAACCAAATCTGCTGGCACCTTGAACTTGGACTTCCCAAACTCCAGAGCTGTGAAAAATAAATTTCTGTGGTTTAAGGCACCCAGTATATTGTATTTTGTTATAGAAGCCTGAGCTGCCTAAATTTTTAGTATCTCGGAAGAATTTTACTGTTTTCTCTAAATATGATCCTCACATTTGTGTATTCATTTGGTCTTCCTATGAAATTATCTCATTTCTGATCCATTTCAAATTGGTTATTTTGGATTCTTCAGATAGAAAAACTATGGAGTCCATTTAGAAAGATATTTGGGTTTTAGTTTGGTTATTTCTATGTTTAAATTTTCATTTATACTTTCATTTTAAAAAAGATAATTTCATGTTGATTATATGGGTAACTTTTTTGCCTTAAGTTGATATCTGGAGTCGTGCATTCATTCAACAAATCCCTACTGCTGGCTAGACACAAATCAATATGCAGGGGCCAGGGGAATAGAAAGGAAGATTTCCATTCCTTTAGGAGTCTCAGACAAGCACATGTGAAGAATGAAATAGGCATGTTTAGCAGAGTAGAAAAAAAAATCTCATGACTTTTTAAAATCATTTATTGGGCATTTCATAACACTGAGAACAAGCAATCCAGTTTTATTGTGGTAGGACAAGCTGCCAGGGTAAAATAGATCTGATCTTTGAAACTTGAGTAGGTATTATCCATTCAAAGAAGAGAGATGGTTTGTTGAAGTGGTGGTGTTTGCTTCTTTAGATCATGTAGATACTTTTTTAGCAATATTTTTATAGTTTTTAGTGTAGAGATAAATACATTTATGATATTTCTGAAATCTTCACTAGAAAATATGTGCTGGACAAAACAAAGGAGGGATGTCTAGATCTATTCATAAGTTTCTTGCCATGGGAATATTCCATTTATTGCCAGATTGCTCCTTTGACACTATACATGTAGTTTTTGTGTGTATTATTAGAACATAAATCTTTTACTTTTTTTTTTTTGTTTTTAGTTACTGACTATTCCGGATTTTGGAGCACCCACATTGCCATCTGCTGCTCCACGACCCCTAAGTCATATATGTGTGACTTCCATTGACATCCATGTTGTTACGGGCGAAAATCATGAGTAACATATGGTTCTCATTCTACCAAGACTTTCATTTCATACTGTTACCAGAATGCTTAGAAATCCTGATTGGATGGGAAGGAGATTAGCATTTTCCCTAGTGGAATAATTTCATTGTAACAGAGGGGTCACCTCCCTAAGCTAAATGCGGAAAGAATAATAGAAAGATTATAGATCACGGAAAAAACTAGAAAGGCTTTGTTATAAATTATGGCATGACTTCAGAGAGTACATCTTCATGGATTTGAATAAACCCTTTAAAATTTAGGTAACTAGATTGCTCTATTTCAATTCTCACTTTTCTCATTTACATCACTTTTATACAGAAAGCACTCCCCACCATCTGGCTGATGTATAGAATAAGAAGCATTTTCAGGGCTGTGACTCTCTTTGTCTATCCTGAGTTCTCTGAAGGGACCTATTCAACCCCAAAAGCATCAAACTTTGTCAGTCAGTATGGTATAACAGAAAGAGCCAAACCCTACCCTGACTTAATAACTTTTAAAGGAAATACCAAGTCATGAGGCATCTTAATGACTGCTTTCCTAGTAACATCAAAAATGTCTATGTATTTGATAAAGATAAATAAACCAACACATAACTATAATTTGAGCTTCTATGATCTCTCTATACTTTTATTCTTAACATGAGGATGTTCAACTTTAATGTTGTTCAATGCATTTTTCTCTGGATAGCATTAAAATGAGTAGAAGTGAGTTCTGCATTTGGTTCTAAGATTTTTAAAATGAGTGAAGATCCTTTTCTGTTCTATTTAGTAAGACCTAAATAAATAGTTCTGGAGCCCTTCTTAGCACCAATCCCCAAAGGTGCCATAAACTCTTAAACACTAATATGTTTCCAGAGAAGAAATTGCCCAATCATCAGACACTGACATCTAGAAAAGGAAAGTGTGGGACTGAGAATATGGGGTTGGTAGAATGTGGTGGTTCCCAAGCCCATGCCCTTGTGATAGGAGGGGAATAAAAAAGAAAAAGAAAATAAAGGAAAGAAGAAATGGAGGAAGACAGGAAAGCAGGAAGGAAGAGCAATACTATATATTTTCCTAGTTGAAAATATTAAATTTAAAGGACCACTCATTAATATAAATATGCTCTCCCCATTCTTTTAAGATAAAAATCCCTTTTATTTTTTCATTTTTTTGTTGTTTAAAAGATGGAAGATTTTTTTTTTTATTTTTTACACTCAGCAACTATATGTCAGCCTCTCCTCACATTATTTGAATTATTCTGGTGCATAAAATCAAGGGGACTGACAACTGGTATGTTGGCCAAAGATGAGGAAACCTGCAGTCAGCACAGTGACCTTGAGTCTTAATCCTAATAAGCCAATGAGTGTGAGGCTGGAAACAATCAGTTTACTCATCTGGGTATTATTTCTCTCATATGCAGAAATGGGCTTCACTGTAGAGCTTATTCAAGCTCTCTAGTTCAGAATATAACCACTCCAACTGGCAAAATCGTCAATCATGATGAAGTATTTCCATTTCCTAAAATATTTGTCATATAATTTTTCTATAAAGAATCTTTTACACCTTTAGTCACATGCTGAAAGACAACTTCTATGAGAACTCTTCTCTACCCAAAATAGTGATACATAAGTAAACCTCTTAATCGCAGTGTGGTGGCTGATGCTCGTTTGTGAGTGATACTTGAGGCACTTTTCTGCAATGTGCTAAGTCTGTCATAAGACAGACAGAAAAAGAAAGAAAAGGAAGGGGGGGAAGAGGGAAGGAGAAGGGGAGGATTGGTGTCTGGGAAGAGAGAGAGAGAGAATGAAAGAGAGACAGAGATGTGGCCTCTTCTCTGTCTCAATCCCATCCTTCTTTTCCTCTATCTAATCTTGCAAAGTGGTTCTTAACACTAAACAAATATGCTGTTACAATTAAAAGGCAGATGCACAAAGATCAAGAAATAAGTGATAAGCTTTAGGAATGCACTTTAGAACATGTGAAATTGAAGGTCCTTATAGCAATGTAATGTGTTGATTTTATTCCCCACCTCCTACAAGTTAAGGAAACAAACTCTGAGAAAATCATAGCAAAGTCCCAGATGGAATTTAAGAATTAGGAAGGTGAACTTAAGTTTATTTTTACAGTCTGTTGATGCATAAAAAATTACTTTACGTTCAGAAAACACTTTCCTAAGAAATTAGTTATGAATCTCCAGGTTTAGGATAACCCTTGGGAAAATCAGCTTGCAAATCAAAATCATTTATGATAAAAAGTATTAAAAAGAGTGTGATGGGAAAAAATCTATAGGTCACTATCAAATAATAAATACATTTTCCCTCCAAAATTGATATTTTAGCCCAAATGAAGTAGAAACTTACTGTGTATTGTTACTTATACCGTAGTACAAACTTAACGCATTAAAACACCTACATTTTACTTTTTAATCTGAGGAAAAGCAGATTAGATAAAAACTTTGGACTTTATAGACACACACATACATAAGTTGTGGCGTATAACATGATGTATACGTTTATATTTAGTAGGATATTAAGAACAGAATGAGGAGAGTCCTTAGGAAATGTAAGAAATAAAATGACTTTAAATAATTTCAAGAGTGAGTCCATAGGAATTAATGACATATGTGCCTTAATTATTTTATGTCTTATTTTAGTTAAAAAAAATAACAAGCAGTCTGAGTAAGACCTTTGTTCCACACACGTGTACACTGTGCATGCTCTTCCTAAGTGGGCTAGTTTTGTTCTCCTGCCATGGGAGCAGGTGGCACGAAGCTGTTTTGATGAGGTTAAAAGGCTCCTCCCCTCGTTCCCCAAGCAGCAGCCTGAAGTACGTCAGCAGTAATTGTGTGCATGGTGCACGGCTCGGCTGTGCAGGGAGGGTGGAGGCAAAATTGATATCAAATAAGGGTATCAAACTGAGATCTAGATGTTCCATTTAAGTTGCTGCTCATTTTCATTAGCCACGCCAGGGGTGAAAAGCTTGTAACTTAAACATTCTCTTTAGTAAGAACATTTATTTTTGATGGATTTATATTTTTCTTCTCCATAAAGACTGAATTAGTGCTATAGCGAATATAAATGAAAGGGTTTCTTTACCCTCTTTTCATTTTATTATTTACTAATCAGACTTCAGCTCAGTTAGATAAAGGAGAGAGGTTCTGTTGCCTAGATGAGAGGCCTTTAATGAGGATGGGAGCCCCAGGGAGCCGAAATCCAAAGTAGAACGATGCTGCTTTCCGGTTTCTTGTCATTTCTTCAGTTGCGTCTTCTCTCTTTTCCAAAGGCCCTAGTGAGCAGGAACTATCCAAGGTGCTAGAATGCTGGCAGCCTTGCCGTTCAATGCAGACGGATTGCAGAAACAGAGAAGAAAGATTACTGCTTATTTCAGAAGGTAGGTTCTTTGTTTCAGAATCCCTGATTAATCAGCAGCAGCATCAACAGACTAAGGCAGCTGGAGAGGAGAGAGAGAAGCTGGAAGGGAGGGAGTCAGGGGCAGGGAGGGAGGGAGGGAGTGGAGAGAGAGAGAGAATGAGAGAGAGAGCTGGTTGTCACGGGGGAGGGACGATGCCACAAGCTAGGCTGCTCCAAACCTTCTGTATGTAAGTGGCAATGAGAAAGAGCATCTTTTTGGCTGAAAGGAGACATTTAGAAAAGATGATTCTGATTTTCTGTTTTCATTTATTTTTGTCTTCACAGAATATAGCCAAATGAGGTACCTTAGCCAGTCTGGTGATTGCTTCGGGTCTTGTAATCATCTGTGTAGCAAAGTGGGTAAAATCATTCAATTTCTTCCCTGCTGGACCTGGAAGGAGAGGGGCTGTGTGCTCATCCCCACCCATTAGCTATGCCCTGTTTTCTCTGAATGTCGATTTAAGGAACAAGCACCTGTCTTCTGCCAGTGCATCTTCCTACCAAACTTTAAAGACAATTTTACCTGATAGGAAGGACATCGGGAATGCTCTGATCTAGTGATGAAGAATCTGGGAGTCGACACTTTTCCCATCCAGATACAATGCACTTTAATTGAAGAAAAACTGAGCTGAACTACAAGTCTATTTCTTATGGTGCTGGATTACTCCTACAGAACTGCCCTGAGATCAGCCGTGAGAGAGGGCTCTGACAGACACAAGTCACCTTCTGATTATTGCACTTAGCTCTCCCTGGGGACTTAAATTTTGGTATGTATCTCGTTTTTCACATTCTCTAAGCATGCTAATTGAATCCAGCACTGCATAGATCAAGCAATCTGGTTATGAAATGGAATGGATTTTAGTTAGAGATACTTAATGCTGAAGTTTGCATGCCTTATTAGGTGGAGCAGAAATAAAGCCACAGCGAAGGCATCCAGGGTTTTCGTGAGCCTCGGGCTATTTTTACTCCCTTACCCACTTAGTTGCATTACCATGGAAATGGTTAAACTAGATTTTCATTAGTAAAATAAGCCATGTTGAATTATTAAAAGCATTGAAAATATTTTCCAGGGTATTAATTGGCATTCAAGTTGTGCATGCTAGCTATTTACCCACTATTCCATACCATAAATATTTTACAACAGTCTCTTAGCACATTTGTGTCAGCAGTGAAAGCCTGATTTTGCATTCTCAGAAAAAAAAAAAAGACACACTACCTTTCAAAATCTCAAACTACCAGGCATACACCAAAGCTGAAACTGCTTCTTTCTGACTGATTAGACATAAACCTCTTTGAGAAACATATTTTAATGCCACTCAATAGCAGGAAGATTTCATTACTCTCATCACAATAAATATTTTCTATAGAACTTTAGGTAGACTTGTTTTACTTGGGACATGCACTTACGTTGTTGGGGTGCCCACAAAATTTTATTCTAATTTTTCCAACTACCCAGCAATATTTTAAATAAAAGAAAGGTAGATATTCCGTATCCAAAAGAACTATTATATGAAATAATATTGTTCATTCTCATTAGGAAATCCTAAAGTTGTTTTGGTACCATAGAACTGGATTTCTCCCCCTAAATATAGGGGGAAAAATGAAATTCAAATGAAAAGGTTACATGATGCAGTTTTGGTCATTTTAACATTCATGTATTTATAACCAAGTAGCATGGAATAATAAATGTAAAGAAGGAGTGAAAATTAACTCCCTTCTTAATTTTTCACATTTTAGACACTGTTCCAATTTATTTTACGTATTTTCAAGTGCTAATTACACAAATGAAAGAGAAAAACGTGAGCCACAAATGCAGACGTTATTGTGTTTTTCTGTAGAAAGTGCAATATATGTTAGCCAACTCGGCAAAGAAGGGGACTGTGTGAAGGACATTGACAGTTGAGAAAATTAGTGAAAACAGACCTGAGAAAAATATTACAACTTCACAAGGGACTATAGAGAAGCCCAGAGACTTGAAGTATCTGTAAAGTTTAGAAGAAAAGATAGTGTAAAAATCCTAGAGACGAGAAGGTTAGCTATTGTTTAAAAAATAAATAAATCATAGACTCGCAATTCAATTAGATGGTTTCTATTGTAGCTCCAGTCAGCAATTTATTAAACGGACTACATCTATTTTGCAAATACTGCCTTGTAAGCGTCTGGAACCATTTGGCCCAAGGCTCCAAAAAGTACCTCAGCCACTGGCATTTTGCATGAGTCTCTAACATTAATGGAAATGTACAATCTCTTTAGACCGTGGGCAAATGGCACCATGGCAACCTGGAAGTTGGGGGTCGATATCGGGTTTACCATGTTACCACATTAACAGGATCTGTGCGCATTTTACCCATTTTGAGAAGAAAGATAGTGGAGAAAAACTCACTGCAAAGTAATCTGCTTTCTGAGAAAAAAGCAATCAGTGTCTTTGTAGTCACTTCAGTAAGCTTTTTTGGTTGTAACTTCAACATTTCCCATTTTGGAGAGAACAGCTGCATTTTGATGACACTGAGAGTGATAAAATGAGTGTGACCATTTGTGGGGCTGGGGGTAGGATTTCGAGCATAATCAAAGTGAAATCATAAGACTAATGTTTGACAAATTATTTTATCAGAAAAATTTTGATGTGATTTACATGTGTTATAGGTTATAACCAGTCTATCCAGTCTCTTGATTTGGTCCTAAGTGAAGTCAGCAAATGCAGATATTAATTTGCATACATATTTTACATATGTATATGAAGCCTGATTATTTAAATACTTACATTTTCATACACAATGTGTTTTCAAA
Organism: Propithecus coquereli; assembly: GCF_000956105.1. Lineage (NCBI taxonomy): Eukaryota > Metazoa > Chordata > Mammalia > Primates > Indriidae > Propithecus > Propithecus coquereli. The sequence continues at coordinate 7,297,273 of NW_012142745.1, forward strand.
TTGGCCTGAGTACATGCAAAAATTGTAAAAGATCTTTTCCTCCAGCTGAACAACAACAACAACAACAACAACAAAAAGTCAAAACTGCCTTGGGAAAGTTTTATTGGATCAATACTACTGGGAAAAATAGGACTCTCTATCTCAGAGAAGATGCAATGATTGGAGTGGGGGCGAAAGTCAAATTTCAATAAGTCAAATTCTAATAACTTACAGCCTTGAGACAGGTGTGGTTTGGAAACCTCAGAAATATATAAAGGGTGGAGACTAGAAAACTTTCCCATCTGCAATAAAATGAAAACATGAATGTGAAGCATAGTGAAGGTAAAACGTCTAGGCTTTCATCAGGAAATCTCTTCCCTTGTATGTTTTGTGTTCTTCCTGCTTCTCACAAATAGCATTGTAATAATAGCACCAAATAAACTTTACCCTTATTCTAGTCATAAGATTATCTTGTAGGATTAACTGCGGCCTAAAATTAAGGAAGCTTCTTATGGAACTTCAAGTATTAGGGAGCAATTCTCTCCCAAATCAGAGCTTTTTCTTTCTTTGCCATTCAGTATATGTGGCAAAAATCCAGATTAAGGGAGTTGTCACAACTTTACATTTACAAAATCAAAGTTTCAGATGGAAAACAGCTCCATTTTGGAAATTCTGGGTAAACACTTTATGAAAAGAAAAAAGGACTGGTGCCAGTTAGGGCTAGTGGACTAACTTACTCAGCTGACACTAGTGCCCAGAACTGTGCTTTTGGTAAATGGAGGTAAATGATCCATTGGGAGGCTTTGCCTGACAAGTTAGTGTACATGCCCACCTGAGCTGGTCCTTGTGGAGCTACACTGGTTGATATCACAATGCATGAAATTGCACTTATGGAGGAATTTGTTCTGAATTTTAAGCAAAGGGAAGAGAAATGCTTAAACATGTATGAGAAGGAAGCTGGCATGCTTAATATTTATCTGACACTTTATACAGCTTTTGTCCAACAACAACCTATAATGAATTAAAATTCCTCTGGGGAACTCAATCTTGGCATTACATGGTACCACATTAAATACACTCTGGTAAATTCAGATCACATATAATGGATACCTTAATTTACAAAGGGAATAACATACAGAAATGTATGATCTTAAATTCTTTTGCATACAGACATTTCTCAAAATTGATGCCCACTTTATTAGCTTTAATACTAAGGATCACGTAGTGTCTTAGCTTCTTGGGTTCCCTAGATGGAAGCACTAGCTACAGAAAAAGAAAAAAGGAAGTGAATTTTCATTTTTTTATGTTTCTGTACATTTCATTTGGACATCCTATACTTCGTTTATGCCCTGCATGCATAGGTAATGGATGGTTTTATTTCGATGGAAAGAATTGTAAAGAAATGTTACTTTCAGCTCCAGGTTCAGCATTGGTAAGGTGCAGTGATGGCTTTGCACAAAAGAAAATAAGAAAATGATTAACTCAATGAAAAGTTAAATACTTAGCGTTTTCAATGTAGTAAGAATTCCACCCATTTAAAGTGTTGCATCTTAGCTGGGTCGAGTGAAATTTCAAATTTAGAAAGTGTCATAAGGATGTATAAAGTGATCTTTGTGAAGGGTGTGGTCAACAGGATATAAGTAACGAAGTGGAAGAATAAAATAAAGCTGAACAGTTAGCCATACGGTTGTATTTAAGTAGTTTTATTAGATTGGCTACAATTCTAGATAAAGTAATCTAAAAATTAAACAAAATGAGTCTTTCATGAATATAGAACACAGCAGTGGAGAAAAGGCATGACGTGAGGATGTGCAGGTATCTGTGGCTTGTATGGGGATTCTGATGTCTGTCATTGTAGGTGCTTTCCCAGGAGAGTCCCTGGCTCAAATTTTAAATGTTGGCCACAAATTCCAAAACACACACACACACACACACACACACACAGACACACATACACACACACACACACACACACACACAGTCTGCACTATTTGGATCAATACTGTGTCTGCAC
>NW_012142745.1:7301065-7301983 GCF_000956105.1 Propithecus coquereli
AATATTTTCTCAGAACAAAAATAACTTAAATTCCAGCCAATTTGAAAGACCACTTAGGAAGATAATTAATTTTCAGAGGTACACAACCTCATTAATATTTAAACTGTGTAAGAATCACTGGCGTTATTTGAGTTGGAGGAAAAAAACCCTTTGGGTAATGATGCCTCATACAATTGGAAAATATACAATTTTGCTAGAAGGCAGAGAGGGAGTGATGATCTTCCAGCCTGAGGCATTATCTCTAGAATCCTTGTAATAGTGACTTGGCTTCCTTAACTTTGGTAGAATTCATTGCCATAAGTTATGCTAATCTTTTTTTATCCAGGCACACCTAGTGCTGAAGTACTTGGTAGAAACGAACGAACAGCCAGTAATGGTAATGCTTTTGCCCTCTGAGAATCCTTTTCTTATATTTGCCCCCCAAATTTCAGTTTGTAGCAGTAATTTCCTATTCTTCTCTATGTCCACCACATAAGCATCTAATTTCATAGACTGATATTAAAATACAATTCAATTTCATTAGATAGTAGGAATTAAAAGACCATTTCATTTGCTAGCCCATTAGGGCTTAAAACCAAACAAAACATGGTAAAACTGAATACAACAAAAAAATCATCAGTCAACAAACAACTCCATCTAGCCTCTGGTTTCAACAATTTCTTAGATTGGGGAGGAAATCCTTAAATTCAGCACAGGCTTCAAATATGGATTGATTGGCAGCCAAAATGCTAATAATATTTCATAAGAAGTAAAATTTCAATAGCTATGATTCAGGTTATGGAACATGATTATACTTATAAAAAAATCAGAATGAAAATTATTTGTAATCAAAAAAATGAAAGTCTGGGACTTCTACATTAAATAGGATGACATTTTCAAAATATCTTTCTAATTCTTTTGAAGAAAGTAAAAGACATA
>NW_012142745.1:7302033-7303125 GCF_000956105.1 Propithecus coquereli
ACACACACACACACACACACACACACAGTCTGCACTATTTGGATCAATACTGTGCATTCCAAAGAAAACACATCTGCCTTTTGAATGAAGACCATCAGTGCCCGTTTTCAACCAACGCTCTCGGGGGCAGGGAAGGGACTAAAATGTCTAATTTGCTTAGAGCAAAAATGGCTGTACACATATACTAGTTCAATTAAAAGGACAACCTGTAGAAAAGCAATAGTTTTTCTTCAATTTCATCCACTTTTTTGCCACAAATATCCCACGCACTACTTAGAGGTTTAGTAACCTAAACTCTCTTACTTACTGATATATCTAAAGATGCTACCTGGAGAAGAGGGGTTTGTTTACCTCTTAACAAAAAGGATCTTCTGAGATGCTGATTTAGGAATTAGGTGCTTAAGACAAGTCTTTATAAAATGTTCGTATACAAAATGGTCATTTAAGAGCCAGAAATAAACTTGATTTAATATCCAAGAGCCAAAATACAGCCAGGTTTTTGGTGGTACAAAACATATCTTACTCAACATCTCTCTTAACCATAAATATAAATTTCTGAAAGACAGATATATGATCATACTTGTTTGTGAGTTCTCACTGCATTGAAATGGTAGCAGTTGTAATGAGGTAGACAACATGAGGTTTGCTTTTCTTCAGTGAGGCTGTGAATCTATTCACTCATAGTTTAGTCACCTGAGAAACGCCCTTTGCCTTGGAAGGGCGGAGTCTGAGAGTTTGAGAGGTGGGATGAGCTTTGTGGAGCGTATGTCTCCGTGCCCTTGCTTTCTATGTACTGACGATGGGGGACAATGGATACATGTGCTGTCCACACGTATTTGGTTGATAGGCAAATGTATTAACTCCTGTCTTGGTTTCCATTTGCACATGGGATTAAGCAAGTTGAACTGCCTGAAACATTCCACTCACCTATGCTTCAAAGTATAATTATGTTTATCAAGAGATATGTTATTGCTAAACATAATCTTGGCCCCAGTTAAGAATTGAGGAAAGGGGCCGGGCGCGGTGGCTCACGCCTGTAATCCTAGCACTCTGGGAGGCCGAGGTGGGCGGATTGTTTGAGCTCAGGAGTTC
>NW_012142745.1:7305491-7307284 GCF_000956105.1 Propithecus coquereli
TTGAAAGTCCTATGCTATTTTGTTTTGTTTTGTTTTGATTTGATTTTGGTTTTTCAGTAATCCCTTCTGTGGCTCACGTTTTTAAACCATGTAGCAATGATATAACAGTTGTCAATGCTTGAATTAATAGTACGGTCAGGATTAATGTGGCTGTGGTGGTCTATGATACTTGTGTTACAGCATGAAACTATTATAGAAGATCATTCTGGAAAATAACTGAGGGTCAAAAAGGGATTATTCCCTAGAAAAATTATATTAAAATGTATCTTTCTTTTATCACTACTATATTTTGCATAAATAGTTCATATTCATAAATTTTAATTGAAAATTTTAAGGAAAGCACATATAACACAAAAGTTCATTCCAAATAATTGTATCATTTTATTTGAAATTGAACAGAAAAGTCTGTATGACAATCAGAAATAAATGAAGCTTCAATCTGATATATCTTATTGGCATAAAAACATGTTTTTGTGAAACAAAATCATTACTCTAATTACCTCAATCAAACATTTCTCTTTGCATACGGTATTTACATCTTCACATCACCTTTCAGTCCAAGAGCTTTGGCCTTTGTCTTGCCAAGGTTGCTGCTTTGAGGGAGTGTCTGCTATTCAGTAGCTCTTACTTAATATTTACTTAAAATACTCTGGTTCTTTGTGATTTCTAATGAGACATTTTCTCCAAATGGATTCTACCATAATCATTGGAGATTTGAACTGACAATATCGGGGATAATTAAAAGCACCTTGCTTTTACCTCCACCCTTGATAAAAGCATAATGTGTTTTCACTCTACAGGAAGTGCTCTTTTTTACATGATATCCTCCAAGATGATGAGTTCTAATCCTGAGGAAGACCCTTTGGACACATTTCTCCAGTATATTGAGGATATGGGGATGAAGGCATACGATGGCTTGGTTATTCAGAATGCATCAGACATTGCTCGAGAGAATGATCGCTTGAGAAATGAAACAAACCTGGCCTATTTGAAGGAGAAGAATGAAAAACGCCGAAGACAAGAAGAAGCAATAAAGCGGTAAATATAGATAAAAAAGTATTCCGGGTTTTGTGCACATGGGGAAATCTGTGAGTGTTGCTAAGGTTGTGGTGTTGTCATCTGGTCAAGCAGGGGCTTACCAGAGTTAGACCTGATAACGTGATGTGAAAGTGGCACCTCAGCTGTAACAAAAAGCCATCCACCCTGTTGACAGGGTCCTCGCTTTAGTTAACAAAAGTTATTGACTTGTGTGTTGTGCATACGGAGTTACAGATGGGATGGAGACAGAATTCAATTTCTCCTAAATAAAAGCTCATGCTCAATAACCTCTTGGTAAAAGCACAAGGGAACATACAACCACTTTAATAGCCAGAGTGTTATGAAAATCCCTACCTTTCATGGCCCTTGTGTATAGTTCTTAACCTTAAAATAGAGTTTTATCTTCTTCCTAGATTATGACCGAGATTCATCAATAATCAGATTTATGTGATCCTCTGAAGGCAGGTGGAATTCTCAGTGTATGCTCTCTGTGCAGAATTTTATGGCTGTTAAACCTCTTGTTTGGTACCAAGTGCTCAAAGTTTGTTCGAATGAAATAATGTTTATGATGCAAAACCTACCAGCTACAAGCTAATGAGCCCGGGATTGCAGCCTTCCAAATTGAGGCTAAATTTCCTAGGGTATTGATACCAAAAAAAGAATGCACACCTTTTGATTTTTTGAAAGAATGTTAAAGTGTTTTCAGTTTGCATATGTGTGTGTGTGTGTGTGTGTGTGTGTGTGTGTGTGTGTGT
>NW_012142745.1:7312659-7313128 GCF_000956105.1 Propithecus coquereli
TTTTCTGCTATTTTAAATCTTAATGGTTTTGTGCAGGCACTGTTAGATGAGATTTGCTTTTTATTAAAAAGACTATAAGAAGACACACAAAACCTATATCTTTAAACGAATGAGTTCACCCGAGAGAGGTTGGAAAGCCCCGAAGTTTGTTTTGTGAGTGAAAAGGCAAAAACAGGCGTGATAGTCAGTGAATTGAACCATTGACACAGCTCAGCGGCCAGCCAATAAGAAGAAGGCAAGTGGCCAATGAGAACAAAGTCTGGCCACAAACAACCCATAAGGCTGAACCTGTGTGTACCTGTAAATGTAAGGCCTTCCTTGGAGGATCACTATTTAAAGGCTAGGCCCTCATATGACAATGTGGTATGAGAAGGATGAGCAATCAAAAGATCAGCTGATATACCAAAAGCACAAAAATTCCCTTCAAATGGATTTTTCTTTCTGAATTCTGGAACTAGTCCTTGTGCTG
>NW_012142745.1:7313178-7314966 GCF_000956105.1 Propithecus coquereli
AATAAAGCGATATTTTCCATAGTTATGTTACAAAGCATAAAAGTAAAGATAGTTCGGACCACACATTGAACTGAAAAAGTCCCAAATGATATGGAGACATTACTTCTATATCACCTCTTTGGCAGAAGATAAAACTTTATTCTCACCCTGTTTGAGATTAGAGCAAAGGACAGGAGTAAATCACCCGTCATGTTATGTTCTAACTGGGTAAGAGGTAATGTTGGTCTGACGGTAGCAATAAAAGTGATATAAAATAATCAAATTTTGGGCACCATCCCAATTTTTTGATTAATGAGATGTAGGAGTTGAGTAAGGAAGGGAATTAGAGGTGACTCTCAAGTTGGCTCTGTGGTTGTTGCTTCCTATTTTATTTTGTTTCTGCCTAAACTAGAATAATGATGTGTCCATTTAATGAAATGATAAATACTAAAAGAGGAACAAGTTTAGGGTAAATTGTGGGGGAACAGGAGCTCAGCTTTGTAGGACAATTTTGTGAAGCCTTTTAAATATCAAAGTGGAGATGATGGAGAGGTGGTTCGACAAAGAATTTGGGGCACATAGTAGAGTTCAAAGCTGGAGGAATGAACATAAGAGTTGTAGTCTATAGATTTCACAGTCGTGAGCCTAGACGAGGATGGCGAGGACTTAAATGTAGATAGAGATAATAAAATAACCCAGGACTATTTCCTGGGGCACCTAAATGCTCACCAGATAGGAACCATAAAATAATCCAATTGGAACAGCTGGTGACAGAGGAGAAGAATCACAGAGAAGAGTGGTGCCTTGGAGTAAATTGCCAAGTAACTAAAGGAGAGAGAGATTTTGCTGATAGATCAAATGCGTTGAAGCCCGAGAATTGACTGTTATTGACAGTCAATTGACTTATTACCACACTGGCGGTGTTAATAAGAACAGTTTCATTGAAGGGCTGGGGATAAACACAATGCACTTATGTTCATGAGAGAATGGAAAGAAAGAATGAGAAGCAGAATGGAGAGAGCTATTTTGAGGACTTTCAAGGTTAAAAATTCAAAAATATGAAGACTAGTTGGAGGGGCAAGTGGAGTATGTACCAGTTTGGTGGTGGTTGTTCCTGAGAGAAAATTAGCATATTTGAAATTCTGATATGAGTGATTACTGTAGAAAGGGAATAGGAGAGGGACTTAGGAGGACTATGGAGGACTTAGGAGAGGGAAAACATTACTGTGAGAATGTCCTTCAGTAGGTGGGAAGCATCTAAGACATCTCAGATGCAGCACAGACTACTCAGCCCTCGTAAGAGGAAGGATGCCACGGTATGTGGGTGAAGGAATGATGAAAGAATGAAGAAACAGAAACAAGCACAGAAGGGCCCCAAACCTGGTTCTCTGAAGCCAAGAGCATAAATTTAAATCGGCCACCAAACTATAGGTAAAATTTGTGGAAAAACCAGAACAACTGGGAAAAACTAGTAGAAAAGGAAAGAAAAGGGCATAATTACTGTTCAGAATTACTGAACAGTCCTTTCTCCCTGTTTCTCCAAAAGCTACAGTACAGTTAAAGCTGTAGAATGGGGTGAAGAGCTGGACAAGCTCTACTTGGAAAGTAGTGTCCCAGGAAGGTAAACCAAGGCAGAAGTCTGTCCCATGCCTGTGCTGCTGGGACTGGGCACAGAGGAGTTACTTTCATCAGTGCACACCCAGGCCATACTTCAAAGATAATCACTGGTAGAGACTCAGATGGTACCAGTAAAAATGACCAGGTGCACCTACTTGGTAGTCAGTTGTGGGGTATGCCCCATACCAGGGC
>NW_012142745.1:7317351-7323710 GCF_000956105.1 Propithecus coquereli
TTCTGACACAAAGGACTACTTAGGCTGATTAGGAACGTCTCTATTCCCCGTGGATACCCTCAAGGGATCTATATGAGGTTATATTTCCTCCTTAAAAGTGACAGCCAGAAATCAAATTGGATTACTTACAGCTCCTTTTTAAAAAAATACATGCAATTACATATTAGTATGTATACTTGAAAGCTATTTATATTGGAGGATTTCAGTATTTCTGTTACTCAAAGAACCAAAGGATCACTAAAGTCCATATTTTGGACCATGGGAAAAAATTTTTTAAAAAATTTGCTTTTCCTTTGCTAACACATATTACTACCCCAAAACCAAATGGTGATGATACCAAAGTTTTGAATTGGTTAATACATTAAATGATTGCTTTACCCAAAGACATAATTACACAGAGAGCTCTTATTAGAGAAATGTTAACAGTTACATAAATCCTCTTTAGATAGTTACAGCTTCTGGAATCATACCCATGATTTGTGGCAGAAGACTTTATAGAAATAGAGAGCATTTATTGAAGTGCATTTTAGTGAATGATATGCCCACTTAGTGCAGCATAAATAGCTATTTTGGTCACAACTAGCTAATATCATTAGATTTGTTTTAATTGGAAGCACATAGAAAAATGAAATACCTTATTTGTATATCAAAAAGGGTGCTGACGCCCCATTGCACAGGTGAAGACAGTTAAATGAATAAAGGTTAGGAAACACAACTGTCAACTTTAAGAAATACTCTATAGTTTGCCTTAGAGTATTTAGAAATACTCTACAGGTAGCATAGAAATACTGTATAGCTAGCCATAGCTCCTATGCTTAGAGCAATGTAGGAAAAAACAAAAAACAAAACAAAAAAAACCCAAAGCCCTCAGCTATATTCCTATTTAGAATTAAAGTCAAATCTGCAGCATGTCAGGGTTTTGCTGGAATGAATCAGCTGATCTGATCTGATGTGAATTTCTGACCTAATTTTGCTGTAAGACTTAGTGCTCAGGCAGAGAAAACAAGGTTAATGTGTTGATAAGGGGCGAGATTAAACAGCAGACAGTATCTTAATAACCCTCTCTAATTTTGGCTTCCTCTTGTGTTTGTGATTAATTTGAATCACTTTTCTATTAATCATTTCAGAGGACCACAAGCTGCTTTGCTTGTTTTTATGTTAAAATTGTGCATCTAGATTTTCTTTTTCAAAGCTAAACAAGATATTCGAAAATGGGAGTAATTTTGGTTGTAATACCAAATGCATGGGAAGGTGTTTATTCCTCGAACCATACAATTAGATAAGAAAAATTCTTTACTGAGCCAGAAGCCCAATCTACAAGGCTGATTCTAAATGAATTAACTTATGAAAGGTGTTCTATATATTTTTTTCAGTGCCGGTGGGGAAAGTTAATATTGATAGGCATATATCTAAGGACACCCTTATGCAAGTCAAAATGATGTCTGTCTTGCTGACCTACTGTTTTCAGTAAGGGTCAACAGATGTCCTAAGATGATCAATACAAACTACAGAATTTACCAATTTACAATTTACATTGCATTTATGTTTGTAATAGAGACAATCCTAGGTTTTTCATCCAGTCACCTGCCTGAAAACATTAGAGGCAACGGAAAGAGTGTCCTTCAAGGGCTCTTCTCACATACCTTTTCAAGAGCTATTTATACTTTTGGTTGTTTTGACTTTAACTATAACCTAGACCTAATACTGACATTACATTTTAAGAAGCTCAGTGTCTGCTCTATATCTGAAATAAATAGACAGATGTTGGTAAGAGGAGGGGCTTTTCAGAACAGAGCCCCATGTGGGCTAGTCGGTCAGCATGAGAACTAAGCTGCTTTAACACCGAGGGAATTGCAGCGAAGAGGGAACCTTCCAGACATCCAGCCCTATGGCAAATTGAATGATTAAAAAGAAACTCTTTGGAAAATTTAAGGTAATCTTTCTTTTACAAGTAATTTTAAATATGTAGAGGTGGTTATAGATTCACTGGTAATGGTTTTTGTCTAGAGCCATTTCTTAAACTCTTCATGCCATTGGAGGATATTCTCAGTCTATAACTAAAGCTAGCCTTTGCAAAATGTTCCCAAAAAACAGGTAAGAAAAAGGACTTAATATGGAGCAAGGCAATGAGTCAGGGGATTTTTTTTCTACTACTAAAAATGCAATATCTCCTAGAGGACATGTCTAATGTAACAAATGAAACTGGTAGAGTAGAGCCTGAGAATACTAATAAAATTTCTCTAAGGCTTCTGTCTAACTTTGAGGTAGCCTAAAGAAAACGTCTTCGTTATAACTGTATGGGTTACCTTGATATTAATTTTAATCATCAACTGATAGAAGGAAAATCAAGGCCCCCTAAAATGAATCTCTGCTTGAAACACATGCCTCTAGTTAAAATTTATTATCAATAATGCTCATATTTAGAAATATACAACAGAATATTCATGTCCATACTGGAATATGAATATAACTAACCTGCCAAGAAGCAGAGGAAAAAAGAAAAGATCAATTTATTTTTTTGGAAAGAAAAGCACTTTCAGTAAGATGTGCAAGGAAGGTGTTTTTAAAAATAAAAAGACTAATATTTAAAATCCATTATTTTCATTAGTAAATTGCATTTTAGTCTCTGATTTGAGGCTAAGTATACCACTCTGCATATCCTAATGTTTGAATAAGAAATGAAGTGGTTCAGCAATGAATGAAGAGGAGCTTTACCAAGGAGACTTTTTAATTTTCTATTAGGTTGATGTTCATATGTGTTGTATAGCCATTTCATTTCCATGTGAAGTTTTTCATTAAGCATATTTTGGACATCTGTTATATGTCAGGAATTGTTCTAGGTGCTTGGGATGAAGCAGTGAACAAAATAGTAAACAATGGTCACCCTCATGGGATTTACAATCTGATGGAGGGTGGGAAGAGGGGAGACAGGCAAAAAAGAAACAAGTAAATATGGAGCAAGTTAAAATGTGATGAGTTCTGCGGAACAAACTAAACCAGGGAATTGGGGGTCGGGGCCATGGGGAGAGTGCAGTTTAAAAAAGGTTGGTCAGAGAAAGGCTCCCTGAGGATGTGACATATGAGTAACAACCGGAAGTAAGTGAGGGAAGAAACCATGCGGATCTCTGGGGCAACATATTTCCAGGAAGAGAGAAGCTATAGGTGGGAGCATTGCAAGCACGTGGGAGGAAACTTAAAGATGTCAACATAGCCTGAACAGAGCAGAGCACATGAGGTGGAGGTGATTAGAAGATCAGGTCAGAGGCAATGCGGCCAACCTTGTAGGGACATACAGGTTACTGTCAGGACCTTGGCTTTAACTTAGGGTGAAACTGGGATGAGATAGGATGCAGCAAGCACAGAGGCAGGGACACCAGTTGGAAGGCTATGAAAACAATCGAGAGAAGGGAAAATAGTGGCGTGGACCAGAGGAGCAGCACTGGAGGAGGTGAGATGTGGTGGAATCTGAGATACATTTTGAAGGTAGAGTTGACAAAATTTGGCAATAGATTGGATGTGGGGTGTCAGAGCAAGATAAAATGATGCCATTTCCATTAACTGGGGTGAAGAAGACAGCAGAAGTAGGTGTGGCAAGAAAGGTTTGAGACATATTACACTTGAGATGTCTATTAGCCTTCCAATTATTTGTTAGAATTTCATATTACAGTTCTGATAATTTGTAGGTATGAAGTTGAAAAAATTTATAGAAATTTGAAATCCTTTGATACAACTCTAAAAGTTATACACACACATTTAAGTTTTAGGAAAGGATTTTTTACTGTAATAAGAACATTGCATATGAGATCTACTCTAAACAAATTTTTAAGTGTATAATACTGTATCATTAACAGTAGGCACAATGTTGTAGAGAAGATCTCTAGAATTTACTCAGCTTGCATAACTGAAACTTTATACCCATTGAATAGCAAATGGAGGGCAAACATCTAGATGAACCAGAGCAAATGGACAATTGCCTAGAGGTCTCTGCCTTTGTGCAGTTATTGGAGTCAGTGATCTTGATTCTAACAGCTATATGATCCACACACTCCACTGCTTTCCAGTTTAGAGCAGAGATAACAGTCCTAAGTCCTGCAATCCAAGAAGCAAGATAAAAGGGAGATGTAGCTCTACAGAATACTTGACATTTTCAAAAAGGAAAAATGCTCTGCTAATGGGTAGCTTAAATTATTATTAGCATCAGTAATGTTCACTTAAGTATCTTTGCAATGATGGAGACATAGATAATCAGTTTGTTGATGATGCACATTGGACATTTTCTTTTCTTAGGCGTTTCAATAAATCTGTAGAATATTACCCCATTGTAAGAATGAAATTTAGAGTAACGTTGTGTATGTGGATGAAGGGGAGCGTAGGTAGTAGGAAAATCCTACTGCCTAGATACAAAATGGTTTCTTACATTTGCTGGATTTAGTGAGATCCATAAAAAGTTCCTTAACTCTTAAAGTTAAGCTTACCCAGTTTCTAATTGGAAATAACAATATTGATTTTTCAGAGTTATTAAAAGAAAGACAAGGTACAACACGAGCACCTAGTGGAGTAGCCAATGTATTATTATTGTTATTATTATTACGATTATTGCTTTTATCATCACCATTATTACTTTCCTCTTCATCACAACATTTCTGTATTAACATGACGTTTGGCTACCATGTCCAAACAGGTTCTGCTTCCATCTAGGGTAGAAACCAATACAAGGAAAGAAAGGATTGTTTGCTTTGAGCATTTGCAAATGACACAGGCACCCAGTCCCCTACTGTGAATTTTTTATTTTATCATTTTGTTTTATCTTATCAATGTACACATATTTTGTTCTTTCTCCTAAAATAGTTGAAATTACGTGAGCAGAATTTTGGCATATGAATAGATTCAAAAGAATGCAATAATTGGTAGTTTTAGTCTTAATTATTAAACTGGCTTCCAAGAGCAGAGAAGCTGTCTCTTGTGCATAGTAGGTTATTAAACATTTGTCAAATCAGATCGTATTGAACCCATTCGGTGCACTGAAAATGACTTCTCCCAGGGATAGTAAATAAGCCGGCATAGCATGTGATATTTTAAATGTAATTCACTAATGAACTTCCAGATATTCTCAGAGAATTACCCTGAAAGTTTTCCCTTGGCGCATGAACTGCTATATTAATATTTTTACTCTTTTAATGGAAATGTATCCTTTTGGTGAAATTGCTATACATTTAGGCTAACGCTAAAGAGAGAAAGAAACAATGAATCATGAAGATAAAATGAATACCTTATAACAGCTAAAGTCTAAAATGATTTTTAAAAATGCTTTCTAATTTAATTTCTCTTTTAGAGAGCAATGTATTTTCAATATCACAGTGTAAATGCTACTAAAAGCTTTCAGCTTTGTATTGGGTTAGGGATGCTGGGGAAAGCTGGCCCCAGGATAGCCTACAGGCTCCCCTTTGCATGGTATGGAAAAAGAGTTCTTTTTTCAATACAGCACTTGATGCAGTAATTATAACTCTGACATATCCAGCTCTTTTACAGAGTTGAACCAGAATTGTGTGGAGAAAGTTGAGCTTTGTAGGAATTTTTCTAGAGGGATTTTTAACTTGCTAGGATGCCTGTCAGATTGTCACATATGAGTTTAAAAATTGTTAGGATTCCTGTTATGATATACAGTTAAAATAGTATTTGTTTCGGAATTAAGTGATGAAACAGGATTGGAAATCGCTTGTCGAGCAAATTGTTTTCTAGATCATTTTTTTTTTTAAATAATATTCTTTCAGGAGCTGGTATGCTATTTTATTTAGGGGAGAAATGACATTTAGTGATTTACAAAAAATGAACAGAAATGGAGAAATTCAAAAGAAAGATAATGGGGGAAATATCTATAGCAGTCAGAAACATGAACACTCTTCTCTCAGAGGAAGGGAAGTGACTTCCTTTTTTATCCTCCTTCTATATACCAGGTTTGAAATTACATAGTGGGTAATATTTGTTCAGGGTCAAACTAGAATCTGAAATAGTTCATCCTTATGTTGCCTTTAAAGTATCTTAGAAAAAAAACCCTCATAATTAATATAAATTATTCTCTCCTGCCTAGTAGCCTCTGGATTATGAAGCAAAGGGTTAAGAGATAGGTAGTTTATGACTTTTCTCTAGATTTTTACTGGGCCCTGTTTGAAGTCCCCAAGCCTCAGCAACTCCAAAGTCTCAGCAGATAATAAAAATAGTACATTTTATTTAGAAAGAAATCCAATGATGCTTTATAAGCCCTGTTAGTAAAAATATACAAATATTAATACATTGATCTTAGAATACAGTCATCTTAGAAATTCATTCTTTCAAAGGTCAAATATGATTCTTGGATTATT
>NW_012142745.1:7326405-7328013 GCF_000956105.1 Propithecus coquereli
TGTTTGTGCATATGCCCGTCCCCTCCTCCCGCCTCCCCCTGCCAACATCCAATAAATGTTATTCTTATATGTGCACTTAAGTTTTGATCAGCTAATACCAATTTGATGGTGAGTACATGTGGTGCTTGTTTTTCCATTCTTGGGATACCTCACTTAGTAGAATGTGTTCCAGCGCTTTCCGGGAGAATACAAGAGGTGCTATATCACCATTGTTTCTTAAAGCTGAATAGTACTCCATGGTATACATATACCACAGTTTATTAGTCCACTCATGTATTGACGAACATTGGCTTCTGAGACCTGGAGTTCCAGAGTTGTGCTTTATTATTATTTTACCAAGTCCTTACATTTAAATACCTGCACTGTAAGTGCCATTAATGCAAGCAATGCACTTACTTATATTCATCTGTCTAAACTACAACAGTCAAAAAGTCAGCCAGAGGGCTTTAGAATTTCCTCAAAGTATAATTTCCTCTTTTTTATTTACCTCATTTTATATTTTTTCTGTTGCGTTAGCCACCCTATTGACTGAGTTTTCATAAAACCAAAGCATAATTTAGAAAAATTTGATATAAAGAGAAAAGTGAACGGGAAGAGTAAAAGTCAAGAACTTTTAGCCCAGTCACTAAAAAGCCAGACTCTGTTCCCTTCTCTAGTCTCTGAACTTGCAAATATTCAACATACTCTTATGTTAGGAGTAATCATTAAAAGAAATCTTTTCAGTTTTATGAAGTAAAAAAATAATTGAGTGTATTTCTCTCCTACTAAAAGTTGCATGTCTAGACTGGCACTTAATCATTATAGTCACATTGCTTTTCTAGAAGTCAAACTTTTGGCAACCTCAACTATAGAAATCAATTTTTTAAAGAGAGAAAGCTTTCATAGAAAGAAGACAGAAACATGTAAGATGTCTAGCAAATTCATGTCAATGGAGTGGCCATGTCCTTTCCCACCACTGAGTCTATGAGCCATTCTCTAACATAGCTAAAAGATAAGGAAGCAGGTACACCCATGCAAAAGGTACAGGCGTCTGCCAGCCTGGTTTGTTTCAAACTAGTCAACTTGGCGTATCAGAATTTTCATTTTTATTTTAGTTCTGTGAGTGTGAGGGTGAGTGTGTGTGTGTGTGTGTGTGTGTGTGTGTGTGTGTGTTTGATTCATTGATGTTTGATGGATTACACACAGAGCATTTCTCACCAGGAATTTATCCAACAAGTAAGAGCACTTTGGTTATTAAATTGAGGTCTCATGTTAGAGGCCATTAAGCAAATTATTTAGTGCATTCTGCTTTAGAAGGCAAGGGCAGAAGTACAGTATATTATAACCGGCTAATTTCATGCTGCAATTAAATTCTTGACACACACTTGGAATAGGAAACTTAATGTGAAAGGGAAAATTAAACAGGGCTTTTCATTGTCAAGTTTCTGTTTGAAAATAGACTTTTCCAAGAGGTCCATCTAATACATTTAAGAATACATATTTTTTTGCCATATAGAAGGGTGAAAATTACCTATTGTATAGGGAATAATAAAAGTGTTTTTAGATTTACTTTAGAATTTTATACAAGCAGTAGGAATTTTATTCTAATAGATTTTAACAGACATTTTA
>NW_012142745.1:7328063-7330189 GCF_000956105.1 Propithecus coquereli
TCTGGGTTTCTGTCTTTTATAATACATTTCAAGTTCAATCTTTTTAAAAAAGATTTGTGTTTGTTCTGTTCAGTTTACCAATGATTATTTTAAAAGTGTAGGTATTTCAAATAAAAGTAGAAGAAAGAAACACATTTTCAAAACATGGTACATGGTTCGACAGATTAAATGGGATAAAGAGAGATGGGGGACGGGGAGAGAAAATGACTGCCCAGTAAAAAGGCTTTTTAGCAAATCATACTGAATCTCATTAATAAAGAATACGTCCACTAAAGCTGTACAATCAATCTGCCATGTGCATTAGTGATGTCTAGTCCAATTCAGGTAGATAAATTGTTCTGTAAGCGTCCGTTGGCTGCCACTCAAATCACAATACCGATAACACATGCCGCGCTGAATTTCCCCTGACTGATGATGAATTTTTTCACAGGGTTAGACTGGACTAAACAGGTGAAAGGAGAAGAATGATGTCTGTTTGAATGAACACCACCAATAACAGAAAAAAAGGATAGGTAACTGGAGAGATAAGTAGTGGACAAGGATGCTGTGAACCAATCTATTAAAAAAAAAAAACTACTGGCAGGGAACAATCCAACTACACACCATTGCCAAAAGCGTCGGCTAAAAACACACTAGGAAAAGTGTAGTTGATACAGAACTTACAAAGTCAGATGAGAGCATTACTGTGGTGTAGAGATATCCATCATGTGGAAACTCTCGGGCACAAGACTAGGAGGATAAAGGGGAAGAGGAAACAAAGTAACTAAAAACTTCCATGAATATTTTAATTACAGCATCTTAGTCTGGTTTCTAACCATGGACAATTCCATTTACTGGTGGACACCGTGACTAATATCTTCCCCAAAGGCTAGCTATCAGAAGATGTCATTATTATAAACAGATATTTTTTAAAGGCACAATATAATACGCCTTTGTGGCACTCTGTTTTGAGTTGACACCACAGATTTTTCTAAAGAAGTCAATCAGTTTCACATATGACCAGAAAATAAAAGCACCTTCTTTTGAGCCTATAGTTGAAAGGAAGTATTCTATCGTTTCTTACAAGATTAGAAGTCTCCACGGAGATATTGTGTACGTAAGAGAGCATTTTGAAATGAGGTGAAAACACTAAGCCTGTGTGGTTATATGATTGCATTAAAGTAGAGGAATGAAAGATTAGGATGGTATTGGGTTTTAGGAAGGAATGTCGCTTGGATTTGTCATTAATGCAGTGACCCTATCTGTCCAAGTCATTCCATTTCAATGTGACTTAGAATTCTAAAAAGAAGTCAGCTTAAAGGTGTCAACACAGCCCTCTGTGTAAGCTGCCTTCAGCAAAGGACTTCTATCTTTAATTTAACACAATTGGCAATCTTGGTTTGAGACAGACTGTGATTTAGTTAACATGAAAACAGAATGACCTCTGTCACCCCAGAGTTGAATGAGGAGTTCAGTTCAGGCTTAATGGCATGTATGAACAATTGCAGGAATGATAACCTGGGAACAAAACGAAATGACCTCAGTGAACATGTGGAAGAATAAACAAATCCCTCATATTGTGGCCTGCTGTTCTCCTAGACAAATGTATGCATGTTTATTTTTTAATGATGTGCTTTAATAATGCATACATGTTATGTTCCTTCAGTCACACACATAAAACCCTATTTTAATGATAGGCTCATAATGACCAACCTGATATAGTACAGTAAAACTACTCTCATGTGCCAGCTAGCAGCTCTTGTTAGTTGCTGATAAGAATGCAACATATTCTGGCAGACAAGAAATAGTATGTAATAGATTCATTCAGTAGTTTCAACTCTTTGAACAGTCAATTTAGTTAATAAAAATCTCATCCTTTCACTACATGAACCACGAAGGCATTAGCAAGAATGGGAATATATGATCTTTTAATAAAGTTTTCTAAGGTGAAGATTTGGAAGCATTTTATGCCCCATGTGGATAACACAGTCCCTAAGATACTTGATAAAATGTAATGTTACACATTTAAAATTGGACCTGAATATCTCAAAATCAACATTTTATTTTGTTTTGTTTACATTCATGTCTGAACTTCAGGGGAAAAAGAGAGTCTCCCTCACCCCTTTTCAAATTCATTAAGATAGATT
>NW_012142745.1:7333689-7336653 GCF_000956105.1 Propithecus coquereli
CAAGCTTTGTGAAACACCTGAACTCTGCACAAGAGAATAGGTCTCTGGGCTGACACGGCAAGAAAGCATTCTTCTTCCTCCGGTAGTGAAGCATGAATGAAGTTTATAATCATTTATAATTTAAAATCTTC
Organism: Propithecus coquereli; assembly: GCF_000956105.1. NCBI lineage: Eukaryota > Metazoa > Chordata > Mammalia > Primates > Indriidae > Propithecus > Propithecus coquereli. Next base: position 7,333,821 of record NW_012142745.1, read on the forward strand.
ATTTTTTCCCACAGTTGATTATTCCTCTCTCTCCACTGTGGGACTGAGCATTCCTTTTCAATATAGTACTCAAGGGGACCCTGGAAAAATGACTTGAAACTTGGACTCTGAACATCATTTCTTAAAGAGCAGAAACTCCTCTGTCTACCTATATTTTCCTACTCAGATACCCTCTAGTCCATGGGTCAGCAAACATTTTCAGACAGAGATTATTTTAGGCTTTGTTTACCATCAGGTTCCTGTTGCAACTACTCAGCTCTGCTGTTGTAGCGTGAAATGACCCTCAAAGATACTTGAATGAGCATGGCAGTGTTCCAATAAAACTTTATTGACAAAAACAGGTGACAGGCCAGATTTGGTCTGCAGGCCATAGCTTTCAAACACCTGCTAGTATGTCCACTGGTTTTGTTAACCTAATTGTCACTACTCAGGCCAATTCTTTGGAAGGGATTTCACTGTATTTTGCCTTCCCCAAACATGATTCTTGAGAAAGCAACAGGAAACTGGGCTTTTGAACAGTACCTGCTGTTGAGTTCTTTCATTGAATTATTGATCCGGATGCATAATACAACTTCAAGAGCACTTTGGAGAAATTTTCAAAATTCTAGGACAGCCAGGTTTTAAGAATTTGCATAATGTAAGAGGGAAAGATGTAATAATCATAAGGAGACCACATGGCAGCTGACACTGATTTAGCGCTTATTGTATACCACATCCTATAAATTCTTGACATGGTTATATCCATCTAATCCAGATATTTCCATGAGGTAGATTCTGTCATTTGTTATCTTTTAAGCTGTCTCTTAGAGACTTTAAAAAATTTTCCATGATCACATAGTGAGTGGCAGAGTTTGAGTGGAACTCAGTTATATTTGACTCCAAAGACCATTTCAGAAAAAGAAAACAGAACAAGAGACAGTGAGAAAGAATGCATTATTTTGGGGGTGGGGTTCAGGGACAAGTAACGTCTTGCCCTTCAGTTCCTTCTGCTTGAACTAAACCTGGCAGATCACAAGGGCAACCACAGCAGGGCCCCAAATTCCTAGTCCAAATACTAAGCCAGCGTTTCACCTAGAGACACGGTGGACAGCCAGAACCTTCTGACCACTCAGAGGATTCCAAACACATGAACCTCTTGAGGCAGCTTTTAGGTTAAATCCATAATACTGTCTTCAGATTTTCACAAACTTCAGAACACCTAGAATTTTCTCTAAGTCTGTGATATTTTACATGTCCATATTTTGATAAACAAAGAAAAATTATTTTCTTTTGAAATCAATAATACTCAGATAATTAAAAATTCCACTAATATAAACCTCAACATAGCAAAAGAGGAAACAATGAAATTGAGCTTAATATAACTTTTAATTGTATACTGATAATATTTGAGGAAAAAATGGTAAATGGTTGTAGCCCATTTGTTTACAGAATTCAGGGGGAGTCCATGTATAACTGGTGAATATTTAATCAAAGCCCCATAAAGCTTCCTCTTGCAGTGATTTTCTTTTAGTATTAATTTGAATTCTAGTGTATCTATGATGGAGCAGCATATCAGAAAAAAAAAATCAGTTGCACACTATGTACTTACCATGGCAACCCCAGCATCACATGGTGTACATGCTAGTCTGGAGCCAAAGAGCTTCACTGCTCTTAAGCAGACACACACACACACACACACACACACACACACACACACACACTCCTTGTCATGTGACTTTGCCTACAGTCAGCAGCCTTTGCCAGGAAAATGTGTCAGCGTAAACCGATAAACTCTGGGTTATTCTGACTCCTGCAATTCTCGTGCTTTCTTTAGATCTGTTCAGTTATCTTTTCCCTCTCTCCCTTTCTCTCCTTCCCTTCTTCTCTCTCTCCCTTACTCTTCCTTGCCTTAAAATGTAGGATGCAATAATTAAAGGTTTATTTGACATCTTAGATTTTCTCAAAATTCTTTTATTGAAAATGCTTCCCAGCATTCAGGACCTTATTAATTTCCCCATCAGTGTCTTAGAACATGAATAACATAAAGCCTTTCCAAAAACTGAGAAAAGGCAGAAATGTCCATAGCATAAATAATTGAAATCCACACAGTTTATTTAGATTCCCTTCTTAAATTTATTAAGGGAATATTATTTGCTTAGCCATTATTTTAATAGCATCACTGTTATTTATTAAGTGAAAAGTGATTTATTCATTTATCAAATGTTCACCGTGTTAGCTGCTGCCTCAAGGGGCTTCTGTTACTGTGGGTAGTAACATTAACACTCAGCACACACTGACAATGCGTCTAACAAAGTACACTGCATATGTTAACTCATGCACCACCACACTGTGCATTAGTTACTAGCACCATCTCCATTCTACCGATAAGGGAACTGAGGCCCAAGATCCCAGTTAGCAATCAAGACATCAGAAATCTGAACTTACAGCCCTGACTAAAGCATTATAAAAGCTATCCATGTAACAGAAACATGTGTACCCCCTTAATAATTAAAAAAAAAAAAGAAATTTGAACTCAAGTGTTAATGCCCTAACCAGGGTGCTGATTCTTTGACAAAAACCAAAAACGAAGAACTATAGAGGTACAAATAGGAAAATAAAGAAAAGAAAACAAAAACATATGTTAAACTGTATGATGAACTATATGAGGTAATACATATGTTAATTAGCTAGATTTACTCATTACACAATGCACATATACTTCAAAAAGTTGTACACAATACATGCAATAATTTTACTTGTCAATTTACAAAGAAAAAAGAAGAAAATTAAATTTGGGGGGAATTGGGAAATGGAAATGTAAGTTCAGAGAGAAAAGGAGAGATGTAAAAATCTG
>NW_012142745.1:7346573-7349220 GCF_000956105.1 Propithecus coquereli
TCAGTTAAAGTCTTGAGAAGTAGTCAAACTGGAAGTTAAATGGGCTTAATTTTTTAATTTTATTTGACTGGTCCAGTACTCAAATTTCAAATCTCTTTATGCCTATATCTATAGCCTGCTTCTTGATTTAGTTTTCTTTTAGCAGAATAAATTGTATATTGTTCCTAATTATCAAACTGCTCATAAATTTTATGCACATTGGTATGCCTTTTTCTAATTGATTTCCCTGTAAAGTATCCACTTCAGTAATCTGAAGGGATGAATTTATATTATAGCAGTTGTCCTTGGCCTTATTTCTCAGTCATCCTTATGCACATACTCTCAAACACAAGCATCCAGACACACTCCTTCAGTTATTAAACATATGTTTACTATAAGATCATATAGGGTAGTGCTAAATAACTTGGACTCTGGAAACAGGTAGATCTGGATTGAATTTTTGGCTCCATCTCTCACCTTTTCTGCACATCAGTTTGCTCATTTGTAAAAGAGAGATACTGGTACTACCTCCCTCATGAGTAGTTGCAAGAGTTAAATGAAATAATGCATGTAATGCGCCAGATATTAAGACCTGGTAAACATAATGTATAGTTATTTATTGACTGACTATTAGGTGCCAGGCACTGCAAGCTGCAATTGCGTTGTGGACTCCATACTGAACTTCCTGTCTCTAGTCCCTATACCCCGCATTTAGTCAATTTAACATGTGGCAGCTAAATTGATTGGTCAGATTGTGTCTCTTTCCTGACTTTTTCTATGCTTTCCTTTTGTCCATAAAATAAAGGCCAATTCAGAATGTATTCGTTTCCTTGGGCTACCATAACAAAGTAGCACAAATCAATTGGCTTAAACAATGAAAATTTATTGTCTCATACTTCCAGACGCTAGAAGTTTGAGATCAAGGTGTTGGCATTATTGGTTCCTTCTGAGGGGTGTGGGGAAAACTCCCCTAGCTTTTGGTTTGCTGGCAATCTTTGGCATTCCTTGGTTTGTAAAAGCATCACTCTGATCTCCGGCTTTGTCTTTACCTGGCATTCTTCCTATGTGTGTCTCTGTCCAAATTTTCTCTTTTTGTAAAGATACCAGTCAATTGGATTAGGGGCCCATCCCACTCTAGTGTAACCTCATTGTACCTAAGTACATTTGCAATGACCCTATTTCCCTAAAAGGTCACATTCTGAGGTACTGGGAGTTAGGACTTCAATATATTAATTTGGAGTGTGGGAGGGGGGACACAATTTATCTCATAGCATAAAGCATGCCACCACCTGGTCCCAAATCCAGCTCTCTAACCTAACTCTGATTGTATTCCTTCATATAGCCACACACACACACACGCACACACAAATGCCTGCTGGCCTCTGTACACATCATACTTTTCTTTCTCTCTGCCTTTTATAAGCATACAAGATGCCAGGGTGCCCTTTTCCATTTTTCTAGTTCTCAGGTCAAACTCTGTCTCATGTGCTTCTTTGTCCCCTCTCCACTACCACTGCCTTCCCCCTATCCTATCTCTGCTGAAAAGGCTCTTCTTCTCTGAACTGCTGCATTAGAGCCTCATTCTGTCAGCTGGAGCTGGTGGTAGGGCCAAGGGACTGGATATCCACCAGGGCAACACATGGCCTGAGTACCCCCAGAAGCTGTACCTGTGAATTGTCAAATGGAATGGGTTCTACAAAGGAAAAGGTGAGCTGAGCTATGAATTAGAAAATACAATTCAGAAAGCTATTAATATATTGCACCAAGAAATATAAATAAAAATAATCTTGTTATTTTGTGTCTAGCTTCAAAACCAAGTAGCTCTAAGTTCTGAAAAGGTGGCATGCTGGGCTGGAGCATGGGGACTTCGCATGTCCTCCTCCAGAGCCGGTTGGAAAGCCTCCATGATAATAATAAAAACTGCTTAAGTTCATGAAGGACTCGATGTATTCTAATCATCTAAAGAGAAGAGCTGGTATGAACTGTCCGTGTTACTGTATTCTTGGGAGGTTTGTGTCGGCATGAGCAAGCTGGCTGTCCCTGTCTACAAGAAATAACCATCACATCTGGTTCTAATATCTGGGAAGGTTTGGGTGACCTTCCTAGCTCTCAGAGCACACTGCTTGCAGATCACAATTGTTCCATTTTTTTCCACTTCCTCTCACTAAACAGAATAAAAGTCATACTGCATGGTAATATTTTGGATTTCTTTCCAAAAAAAAAGTCACTTCTCCACCATCCTAAATAAACACAAATCAACATATCTACAAGTCTAAGTGAGGTCTTCTTTCACCTGCCTCAAACAGTGGGCTACATGCTTCATGCACACATCAGATTTAGTCACTGTTTTAGATGAGGAAGCTGAGACTTAGAGAGGTTAAATAAGGTTTCCAACACGAAACAGCTGGTAAGTTTCAGAAATCATATCAAACCCAGCCCTGTCTGACTCCAAAGCCCATGCTTCTGTCCATTGCATCCTCTTGGTTCTCTTTCTATAAGCAATTTATGAATGTGGATGTTGATTCAAATAGTCACAGACTAAATGATGATAAAACTTCCCCAGTTACTCTTTCTCTCTCTCTCTCTCTACCCACCCCCCTGCCCTAAAATAATATAGCACATATATATGTTTGAAATATAGCAGCTTAGAATCTGGTTGTTTTCATAT
>NW_012142745.1:7349270-7352290 GCF_000956105.1 Propithecus coquereli
GTTTCATTTTGTGTTCATTTAAAAAGCCATATTTAAAACAATATTTACACTGAATTTCCTCCCTTTGCCAAAATCCTGTCATATGCACATTTGTTGAAAAATTACAGCCAACCATAAATTAAACAAGAAATGTACAGCCAAATATTTTCAAAGGGCACATTAAAAATATTTTTAAATGTACAGCAAAATAGTACACTGAATGATGTATGTGTGTACATTTTAGTTTGTGTGGGTAGAATAGGAAAGTTTAAAAACTAAGTGATGTAATGGCTTTTGAATGTGTTTAAATGGTCCTGAATAATGATTTAAAAGTTGTTATAGTGAAGCAGTTGAAGTGATACAGCCATTTCACTAAGCTGTATTTTGCAAAGATCAGTAGATAGGGAATGTAGAACTGATGGTGAGTAGAATGAGTGGAAATAGCATGTATTTCTGTAACTATCAAACCGTGGGCCAATGTATTTTAATAAAAGGATCCAGCATCATCACAATCATCTGTGAGTTTCTCCTGTTCAGCGACAAGGGAGGGTTTGTGTGAATACTGAAGACAAGTGCTCTTTGTGTTGACCTTCAGAAGACCTGGGAAAGAGAACCTGGCAAGGTCTGTGACGTGAAGGGTGCCTCATAAGACAACCACACACTCAGGATGCTGCAATGGGTGGGCTAGGAGCTGCCTGAGTGGCCTCTGGGACAGCTGCCACTGCACTTTGTGCTGCAGCAACATCCTAGGAGGCTTGAAAGCTCCGAAATTTCTATCAGCCTATAGCTGCAGTTGTGCCAGCCTTTCCACACGTAAATCAAGGTAGTAAACCTATGTCTTTCATAGAATTCTAGCACAAATTTAGTGTTTGGGGGCAAGAGGTTTTGGTTCGTGGAGTTCAGAAGCATGACACTTGTGCAATTAGAAGAGAAACTTGAAAAAATAATTCCTTTATTTTGAAAAAGTTCATGCATGAACCAATACTAACTGTCCATTCTGCCCCTGTGTTACTAGCGGGCACTGAAATGTGTAACATGAACTTGGAGATGCTGCATTACACCAGCTGGTATTTCCTGATGACGCATTTTTCTCTTTGAAGTTTCTCCTCTAAAGGAGGAGAAATAACGCTTTCTCCTGTGCTATTTAATAATACATAAATATACGGACAGTGCCATTGTAGATGGTACAAGTCCATATATTATAATCTGATTTGTCTGATGTGTTTCTTTAAACCACAGCACACACACACACAAACATATGTAAAACTGATACAGTTATGCTCAAAAAGCAACTTGAGACCTTTCAGATATGATCAGATTTGTCTATCTGAGCCAGATATCAATGCTGAATTGATCTTTCATTGGTGAGAACATTATTGTTCCTGTGCAACTGGCTGAGTATGCTTTCTGAGACAAGCCTGAAAAATGTCCTGGAATATAAAAAAAGTTTATTTTAGCTCATGGTTCTACTCTTCCTGCCTCTTGACTCATAGTTTGTGACTCTTCTTTATTAGCCATATATATAGGATATCTTTTCGTTTTGCTTCTTCTGGTGACATTTCTCCTCTGAATTTACATCCCCAAAAGTTGCTATTTGCCCTCAAAGAGCGAGAATAAATAAATAAATAAGCATGGGAAGTAAACTATGCAAAGGAATTAACTAAATGAAGGCATCATTTTATTTTATTCAATAAATACGGCAGTAAAGGATTAGGTAAGAAAGAGAAAGTTACCCATGTAAAGAGATAAAAAAAAGTATGTCTACTGAAACTCAACTGTGCTTGTGTTATAAATGCAAATGAAGGTGAGTGGAAATGGAGACTTTTGAGAGACAAATGAAGTTTTTACACATCAGTTAAAGTCTTGAGAAGTAGTCAAACTGGAAGTTAAATGGGCTTAATTTTTTAATTTTATTTGACTGGTCCAGTACTCAAATTTCAAATCTCTTTATGCCTATATCTATAGCCTGCTTCTTGATTTAGTTTTCTTTTAGCAGAATAAATTGTATATTGTTCCTAATTATCAAACTGCTCATAAATTTTATGCACATTGGTATGCCTTTTTCTAATTGATTTCCCTGTAAAGTATCCACTTCAGTAATCTGAAGGGATGAATTTATATTATAGCAGTTGTCCTTGGCCTTATTTCTCAGTCATCCTTATGCACATACTCTCAAACACAAGCATCCAGACACACTCCTTCAGTTATTAAACATATGTTTACTATAAGATCATATAGGGTAGTGCTAAATAACTTGGACTCTGGAAACAGGTAGATCTGGATTGAATTTTTGGCTCCATCTCTCACCTTTTCTGCACATCAGTTTGCTCATTTGTAAAAGAGAGATACTGGTACTACCTCCCTCATGAGTAGTTGCAAGAGTTAAATGAAATAATGCATGTAATGCGCCAGATATTAAGACCTGGTAAACATAATGTATAGTTATTTATTGACTGACTATTAGGTGCCAGGCACTGCAAGCTGCAATTGCGTTGTGGACTCCATACTGAACTTCCTGTCTCTAGTCCCTATACCCCGCATTTAGTCAATTTAACATGTGGCAGCTAAATTGATTGGTCAGATTGTGTCTCTTTCCTGACTTTTTCTATGCTTTCCTTTTGTCCATAAAATAAAGGCCAATTCAGAATGTATTCGTTTCCTTGGGCTACCATAACAAAGTAGCACAAATCAATTGGCTTAAACAATGAAAATTTATTGTCTCATACTTCCAGACGCTAGAAGTTTGAGATCAAGGTGTTGGCATTATTGGTTCCTTCTGAGGGGTGTGGGGAAAACTCCCCTAGCTTTTGGTTTGCTGGCAATCTTTGGCATTCCTTGGTTTGTAAAAGCATCACTCTGATCTCCGGCTTTGTCTTTACCTGGCATTCTTCCTATGTGTGTCTCTGTCCAAATTTTCTCTTTTTGTAAAGATACCAGTCAATTGGATTAGGGGCCCATCCCACTCTAGTGTAACCTCATTGTACCTAAGTACATTTGCAATGACCCTATTTCCCTAAAAGGTCACATTCTGAGGTACTGGG
>NW_012142745.1:7353895-7357605 GCF_000956105.1 Propithecus coquereli
TCAAGTAATGCCATGGACAAACTGGGGTACATTCACAATGCTATTGCAGTGGTCTAAAAAGACTGCCTCAGAACAAAAGAGTCTTCGTGTTTATCAAAGATAGACGCATCCTCCCATTCATCACAGTGCATTGCCTCTGCTATGGCATTGCAGTGGCAGGTTCATCCACTAAGCTCTGGACTGGAAAGTCAAAAACCCTATTGGGCAAGTATTGTAAAGTCATTGACAAATGCTTGCTGTTTTAAATAGGACTTTGCATTAATTTAATTTCTAGAGATAAAAATATCAATATGTTTTGGCAGATATAAACTTACATAATATCTTTCCATATTTCCAAATGAAAGAATTAAGAATTAAAGATGTTAAGTGACTTTAAAATAAACTCATCAGAAGTTCAAGGGTAAAACAGGAAAACAATCTAAATGAATTGTTCATCCGTCTACTCATTCATTCAACACACATTTAGTTAATACTGACCTTTTTCTTTTTTTATACTAAGAATTATCATAGGGAATGTAGATGCTTTGGAAGCACATAGGTTGTGTACCCAAACCAGAATTACAGTGTCAAATAAGGTTTCCTGGGGGAGTAATATGTAAATTAATACCTATATGATGAGTAGAAGGGTGTTTTAAATCAAAGGGAGAAACATGTTCAGAGATCTCCAAGAATAATATGTTTCAGAAACTCAAAGAAGTTCACTGTGACCAGAAGAGAATGTACTGAGTAGGTGAGATGTGCTGGAAGAGAAAGCAGGGGCCAGATTATGTGTGCATGTGTGTGAATCTGCATGAATTGGTGTAAATACTTGAGGGAGGGTGGTAGCTGTCGAGTGGAGAAGGTTTGGCATTGCAGATGTCCAGGATGGGAGAGGGAGCTAAGTGAGGAAGCGAAGACAGCACAGGCATTCTGAGGATGGAGTTCAGGTAGGAGACTGTGAACGTATCATGTCAACAAATTGTCCCCACTGATGGTGAGTTTTCTACAAGTTCTCAGGATTGGATCTTGGGGTAGGCTATCAGGAAGACAGATAGTCAAATGCATGAGTTAGGTTTTTGGTAGGTGGTTTTAAAGGATGCACCTGGAGAGAGGAAGCTGAAAATACAGAAAATAATGTAGTTGAAGAGATAGGTCATGGAATCTAAGGCAAATAAAAGAAAGAATTAAGCCAGTGATGGCTTCATAATTAGGTAGAAAGGCTAAAATTTGGAGTTTCATGGAGGTTAAAGGACAAGGTAGTAAAACAAGACTAAAAGAAAGAATTGCATAGAGAACCGAAAGATTAGAAAGTTATGATCACAGACTAGGATGTCTGAATTTTATTATTTCAGTGACTTCTGGGTCACTACAGATTTCAAGCTGTGGCCATGGAGGTGAGTCATTCAAGTTAAATAGTAACAAATGTTGTTGGAAATGATGACACTGAGGAGATGAGAGATGAGACTGTTATATGAGTCAGTTTCCACTGGACATTGAAGACACTCAAAATGATGGCAATATACGAAGGGGGACCACAGTGACCCACGTGCCCATCTTCAATTAATGGGGAAGAGCGAAAGTAAAGAAAGCTAAACGAATGCCGTAGAGCTGAAGGGATCAGCCCTTTTTTACATGAAGCTGGCAGACTAAGTGCCGGGAAGCAGAATCGAGCAGGCAGGGAGAAGCTTATTCCACCTTCAGACCATGGAGCCCAGTGGGTAGAATAAATGAAGAGCTTCCAGTTGACACCGACAGTTAATAAGACAACGCCACAGTGAAAACATTGGCTGATAATTTTAGACAATGCTGAAAAATACAGTTTTGACCAAGTAATGTAAGGTGAAGCATGTGAAATTTGGAATATGATGGTTTGGGGTTCAAATCTCGGCAGAAAGTAAAACAAAACAAAACAGTTGCCTTCAAGAATAATTGTGATTCTTTCAAGCTAAGGAGCAATAATAAATGCTCAGTAAAGACTTCTGAATGTACAGAGGATTTTATTAATGTAAAATGTGGATTACAGAATACAGGGTAGAACGATTTAAGAGCAAAAATGGTGATGTGAAATTAAGACAAGGTCAAGGAAAGAGTGGAATAGACTGAGATGCATGATGCAAGGCACAGGCTTGAGGAAAGACAAACCACGGCCGGGGTGGGTGAGTAAAAATAGATTATTGTGGGGGGGCAATGTCATATCTGGGGCAGTTTCTGAAGATAACTGAGCCATGAGGCATGCTGGATTGAATTATGTGACCTTAAGTTTACTGGAAGATTTAGCTCTCTTGGTGGATGGAGGCAAGTTTGCCCACAATTCTAAGAATCTGCTCAATTTGGACAAATTGTCTTGCTTAAAGATGGGAGAATCCTCACTCTAGAGATGTTAAGCAAGGTCTGACTGTTTAGAAAGGAGCCCCCAGGGTCTGAGATGTTGGAGGCTGGTGTTAAGGGGCTTTGGTGGTCAGTGCTGCTTTCTGTGGGTTCCATTCAATGCACCGAGTGGGATATTTACATTAGCTTCTAACCATCAACCTTTCCTGATGCAAATGTGCCATGACCATACTCTGTGACAATGAGCACCCTTTGGGGCCCCAAGGATTGTGGCAGTGAGAACTGCTGTGAACCAGGGTGAGTCCCTATGTATTAATGGCTATGTGCTTCCTAGGCATGAAGCTCTGCAAGTCAGTGAATCCTTCTACAGCGCTAACTCTAGACAACTGTCTACGGTTTCCAAAATTTGCATGCATTCTGCATAATCTCAGATGTATAACTAGGAAAATGACAGACTAGCTGCCTTTGATATGATAAACCAAGTCTAATAATGAATGAGGAAAATGCACAGTGAACATTTTGGTTGATCATTTCACATAAGGCACATAAAATACAGTTTCAGCAAAATGATGTGTGGATTGTGGAGTCTGATGGTCTTATTTCAAAGCCCAGCTATACTACTGACTAGTGAAATAATCTTGGACAAATTCCTTAACCTTCCTAAGGCTCCGTTCTCTCTTCCATAAATTGGAAATGCCATTAATACCTATGTCATCTATACCTATGTACTATAGTAGCTCAGTGCCCAGCACACAGTAATAACCCCATAGATGTTGGCTATCACCATCATCACCAGCAGCATTATCAATAACAGTAACCAAAAATTCATCCCTGTAGTTCTCAAGGCCAACAGTATGACATTATCAAGTCCATGGAATGAGGGAAAGGTTGTTGTCTGAGCGTTTTATTATATCAACATTCAATTGCTCAGAGCAGAAAATTGCTCATAAAAAGTCAAATAGCCTGCAGGTTTTGACTTCAAACTGGTTAAAATAATCCATATTTTTCCCAAAGCATAAGAGTGGGGTGAGGAGTAGTAGTTGATTAGCCATGAAAGAATAGAAAACTCAGAGGCACAGAAGAAAAAACTGGCAGGCACCATTTAAGCACTGCAGAAGGGAAAAGGGACACTTGCTATCCCAGTAGTAGTTCCATCCCTGTGTAGAGAAAAAAAAATCAGACTATCAAAATCTAAAAGCACCAAACAGGGAGGCACATCACCAAATCTCTTATATTGCCTCTTTGAGTTTCCTTCCAATTGTTGACAGGAAAAAATGAATTGTTTCATGATGGAGTTTCTGGAAACTGTACTTGTCGCTGTAAATTATTTAATCTTTAATTCCAATTGTCATTTGGTTTCCCATGTAGTGACCACTTAGAGAGAACGTGGTGGTCAGTGAGAA
>NW_012142745.1:7358276-7370302 GCF_000956105.1 Propithecus coquereli
ATGCTTCCCATAAAGTTGAAAAAAGAAATATTAATTTATTTGAGTGAACTTAAGTCAATGCCATTCTGGAAAAGGTGACAGCATACCACACTGCTGCTTATCATTGTGCATAGGGGCTGGGCTTGCAGTTGAAAGACAACTCCTATAGAAGCTGCTCAATTTCTCTTTAAGACCAGACCTGCACCTCCAGCAGCTGCCACAGATAGCTTTTGCAATACTATATCCCAATGATTGCACTGATAAATAATTGACTTTCCTCAGACATGGTAATTTAAAAAGCAGCTGCAGCTTTTACAATACATATTATTTTTCTTAAAAATATCAAACAATTTAAATAACACATTTACTGCTAAAATGCTACATTCTAATACAAAATGTCTCAATTAGTGAAAGATATAAAAAAGCACATGCATGCTGTTTGCATAAGGACTATGTGACATGATGGAATGGGGACACAGGGCAGGAAGCCAGGATCAGAAAATGCAGCAAAGGCTAATACAGAGAGAATGAGTGGGGGTTGGGCAATTAGCCAGACCTGATCAGGAACCCAGGCAGAGTATGTCAGAAGTTATCTGGGGTCTAAAGAGTGGAGAAAAGGAGCCCTAAATACCGTAGGTCAAAAGATGATGATCAATTCAAGACAGGCAAGGATCCAAAAGACACAAATATTGACAGACATCAGAGTAAATGTTTAGAAAAATAGCCAGAGACCAGGAAGTCAACAGGAACCAAAGGGCAGGATGGAACAGCAGGACTTGAATGTCAATAAGTCAGATGAGACTGTGACTGAGATTTTAATGAGAAAGAAGGATAGTTTCATACACCATGAATCAGGGACAAGATTAAAAAGATTTTCTAAGGCCAAGAGTGACCAAGCAGGAAGAATGCAACAAGGAAAACCACAGGCTTACACAAAAAGGAAGTGGACGTCCAGGCAGGTGAATGTAAGCAAGAAGACTGAGTAGCAGGAACAGGTAATGATAATCTAATTTACACTGATTCGAGAGCTGTGTACATCTAAGCTGCTTAGCATAATTTCTTATCTGTAACAGAACAACCTCATAGTTTATATAGGTCTAGTCTCTCAAGGAGGTTCCCCTGACTGATGTGACTAGAAGAGATGATGTTTCCCAGAGCGTGTTCTGTGGGGCACTAGTCCTTCAGGGATGCTCCACGTTTACAAAGGTTCTCTAATTTTACATGTTTGGGGAATGTGGCAAATACTGTCCCATCTTTAGTATTCATAATGTGCATTCTTATACTAGGAGCTCTGAAAAGCACAAAAAACAAACCTTTCATTTGTATTCTGTATTCCTAGCATTCCCCAGACTTACTTGACAGAGCCCTTGTTGGCCAACCAGCATCCCAACAATGCTGCTGTCTGGGATAGTCTTTGGAGGCAGAAAAGACTGGGCTCGAATCCCATATCTGCCACTGACTCTGGGTAAGTCACTGATCGTCTAGGATTTAGTTTCTTTACTTATAAAATCAGGGTAATTAGCAATCTGACAGACTGGTAGCAAGGCTTAAAGGAGATAATAAAATGAAAGCATCTACTAAGGTGCTTATAATATGAGTCCTCTCCTTCCTGCCATTCCTAAAGCATGGGCAGGCAGCATTGTCAGACCCCAGACACAGGGCTCAGGGAGTAAAAATAGCTGCCAAGTGAAAGGACATTCTGATGCTGATATGAACCAAGACTCCTTTACACACCTATAATTCTTGTTTGAGCAGAATTAATCTGCAGATGTGGGACAAAAATGATGGAACTGGTACATATATGGTTTTATATAAAAAAAAAAAGAAAATTTAGTACATTCAAGTTAAAAATAGAACTAGACCAGCAAGAAACAACTTGTAAAAATAATGAGAAGGCTCTCTTAATCACTAAACCAACTATTTTTTCTTGAAATCATAGAGAAATATTATACAAAGAGTCGTGAGGAACAACTTTACAGTAATTGTTTCATGCAATTGCTACCCCTTTCTTTCTGAACAGGGGAAGTAGCTTTATGAGATTCCTGCTTAGACTTAAAAGCAGTAGTCACTGACCATAGACCCCAGAGGATTAACACACTTTTCCACAGATAAAATTCTTGGCTTTGTGTAATCTGCCAGCCCCCAAAAAGTTTTACATATTCCTTTTCATGTTCTTGTGTCAAGCCAAGATGGCAGCCGCTAATTCAATTCAAATAATCTCAATGGGTATTTCCACTTTGAATGAGTTAAATATGTAATGGGAATCATCTGTTTAAGTTGTAATTTTTTCAGATAATCTTGGAATAATTTTAAAAGGCTGAAACTGCATAAATTCACATAGCAGCCAACTGCTGAGAAAGAATTACTAAGCAAGCCATTGATTTCCGAAGAGATTTGTTTCCTCTCTTCATTATGGCATTGACACTTCCTATAGAAACTCAACATGTATGGTCTAATGTTTTCTATACCAACAGAGCCAGAATCTATACAAGTTGAATTATGTAAACTGGTGACCATGCTCACCCCGAGTTCAGTGTTTTTCTTTCTCTTAGCACACATGCCATCTGTATCCCAACTGCTTCCAGAAGTAATATAAGATTATGATACAGACTGAAGTGCTTCTGAAAAGGAAAATCTCCCATAAAGATTTGCATAGAGACCTCTACATTCCTGAAATATTCGATTTATTGGGTTTCTACACATACATATTTATACACACACACAGGTGACATGGTAATATTAAAATATAATATAAAATGTAGGAATAAAATGAAGAGAAGAGTGTGTATTCAATTAATTTACTTGGAGAAAACTTTTTAAGGGAATGTGATTCTTTATTTTGATAACGAAGGATCTCTAGACCTTGTGGTGAGAAAGGAGAAGTGAATTTCTGAGTTTACACCAGTTATCATTGGCCAGGTGTAACCAGAACATTACCTTTCCTATTATTTGTTCACCAACTTATAGTACCATGCTAGAATAACATGGAACCTCAGAAACACAAATATTTCTCTGATATATTTTGGAAATATTAATAATGTATGTAATAGCACATTAAAAGATGATACCACTTGTTTATGCTATTGATCAATGCTTCCCATAAAGTTGAAAAAAGAAATATTAAAAATCTGGGACATTTTTCTCCTGTGTTCCCTTAATAGCATGAAAGATATGGAATAAAAGAAAGATCATTCCATATTTTTTTACTGGCCTAAATATGAGTTATGTTGCTTTGTACATTAACTATGCTCATATAATCCACAGAAGATGCTGTATTTTTGAAAAAAAATATTATACAGGTATATCACTGCCATTTTCTGTGGCAAAACATTAAAGACATGTTTGGGTTATTCATAACATCAAAAGATATTTCAACTGCTCTAATTAGAAAATTTTGACTTATTGTTTATGCACAATTTTGCCAAAATACCACCTTTACCAAATGCTAAAGTACATCAAAATTTTGCTCTTTTAATGTTTTAAAGAAGAACAAAAATTTTATCTATTGAACATAAAAATGGCTCTCACTCACTGATATTTATGATACTTAATTTGAGTTTGAATGAGGCCACTAAACAGAAGAATGACAGAATGACAAAGTTTTCAGGGTGTCATCAGAAAAAGACACTGTTTCTCTCTTGACCACTTTTGACACTATATATACATATCTATACATATTTTAATATACATATATATTTAATTTAATGAATCTTATGTATATTGGGATTTGCGTTAACTGAATTCTGATATTCTAATGTGAATGGCCAAGATGTGTTTTATGTGACCTGTGATATCTTTAAAGATGGGACTTAAAGAAATATAGGGCTAAAACAAAATCAGAGCAGCCCAATTTGGTACTGGGCTAAAATAAGAATGAATTATTCTATAAAATATTGCAAAGGAGAAATTGGAGACAAGAGATTTTAATTTGCGAGATATGTGTATATATATATAAACGCAAAGTGAAAATAATAATTTTTTCCCTTGTAGTTTTTGGTAAAATATTTTATTTATTTACTTATTAGTAATAATACTCAGTCTTACCTTGGGATATATCACCTTTGTGTGTCTAATTTCCTCATTTATGAAACTAGTATGAAACTCATAAAGTTAGTGTGACGATTAAGTAATTAAGTGACTTAGAACATATATGAGACTTAGTAAGGATTAAATAAATATTAGCTGTTATTATTATTCATTCATTCATTAACTCAGTTATACTCTGCTGAATCTGGGGTACTGAAACAAATAATACTATCCAGTGTGAATAATTTCATTGGACAAACAGAGATGTAAAAAAGAAAACAATTACATTGCCGATTAAGTTAAACACAAGAAAATGCAAAGCTATATAGAAGCACAGAGGAAAGAAGTACTAACTGAAGAAAGGCTAGAAATGGGAAGACCCAATACTGTGGTCCCTACAAAATGGTGACAATTTTTTAGTGGTTAGCAATTTATTATAAAATCCCATTATGTAATATGGATTTATTAAAAATAGTGTAACTTCAAGGAAATTGAAATTTTCCAGAGTGGTAAAATGCCTGTACACTGTAGCAGGGTGAGTAACAAGGCCACGAAGATTACTACTGTGCCTGTTAGATTTGGCTGCTAAGGAGACAAGGAGCGTGAATGAATTTAGATAGTTTGCTGCTTACACGGACACCAAAATCAAGATCAGACTGGTGTCAGTTTCCATGTCTCTAGTCCCACAGGACAGCTCAACCAGAGAGGCCAACCAGAGAGACACAGTGCAGTGTCTCTTCCATTGAGAAGCCAACGCTCAACTATAACCAAGCAGTTTTACAGACTTACCAGGGATCCTGCATCTATAGCCTAAGTGGGGTAGGGGGAGCAAGACTGATGAGCAATTGCCTCATGGTATCTCCATACCAGACTGCTTTCCTCCCCTGGCCCCAGCAGAAATTGCAGAGTGTTCTGCCAAAAGTCCAATAAGACTGTACTCCAGCCTTGCCCATCTAGCCTAGGTGGAGACATAAGGGCACCTCCTGGTGGAGCTATTCCTTTACACCCTAGATCAGACTTCATCTAGGAGTTCTTTGATTCCCATAACAGATAATTCAACCTCCCTCAGGTTTTGTTAAATACACAAAGGGTTTTTTTTTGATTGGTTTGTTATTACTGAAACTTCTATTAATACCTACAATTATTTATATATCAGATTTGTTAATCTTAAAGCATCTTGACATATTTAATACTAATATCAAATAGACTCCAACTCTATTACATAGACACAGGGAGTTCTATACTGAGGCAATATGAATCTTCTATGAATAATTTGCATTACAAACCCTAAACCTGATATAGGATACTAGCACTGAAAAGGAACTATAAATAAGAATAATGTTGAGTACATTCCAGACTTGAAGGTTAGAAGATCAAATCTGCTGCCAATTCTTTAAATTAATATAAAATGGATGAAAGAATCAGGCAAAATGATTAGATAAAAGAGGTGGAAAGATTAAATATAATAAATCTGTGCTACTCAAAGCACTAAAACTAGAAGGAACTTAGAAATGGCCAGGGAATGGTAAAATTGATGTCTTCTACTTTCTATTGCATGATTCATGCTTAATTCAATATTAGCAATTTGAACTTGTAGCTCCCTGACCAAGAGATTATAAAAGAAGATTCAGACTACAAGGAGAGCAGCTCCAAACAGCTGTTCAAACAAATATAATTTCTGTGAATGTTCTTGATGTTCTTGGGTCTGATCTTTAGTTGAAAAGGAACTCAGGTGGGGATTCCATTTGAAGTGGAATTTAGGAAGATTGAACTTGTGATGAAAAAGCAAATGAACCTGGGAAGCTGTCCCAGTTTGTTGCCACTGGAGATTGGCCTTCTCAGCTCTGTTGGCAAAATACAAGTGCAGGGCTAGGGGCTGGTAAGTGATAGATCCAGCTCCGTGGAAGCAGAGCAAAGGAAGCACTTTGGTAGAAAGAGAAAAATAGAGAGAGCGAGCCAAGTGTGGGAGTTGGAATTTTTTCAGCCAATTAACACATCACCTCCTGCTTGTGAGGGCAGGAGCTGTGATTCAGTGGTAGTCATCGATAACCACTGCAGATCAGGAGAGAGTGATGGGGCTGTGACTTTGAGTGTCACACTTGAAAGAGACCAGAGGAATTAATCCTAGGAAACAGAGGGAGATTTATTTAAACCAAAATATTAAGGGGGTGGGAGTGGAGAAGGATAGAATACTATTTAAACAAATACCTGTCTTTTAATGAAATACCTGAATGCATGTGCTCGTTCTTTACTTATTAATCTAAAAAGAAATATGTGGACAAATCAGTCCTAAAAGAAACCTCCTATACTAAAGTTATGGGTCATGAATGCTTCTGAATGATTGATTTCTAGAACTAAACTACTATATGTGTTTACATCTTTTGTGGCTGTGTCTACGTGCGTCCAGGTTTAAATATTCCCAGTACTGCTGGCTCTTTTCTTCCCCCAGAGAGCTCACTCTTTGAGCTGCAAGTTCTAAACTTTCAAATGATCATCACATTGAGAAGCAATGAATGGTAACAAGCCATCTACTTTGTCATGCTCCAGAATCAAAATTAGCCAACAGGGAATCAATGAGCAAGTTCTAAGTTTAGGCCGTTAATTTTTAAATCAGTTTGCAAACTGTGAGATTTGTTTCTGCTCATTATCCTTGCAGTTGGTATATATTCAGATCTGCACCAACTTTGGTGAGTGAAAAGGACATATGTGTTTATGATGGGGCGTTTCTGTGCAAACTGCATGGTGAACTCCTTGGGGACAGTAAAAAAATGTCTGTTTGGTGTAGGACCTCATTATGTCTTATAGAATTCAATATAACATACTGAATATCATTTCGATAATTAAGATAGAAAAGAGTCAGTTAAACAAATACATGTTTATTGAGCATCTGTCAAGTGGTGGATACTCTTCTGGTCATAAAATATTAAAAGAGAAGAGTGGAATGAGTTCAAGTGTAGGCGTCAGAGGTTTGTATCATAATATTAGATGTCCACTCACCAGCAGTCATTTATTCTTGAATCTAATTTTCTTTAACTACATAGTAGAAGTCATAGTACTGATCTCACAAGGTCATTGTGACACTCAAATGAAACCACACATATTCTACACAAAATAAACTCTACTAAGCTTTGCAAATATGAAGAATTCTCATAATGCTATAGATAAGAGGTACCATCTCCTAAGGGGAAAGCTTTACTATTTATTTGAGGCTATGAGAGCTGATTCTTGATGTAGCAAAAACTATGCAGTGATGAGAGATATTATGAGATCATTAAACACATGTAACACAAAAGCAAAATAAAATCTAGATAAGTTCCTTTCAAGATATTTCATTTTAAAATACCGTTTTCTACCCTGTACCCAAGGAAAGCAGATCTCTCTCAATACATAGCACTTAAACCACACATAAAATTCTTCTGTGCACCATAACTAGTTCTGATACTGACACCTAATAAATATTTATAAGGTACCATCTTGTAGTGTGTCCCCCGAGGAATCGGAGAAAGACAATATATGGTCTTGACCCTTACTTTAAGGACATCTATTTTATTTGGGGAAAAGATGACATAAACCTTACAAATAAAGAATTCAACATTGTTGGGAAGAATGCTGAATAACCTACCTTGATGTAGTTTGGTAAGCGTAGAGTAGGGAGAAGTCTCACAGACTGGAGTGGGTGAAGACGTCTTCAGGCTGGAAATATGACTTCAGTAAAAAATAGCTGGAAAGAAAAGATTTAATGGAGTATTTCTAAAGCCAGCAAATATAAAGAGAGAAAACACATGAGACATGTTTTTGATTCTGAGGAGACTGATCTGGTCGTTAGCAGTGACAGCAAACCCAACTCAAAATGCTTTAGAGGAATTTTGGAGCCGTATGAAATGAAAATCACAGCAACAGAATAAGCTTCAGTCTCAAGTGATGGCACTTAGAGAGGCAGAAGAAGATAGTGGTAAACACAATACACCTCCAGGAGCCACACTTCTCAGGTACAAACCCCAGTTCTGCCTCTTGATACCTGTATGTTCTTTGGTACCACTTAAAAACTACATGCTTTGGTCACTCACAGTTGACATGAACAGATGGTGAAGAAAGTTTCAAACTGATTCCAGAAGTTTCTTATCTTCCTGACCCCTGGCAGCTGTACTTGGGTCTTCCACCTTTTGGTCACCTGATCCCTTTCTTGCCAATCCATCCCCAGTTTGACTCCCACCTTTCTTTTTAATTTAATTCATTTACTTTTATTATTCCCTTTAGAATCTGCAGTAGTAATTTATGGGTTTTGGTACTTGGTATTCAATCTTCCTTTATATAATGATGGCACCTCTGTTTTGGTTTTTGGAAGGCTCCCGTCCCCATTCTAAGTGGTATTTTCTCACCTATCCCAAGACCACATATTATCTTTCTCCGATTCCTCAGGGAACACACTACAAGATGGTACCTTATAAATATTTATTAGGTGTCAGAGTATCATGACATGAGAATACCCTTCATAAGAATACCCTTGGCATAGGTGAGAAAATACCACTTAGAATGGGGGAGGGGAGCCTTCCAAAAAGCAAAACAGAGGTGCCATCATTATCTAAAGGAAGACTGAATACTGAGTACCAAAACCCATAAATTACTACTGCGGATTCTAAAGGGAATAATAAAAATACGTGAATTAAATTAAAAAGAAAGGCGGGAATCAAACTGGAGATGGATTGGCAAGAAAGGGATCAGGTGACCAAAAGGCGGAAGACCCAAGTACAGCCGCCAGGGGTCAGGAAGATAAGAAACTTCTGGAATCAGTTTGAAACTTTCTTCACTATCTGTTCATGTCAACTGTGAGTGACAAAAGCCTTTTTTTTTTTTAAATTTTAAATGCACTCGATCTTTCAAATTAGTATTTTCTTTGTTTTAATAATTATATCCACCTTTTTATACATAAAATTATTTCATTGCAGCTAAAGGAAACCAGTAAGGATTTCTATTATACTATGGTGATTTAGATGTAACAAAACACCATCACTCCTGGTAAGAATAATTTATAGGCTAGAAATTATTGCTTTGCAATTACATATATATATAAAACAGCAAATTTTATCTGTATATATATGAATGCATTTACCAGTCTTAGCAGATGATGTATTCTTTGCAGAAGCCATTACAGAGATTGTAATTTAAAATAACAGGTGGACCACTTTAGAGCTGATAGGAATTGCTGGCTAATTATATTTCAAATTGATCACAAAACTTTATGCTACTTCCATTACTCACTTTACTCAGGTACAAATTTCAGAAATATAAGCTGAAATAATGGGTTAAATAATGTTTTTCTTAGCATCAAATCTGTTATATGATATGTTAATAGGAATGGAAAGTTCATTGATTAGTACATTCATTCAACAAACATTGCTTAAATTCCTTCTAAACCATGTGCTTTTGAGTTGCTTTACATTAACTTGTTTAATCCTGTCAATAACTCTGCAATCCTGTCAATAACTGTTCAGTAGTGCCAACCTTCTCCTCTCTCCCTTTTTCCCTCCCTCCCTCCCCCATCTCTAAATTATTATACATGCACAATTTTTATTGAGAAATATTATATGACTTGATCCACTTAATACCAATTACTGGGAGCATTGTTTCAGTTGAGGGGAAGATAAAGACCAGAACTTATTCTGCATCACTGGAGATATCTTATAGCTAGCTCTATAATCTGAAGGACTTGGAGTCAAATCCTGTCCCTGCTTGCTCAACTTAATTTAAGTCCTTTAACTTATCCAAAGCACTGTTTAAAATGGAGAAAACAGTAGCATCTACCTTAAGAAGCTGTTGTGAGCAAATGTTCTAAGTTACACTAGCCCTGTAGGGTGTGCACTCTTAGGAAGTGCTCAATAATGTTAGCTATTATTATTGATTATCCAAATGAAATTTGAATCCCCTCAGCAGTACTCATTTCAAATGGTTATTCTGACTAAAGCAAAACACCTACGGCAGAAGATAATTGATTAGCTCCCAAAGCTGCCCATGGGATGGTTGGAAATTATTTCTTAGGAATAAAATCCTTCCTCTGTAACTTCTTCACATATGTCTGTCTTACCCCTTAGGGGCCTCATTGTACATTTCTCATCCCTCTTTCCTTAGACAGTCCCTCAAATCCGTAAAGACAACTAGAGTTTCCCACTGAATTTGATTTGTTCTAAACTAAGCAGCCTAGAGTGCTTAGCGTTATGTTTAGTGTTTTGTTAGTGTTTATTTTAATTTGTTTTCTTTCCAAGACAATGGTAAAAGACAATATAATCTACTCACACACAAGCACAGAGGAACTCAGTTTCAGCCTCTGAGTATTTGGCTAAAATCTACTCATTGGCCTTGGCTTTATCCTTGGCTTTTGGAAGGCAAAGTAACCAAATGCCTGGCTCAATGTAATTCCAAGAATTACATTGAGCCAGAATTAAGAATTAAATTTGTGCATAATCAACCATTATGAAATGCTTTAGCATACCTTCAAATTCAGTCAGCATATCCAGCTCCGTAATAAAACAAGGCACATCATCCAGCTTTATGGTTACATCTGAATAGTTACTTTCAAATATAGATGAATTCTAGATGTAACTCAGAGTATAAGTCTTCTTCTGTCTTTATAGATTAAAATTCTATCAATGATTTGAAGTATAAATGTTTATTATTGTATAAATAAAACTATGATTGTGAAAACTGTTAATTTCATGCACTGAAATGTACAAACACTTAAATGAACAGAGAAACATATTGACAGCTAATATAAATGTTTATATTAAGTAAGAGACTTTGCTATATCAATGCTTCTCAGATTTTAATCTGCTCACACATTATCTGGGGATCTTGTAAAGATTCAGATTCTAATTTAGTGGGATTGGCCCTAATATTCTGTTATTTCTTGCAAGCTCCCAGCCGATGCCTATCCTAAAAAATATTAGGATAACATTGTGCTTGTGGCATAAATGTTTATAAAAATTAATACAAATACATAGATAAAAACCCTCGGAATGAAATGTTATAGTTTTAAGTTTTATAGAATTATTTGATCATTACAGCCGACAAAATAACTGTTCATTACTGTTTCAAAATTTCAGGTAGAAATTCCCCTGAGGTCTCCTGGGACACTTTCCATAAAAGTCTCAGTCTATTAATGTTTTCACAGAGGAACCAGTATTTTTGTGTTATAATGTAAAACTTTTAAAATTTGCCTAATAGATTTTTATCAATACATCTCAATAATAATTATTTTTTGATAAAATTACAGACTTATTCTAATGTCCCAGCAGTTGTTTTGATGGTGATATTAGCTTCAATTTTAGCCTCATAGGCAGAATAAAGGCTCCCCAAAGATGCCCACATCCTAACCTTGAGAACCTATGATTATGTTATGTTATATAGCAAGGGGGAATTAAGATTATAAATGGAATTTAAATTTGCTAACCAGATGACAATTAAATGAGGATATTTTTCTGGATTTTTTGGGTGAGCCCAATATGATGAAAAGGGTAGTGAAATGGGAAAGAGGAAAGCAAATGTGTCAGAGTGATGAGACTTTTCAAGTCGAAAAAGGCAAGAAAATAGATTCCTTCTAGAACCTCCAGAAAGACCTGCCAATACCTTAATTTTAGCCAGTTAAACCTATTCCAGACTTCTGAAGTCCAGAAATTTAAAAGATACATTTGTGTTGTTTTAAACCACATTTGTGGTCATTTGTTACAGTAGCTACAGAAAACTAATACACTTGTTTTTGGCTGAATAATTATTTTAACACTTGACCATGAAGAACTCATTCAAAATGTACACCTTTCTATATCTACATCCCTATCTGTATTCTCTGCTATATATTACTCTGTGCAAGACACCATTTAATGTCAAATGGCCTGAGAAATAATTAGAGACATACCCCTTCAATATACAGTCCAATGAAGATTTCCTCATAATTAATCATATAATTTTATCAGCAATAGGCCAGAGAGGCTATGGCCAATTACTTGGTCTATAACTGAGGTAGGAATGCC
>NW_012142745.1:7374412-7375863 GCF_000956105.1 Propithecus coquereli
TTTTTATTTGAATTCTACATCTTGCTACTGTTATTAGTATATATCTTCCTTCTTCCTCACCAATATTTATGTACAATGTAGTGTTGAGATGAGGGTTTGGTTGGGGTTATATTTAGGGTGCCCTGTTTGTATCCCCTAATTATCAGCATAGTACTTCCACCCCACCAGATGCTTGTATGGTACTTTTCCCTTAGGTACACCAAATATCTGTTAAGCTAAAAGAAATATTTCCTTCCAACAATGGATGAACTGTACCTGCAGGCTAACATAAACTTCCATTTAATTATTTTAATATATTGAAATTTAAATTGACTAAGCACATATACATTTGAAAGTCAACAACTCATGTTTTGATTAATAATGGTTAGAGATAAATTCTCCTTTCACATTTATGCTTTGGTTCTTTGAAAACTCAGTTTGGTGGTTATAATTAGAAATTACTAGCAATTTAGGCTGGTGAAAAGATTCCATATGGCATTGTTTCTTATTCATCCCTTTTTGGGTTTGGAGCAGAACCTAATAAATCAACGAGTTAAGCAATCAAAGTCTATAGTTTCTGTATAGACATTATTTACCTCCCATAATATTAGCTTTTAAAAGATTACAAGATGCTACTAATCTCCGTTACAGATATTCTATACTAAATAAAGTGGCAATTTTTTACTAATCAATTTGATGTATTTTAGGTGACAGTTTCTACTAGCATTGCTAGTGTTAGATTATTTTTATTGATGATTAACTTTGATAAAAATATTCTCATAAATACTGAATTCATAATCTAATTTGTTATTTGTCTGATTTCATTTCAGAGAATTTTATTTGATTTCATTTCATTTTAGAAGACTTATTGAGTTATACAATCAAGTCACATTTGTTTATGTGTTCATAGTTTCATGTACGCAGGTGGGTGATAATTCTTCTCTGGTCTTGATATTTCTTTCCACGTGGAGGGAGATCAATCAGGGCAACATTTCTAGGCTCTCTCGGAATCAGGAGACAGGAGTTACTTTCTAATTGGTCCATTTGGAAGGAATTATCTAAGCATGTTTATTTCAGCTCTTTCTTATCTTCTTTCTGGATTAAGATTGCCAGAGGAAGAGAATATTCACCTGTGCTAGACTATCACTTTGGAATTTAGAATTGGCATTTAGGAATCAGAGGATGAATATGTTACTTTTGTGGGATAGATTCACTGTGTGCAACAATAAATGACCAAAACTTATTCTGGCAAGTGAAAGAAAGATTAGTTTATTCATTAAGTGGATAAGATTTTTTTCAAAAAGAGAAGAGCGATCATTTGCACCCTGGCCTGTTGGGTTTGTTCGTATCCTCCACCAGAACTGTTCTTCCCCTCGCAGCTAGTTCTCCTCAAAGCTGAATGATGGCTACCCCTAAATACGTTCCAGATTCACCTTACCGTTTGTTCTATGTGTGCAGGTATCTGACTGGGT
>NW_012142745.1:7377970-7380781 GCF_000956105.1 Propithecus coquereli
GGGCCAATGAATATGAGTCACCCTAGTTCAGACTTTCTGCCTGAGACCACATCTCCTGATAAACCATTTGTCACTGATATTTCATATTGTCTTCAATTCATAGCCCAAGATCTGATACTTGTACTACTGACTTGTGTCCTGGAGTCTTCACCTCTGAGACTGAGAACGTGAATTTGGCTTCTACCTCTGTCTCTGCCTTGGCCTTCCATTCTTTTTCTTTCTTTCTTTCTTTTTTTCTTTTGAGACAGAGTCTTGCTCTGTCACCCCAGGTAGAATACAGTGGAGTCATCATAGCTCACTGCAACTCCAAACTCCTGGGCTCAAGTGATTCTCTTGTCTCAACCTCCTGAGTAGCTGGGACTACAAGCATGTGCCACCACACCCAGCTAATTTTTTTCTATTTTCACTAGAGACAGGGTCTCACTCTTGCTCAAGCTGGTCTCAAACTCCTGAACTCAAGCAATCCTCCTGCCTTGGCATCCCAGAGTGCTAGGATTATAGATGTGAGTCCCTGGACTTCTATTCATTACTTCCTTTTTTTTGTTGATTCGTTGTGTATTTATCAAGCCCCTATTAGTGCCAGGCACCTGTCCCACACCCTCCAGAGTGAATGCAATATACATCCTAGCCTTTTCCTACACTGTCACTGTCATTTGTCTAGCATTGGTCTCTACTCAGTTCTGAAACCAACACAGAATAGATTTAATACAACAGTTAATATTCTTTCAAAGAGGCTCCCAGGTTTATTGTTAGAGGATATACTAATGTTTATTAGTAAAACAGACAATTTCACCACTCCTTAGAGCACACATCCCTTTCTTGATAAAAGAAAAACAAACACTGTAAACTAATCCCACTTTATATCCTATTGTGGTTATCTTTGGGAATCAAATGAAGGGACAAAAACTCTAACACTACACTGCAGAAACCAGTGATATACATATTATATGGAAAATAGTAAAAACTGAATATAATTAAATCTAAACACAGAACAGAGCAACATCTTAACCTGTGAGTCCGCAGAACAAGATGGACTCTTGTCAACCTCCATCAGGCTGAATGTGTTCAGCTAATAATAGTTATGATTGAACAGATGACTCAATTTTGCCATATGCCATTTTATTGGCCCCAGGAGTGTATTTGTGAACACACAGAGATAAATGTAATTCATTATTATGTTAATCAAGACCAAAGGTCGTGTGGCAGGCCAGTAGGAAAAAGATAGTGCTTAACGAAACATTTGCTTTTCTGTATTAAACATCATGAGAAGGAAACAACTGTCTTAATACCCAAATGAATCTACGGTGGTAACAGTGCTCATATACAATGTTTTCTAGAACAAAAGAATTTGATCATGCAGAAGTAATGTAGAATTATTTCTAAGATGCTTTTCCAGCAACTAATTTGTTGGGCTTTAGTGTTCTCTCTTCATTCTTTAGTTACCTGTTAATGTTAAATGTTACACAGCTGAATTAATTTTTACTGACACTTAAAAAAAACTCAATGTGCACAGTACAAAGGAAATTCATTTAAGGGATCATTTAAGTCAATGTAGATAGATTAAGGCATTCTTTTTAGCTTTAAGATTTCAAAATACAAGTCAGAATCTACAGGTAAGGTTGGATTATAATTTTTTATCAAACCAATGTTAGTATAGCATTAATCTGTTCACTTAGGAAAAAAGTTCATTTAAACTTTTTTTATTTTGATAGAATATAACAAAGTCTTAAATTTATCTGAATGTCAGACAAACCTAATGCTGCTTTATGCAAGAGAAACAGAACTCTGAGCTCTGATTCATGCTAAAGAACATTCTGCTGGGTCCAGAGCAGAGGCCTGACCTCTGCTTCCTTTCAAGTTTTTTGCATGTCTGTTACCGAAAACTCAGCACTTGTCCACCAGACCAAATCAGAAGAACAAGGACAAGTGGTTTGGGGAGGAGGAAAGAGAAGTTTTATTCCTTTGCTGGTAAAGGAGGAAAAATGGTCGACCTTCTTATCTCAAAATCTTAATTTCCTGAACATTCACAAAAATACAGAGCTTTTAAAGGATGGGTTCTTGGCTTTAGGCAATTACTGTTCCACTACAGTTGATGATTCTAGTCATCCCATCTCCGCTGAAGGCAAACTCATGACCTCCCCCAAGGACCTCCTTTTACCAAGGTCTGGGCTGGGCCATCTCCTGTTGCACAAATAAACAAAAGCCTTACCCTGCCCCTCCCAACCACTGGCCTGAGGCAGGGATGCAGGCTTTAGTTCTTCAAATAGAAGTGAAGGATATTTTAAAGAGACAAAAATATTTTTGCTGTTTTTTCCAGGCCAATTCCCTCTATTATATATTCCTCACTCTCAATATTTCCCTTCCATATCTGTGAGAGGAGGGGTGATTACTCTGTTACATGTCTACATCAAAGCTCTGGTAAGTAGGTGGTCAGTTAAGTGCTTAGGCTTCTGAATGCGTCCCACCCTTAGCAACAACTCCAAATTCAAATTCACAAAATATGTTTTGGTTTATTGGAAATATAAACATCTAATTCCTTCTTACTATTTTAGCCAAGAAGTTATAAGCTAGTTTTAAAGTAATTCTCTGTTATTGGTGAAATTTAAATCCATTTCCTCTTTTTCCACAAGACAAATACGGAGAGAGTGAACAGCAGTTCCTTTCTTAAATGTAAATAACATGTTTTGCTTAAATTTTTCATCAGTCTTATCTACTTCCAGTTTCACACCCTCCTATTTAGTCTCTTTCTAGTTTCTCTTTATCCTTCTAGAAACAGAAAGATTCATAGTCACCAATGTTTCAGTTTGTGAA
>NW_012142745.1:7382176-7387301 GCF_000956105.1 Propithecus coquereli
AGAAGAGCGATCATTTGCACCCTGGCCTGTTGGGTTTGTTCGTATCCTCCACCAGAACTGTTCTTCCCCTCGCAGCTAGTTCTCTTCAAAGCTGAATGATGGCTACCCCTAAATACGTTCCAGATTCACCTTACCGTTTGTTCTATGTGTGCAGGTATCTGACTGGGTTATCTTAGACTCTGGCCCAGAAAAGTCTGTGCTAAAAACTTCCAGGGACTTGAGAACATATCAAGGTTTTTTTCTCATAAGTGTGCAGCACTGAAATTGCCACCCAGTCTGCTGTGCACAATCCTCCATTCATCTTTTCTCATTGTGCAATCTGTCCTTGTAAAGTGGCCTTTGAACACTTAACAGAAAATGAAAAGCACTTAATGGAGGAAAAAATTAACTGCCAAATATGGTAAGAGTGGACAAGTAGAGAAAAATCTATTCCTGGAATAAACTTTGGGAAGTGGAAGACTGAGTGGATTTGAAAGGTAAATTGTTTTTTTCTGTGCTTATGGAGGTGGGGGTCTTTGCAACCTCTGCCTTTCATCATTGGGCTCAGATGTCTCTGTCCTGCTTTTTGTTTTGTATAATAGTTTCTACTGTATTTTTATTTTGGGGACCGTCATAGGAAGGAAATCCAAGAATCCTTTTATCCACTAAGGACACATAAAAAATTCTATTACTCCGCATGGATCAGAGATGGGGGGATGTTCAATAATGAAAGCAACCAGTTATCATGCCTTCCGTTGATAATTAATGGTAAATAGATTTGTTAGTGAAAGATCTACTAGGTTCTGAATTATTGATGGTAATAATTATAGACTTAATTTTCTTTCAAGTTTAATGTCACTGTTAACTTAGGAAAGACAATAATTTATGTACTTTTGTTTTATTACTTATTTGAGTCAAAACATGAATCTTCTGTTGCAGATTGCAGTATAATTAAATGTGGGTGTCTCAAAATCAACACTTATTAATTAGAAATGTAAATTTCAAAAACACTTGATCCTAATTAGAAAGTGATTTCCCCCTGATGTTTGTATGTATGCCATATAATATTATATCTCATTAAAAAAGTTCACATGTAAATGTGGATTGTGTACATATGTGCACATAGGTTTACACAGGCTGTATATTTTCATAGGTTTTTTTGAACTTAATATTTAGGTTTAGCTCATTAGATTTGCTATTCTACATATATGATGGGATATTTCTAAATTAATGTATATGGCAGTGATTGTTACTAAATTTGGGGGAAAAGTCTGAAGGTTTAAGTCATAAGAATGATGAAAATTTGTATTTAAAGAATGAAATGAAAGTCGGATACTTTATATTATTTTCATTTCTCACACTCTTGCTTTGTGTTCTCTTCTTATCTCTTTCTTGCTTCTATCATCATTTCATCAAGACCTGACTTTATCCTTCTGTTGCGCCTTGATAAGTTTTACCGATTTTCCTGACCAAATGCACCCACCCAGACTAGAAGACTCCAGTTTCCAATTCTTCCAACCCAATGAATGACTTTATAACTTGGATGATGCTATGTATAGGTCAGAGGAGAAACACATCTGCTATTCATCTTCTTGATCTTATTAGATCATACATTTCCAGGCCAGCTCCGAAGAAATGTGATTCCCATAAACCACACTGAAATCCCTGACTTTGCAAATGTGGATGACCTGAATCAGAGCATAATCAGATATCAGACAATAGAAGTATTTTTAGTAATTCCGAGTTCTAGTCAGACCAGAATATCATTTAGAGCCCCCTCTAAGTAGTTTCAGTAGGTGCATTAAGAAAATGACCCATTTCATGTTCCAGTAGCATGTAACTGTATAGCCCAAGAACATTTAGAAATATTGATTTGAATTGTTTAACTCAGGAAATCTTAGGGGTTTAAATATTTTCAAGTGGTTGTAATCATGATCTGTAGCAGGAGATTCAAACTCAAATAACATACAGGGACCAGACATGTAACTTACATACTGAATCAGGCCAGGTAAGAATTGAGTAGGCGAAGACTGGTGAACTAGAGAGGGGTGCCCCAGTTAAGTCTGTCAGCTGCCTCTCCGCTCCAGTGCTATAATATATGCATATAGATTTTGGCACTCTAGATTCCACACAAGCATTGCTAAGGGCACGCTTACACCTGCACCTCACTGGCCTTGGACTTGAAGTTAGTTGCCATCACAGGGTGAAAGCCTTGAGCAGTCCTGCTCTCAGTCCTGGGGTGCAGGATAAAGACAGTCTCAATTCTGTGTCTGGAATTTGGAATGATTCTGCAGCAGACTATTTAGTGGCAAACAAATATGCAGAAATAATTTCGTCAAATTGAATAAGTTATGAGTCAATCAATCACGTTTTCATATATTTGTAACATTGACGTATCTTTAATTAACATTTTATTTGTGAAAAATTTGGTTTATTGTTTAGAGTTCCTCCTACTTTTAAAAATACATTATTCAGCTCAGTTTGTAATAGTGAGCACTTCAGGGTAGGAACAACTGCCCCCAATAAACTCTAAAGTTACCAGCAAATGAAAAACAAAAACAAAACAAAAACAAAAACAAAAATAACTGCTGGGCTTATTTAATTGTCAACCAATGTTTAATTGGCCCATTCGAACAAATTGTGCTATATAGATAAAATGTCTTCAGTCAAATCATTTGGAGTGCCTTTTTTTCACTTCTCACCCTTTCCTTTACACCCTCCCAGGAAAACCCTATACAGGTCTTTTTCAAGAGACTCAGAAAGCAGTCAAGTGATGAAGAGAAGCAGGAAATAGGATGAGCACAGCAGTTTATCTGGCTCTGGACTGTAAGCAGCAAGCACTTTGGGAATCCTGGAATTTCCGCCTGTATGAAAGCTGGAGAGTCCATCCTGGTGACTCTCTGGAGCAATAGAAGCTTAAGATCCTTAAAGCAGTTGTCCAGATTACAGAGAATGTGCAAAAAAAATCAGGCCTGTCAGTGACTCCTCAAATGCTATATCAGACAGGAGGACTTGGAGAAAGAGGACACAGCAAACTGGCTTCTGAGAGGTGGTACCCTCAGATATGCCCCGCCAAAAGCCCCTTTGAGGAAAGACATGTCTTTGCACCCGCTGGGTGTGTGGTCAGCAAGGGGAGACCAACATCTAGAGACTGATTGAGGTAGGGGTCTAGAAGCTAAATGCGGGACAATCTGGCAGCCATTTCAGCTCCAGAACTCCCTGTAGTGTCAGTGGATACTCTCCTTGGGATTGCATCACAGCTGGACCTCTCCCTCGGAGCAGTTTTGTTTCCTCCCTACTCTTTGCGCAGGTGTTAGTCCCAGGGACACTCCCTGATAAACATCCTGCACTCTGGCCTCTAACTCTATTTCATGAATGGGCTTCATGACTTAACATACGAAACTGGAGAAAAGCAGAATGAGAAGGCCTGTGGGAAAAGGTGCAGAGAAGGAGGTAGACATTCTCTGGATTAGGGAGGAAAACACCTTGAGGGGCCAGGACAGGAGCATGCATAATGGAAGAATTCGAAATATGAGCCAATAGGGAGGGATGCTGACTTCAGTTAACTGGGCAGCACACAAGCCCTGCAGGGGCCTCCCCATACTTAGCTCCAGCCTACCCCTGAGACAGGGGCTTGTGGATCCACTATTGCTAGATCTTCTGGATTAAGGAGAAGCTAAACAATTATTAACGTGAAATGCCTGACTCTTATAAGTGTACAGGCTATGAGAAAGCAATTAATTTTCTGTTCTGGATTAAAGAACATTTTTCCATCCTAGAGCTGGTTTGGGGATGGATGGTAAAAATGTGAGCAACGAGACATAGATGTGCCCTCATTTTGCAAAGGGAAGAGACCTTGCTTGACTGAGCGCGTGCAAGGAGCCAGGTAGTCTGTAATGCACGTTTCTTTTCCTCTGTGCTGTTTGTTCTCTGACACTTTCTGTTTCATCGTGGGAGAGTATTTGTATAGCAAACTTGGCATAGGGTGAGCTATTTAAGGACTTTTATCCAATTACTGGTAAAAGTTATGATTATTTTCACCTTACTTTTGGATAGAGTACAAACTTAGGAATCCAATACGTAGAAAGTAATTAAAGAGACCATTTTAGGTACATAAAAGAGCTGATCTGAGGACAATAGCTAATTTCCTTAGATTCCTCTTAAAATTAAAAAGTTTTCCAAGAGCAAATAGATGAGAAGTGGAGCAGTGAGAGAAAAGGAGCCCCCTTTGCCTGAATCCTGAGTTTGCTATCTGGAAGCAGGTTTCTACACATGCATGAACCTGACCCTCCAGCAGATATGCCCACTTGTATATTCTGCCAACCTCGGGAACCCTGCGTTTCTGTTGGAGTTACACCTAGGGCAAACTCATGAGTGAATTTATATTGTTGGGTGTTTCCTATGTCTATACACATTCTAAAATAACTGTCTGTGTCCTTGAGGGCATTGTTGAAAATATGTCTGACATGCTATGAGGGCCTTTCCGTAGACAAAGATCTGAATTCTTTTCAACAACAATCAGTGTACTTGCTTTCTCTTCTTCACTCAATCGCTTCTGCCTTTTTTGAGGTTCTTGTGAAATGCTCTGTTCCCTAACATTCAGCAATTCTTTATGCACAAAATCTACCCTCTTAAGAAGTAATCAGCAGGCTTATTAAGGCTCACCTACAATTGAAGGCATCATGTTGTTCGTTAATTTACATTGCAAATGGGAGCCTCAACCAGCCACTTGAATGGCATGAGCACCTCATAACACATAGAGAAGCCTGCTCTCTTTGTGTGCTATCATAACACACTGAACTGAACAAATATCACATATATAACATTTTCTGAATATACCATTTCCCCAAAACACTTTTCTCAAACACTTGCAGAAGATTTATGCCCTCTTATAAACCCCGTTTTCTACTTCCTTATTCTTGTCTGGTAATTTAAGGGACTTTGTGCACATTATTTTATTTTGCTTATTTTCTGTGGGTGGCAATGGATGCCCATTAAATCTTCCAAATATTTTTTCTTTAGGATTAAGAAAGTGAGCATTTGGTGCCTACTTGGGTGATAAAGGGACTACTTAAGTGAAAACATTAATGGAAAGATAGAACACATTTTAATTCTCTTATTTCAAGCATTCTTTGTCATATTTAAG
>NW_012142745.1:7388311-7388863 GCF_000956105.1 Propithecus coquereli
GTCATGCTGTATTAGATGGGCCCTAATCGAACTTGACTAGTTTCCTTATATTATAATAAGAGAAGAGACACAGGCACAAATGAAAAGGAAAACCAGCTGTGTGTATGCACAGGCAGAGGTTCAAATGTGTGTCTACAAGTCAAGGCATGCCAAGAATTGCTGGTAACACCTGAAACTAAGAGAAATGCGTATGATGGATTCTCCTGTAGAGCGTTCAGAGAGAGCATAGCCTTGTTGACATCTTGATTTCGGACTTCTAGCCCCCAGAACTTCAAGAGAATAAATTTCTGTTATTTTAAGCCACCTAGCTTATGGTACTTTTAATGGCAGCTCCAGGAAACTAATACAGGAGAGAAAAAAAAAACAGGCCAGTGAAAAAGGAAGGATAAACACAGAAACAAAACAGAAAGATTAAGTGGGAAAAGAAATAAGATCATTCAAACCACTGGTTTGATGAAAGTGGGCAATATATTCTAGAAAGATTTGACATTCAGATTAGAATGTGATTGAACAATAAATGAGGAAACTTCGATAATAGAAGATCATTAAGAA
>NW_012142745.1:7390528-7391592 GCF_000956105.1 Propithecus coquereli
AAAAACTTGCCTTTCCCTGTTTTCTTCACTTTTCTCCCTTCCTATATTACATGCAAACACATACACACCCATTTACCCAATTACTGGAAATAAAAGTAAAATGCCATTAGGTTTCACTTTGACCTATTCCTTAACACAATTTGAAACCTCCAATTTCAGGATAGAAGTGCAGTCTAGCACAGATGATATAAGCTCTTTTGAGTTTCTGTTGAGTCTTGCTAAAATTTGTTCCATGCTTGAAAAAAAGGATACTCAGCATTTTTGGTAGGTATAAAGTGACTGGAATAAAAACATCTCATAAAGGGAATACCTGCTGAGAAATCCCCCTTTCCCACAAAACACAGGACATTGTATGTTCTGCCACACTTGCATTTTAAAATATTAATAGCCAATTCCTTTCTTGGGACCGTGATAAAAAACAAAAGCAAAAACCTAACACACATGAATACCATTGTATATAAGGTTGATAAGGATGATAAAAATATGTACGATTTTACATATATAGGGTCTTACATGAAGTCTCATCTTTTTTTAAGATCAGGTCTTCCTCTCTCACCCAGGCTAGTCTCAGACTCCTGAGATCAAGAAATCCTCCAGCCTCAGCCTCCTTCCCAGCAGCTCGGGAAGCTGAGGTGAGAGGATTGCTTGATTTCTTTTTAGATGACAATGCCAAAAAAGATGCCAAGTCTTATTAATATGCATCCTTAGCTTTGAAAATTCACCTGAAATATATGTTAAAGCAACATGGAGTATAGACCTTCAATTCAGCGTAGAGGGATTTAGACAAACCTCCACCATTTGTGGAAATTAAACAGATGCTTGCCACTTAGCAGACAATACCTGCCAGATACCATGTCTGTATTACAGAATGTACTACAAATATGGTCATCTCCAAATGATGCAACTGCCAATTCAAAAACCAGTCCTGAGCAGCTATCCCTGTCCTGGTGTATGTGTACATGTAAGTGAATATGTGAGAAGCAGAACAGTTTGGATACATTTTCATTCTTTGGCTGCTAGAAAACCTGTCTCTTTTGTGAGCTTGATCTTTGGATATGACTATG
>NW_012142745.1:7395945-7401136 GCF_000956105.1 Propithecus coquereli
TATTTGAAATTAATCCTGTGGGCATTTATAGGAACATAAGTCATTAATTTAAAAAAAAAATTATGCTCTAGGAAGTTTAATCTGGTGCTATGCAAGTTGGAGGCTAAGTAAACTTGGTATGGGACATTGTTTGTCACAGATAGGGGTAAAGTGTTAAGCGCCTGTGCCAGGGGGAAGGAAGAATCCAGGAGGAATCTGGGCCCTGGGTACGAAGGATGAGACACGGGGCCTGGGATTAGGATGGTGCTGCTGAGTAAATAAGAATCCCTGAAAGAGGAAGCCAGTCTCTCTCTCTCTGTCTCTCTTTAAACTGAGAATAAAAGACAGAAGGCATTAGTTTTGTTTATGAATCTATTTTTCTCAAAGTTGAAATGATTCAAAGGCAGAGCTCATGGCAGTTTTAATACCATGATAATCAGGAAGTTCCTGGTCATAAACCTTGTGAGTTTATGACCTTGTGAGGCATCTTGTGTGTATTACTATTTTGTCTTTGACCACAGGACAAAGTAGCTAGAACCAAATCTAATAATGAGTTACAATTTTTAGCCTGGAGGTGGGGTTATTTATTTCTAATTATTCCATTGTTTATTTATTTTTATTCTTAGCAATGTGATGTTAAGCTTTTTTCAGGAGTAATGTGGGCAAAAAAAAAGAAAAGATAAACTTTCATGAAATGCAGTAGTCCTGAAAGCTAGGTTCAGGAATGAGAGACTGGAATAATTCAAGAAAGGCAAGCAAGGACCCTACTCCTCTTAAAGGGTGGAAAAGAAAAGTATGTATTAAGTCCTGATATAGAAAGTATTTTTCAAACAATATTATAGGGGATTTCAAAATAGCTCTTTTCCCATCTATTAGTACAGGAACATGGTCTGCATATAGTGAAAGGAATGGAAGATGATGTTTCATGGACTGTTTATAAGGAAATGGTTTGAATAGTGAATGAAAACAGTCAAAAACTTCAGCCTGTGAATTTAGGAAGGTATTAGGGAATCCAACCATTGGAAAGAAATTAGAGACCAGTCATCAGGGTGTCAATATGTCCTAAAATTGCAATAGCAGATGCGATTGAATATTGAGGGAGAGAAATGTGTTCATACGTGATTCAGAGAACAGTTAACAAGTGGGAGCCAAGAAGAAAACATTAGAAAAAGATGGAGGAATGAGCAGCAGATATGGCGAAGGAGTAAGAATCCAAGAGAGAGAAGCAATGTAGCTTCTCTCTACCCTCCAGCCAAGAGAGGAATCCAGTGAAATAAAGCCACTGTCACCAAATCCATCCCTTTGAATTTGGTATAATTTGCACGAGAGTTTCTTATTCTTATAAAATCAGGTCAGTTATTCTTAATTTAAAATACAAGTTGTCCTAAATTAATACTGTACCTCAGTGGATTAGAATATGCCAACATGATCTACTTATTAAGTGAATCTCAGGGAGAATACTTAATGAAAAAAATCCAGACAATTTGAACCACCCTAAATGACCCATTGGGATAGTTAAAAGGTACTGTTCCTATATGCATTCCAAAAGTCCTTTGATAAAACAATATGCTATGCCAAAGGTACAAATTTCCATGAATACCCATAGTCCAGTCAAAAGAATAACCTCTAATAGCTTTTTTGAATCTGTTCCAATGCATTATGAAAATGCTTAGAACTCCAAAGTGCCATAAATTTTTTTAATCCACCAGTAATAACCAAAGGCATTTGAGTATGCAGTCACCTTGTATATTTTGTGGTATGGTCAGCATTTTCTTAAGGGAAAACTTTAGAAGATTCATGCATTAAATTTAGTTAGGTGTTAGGATACAGAGAGCATCTCAATTTCATCAAATTTTTCCCAATGTGATTTCCTTTTCCCAGTACTGTTTTCTTCAAAGTATCTTTCTTAATGTAAAATATTATTCCGTCTTAGTGTTCCTCTCTTCAATTTCCAACCAATCCCAAAGGTGAACGTATATTAAGAAATTCTAGATTTTTAACCTGTCTGCTGACAACCTTGGACTTCACCAGCCATGTAACCTTGGTATAAGTTAAAGCAATCAAACATGTATTACTTTCTAAGGAAATTCAAACTGCTCTAAAGATGTGAATTCCTAACACAGACAATTGTTTCTGATAGCCTGGGAAAGTTTTAATTTTTGGAAAACTATTTTTCAAAAGATATGTTTGTGTTAAAAGTATTTTAAAATTCAATGGGCATTATTTAATACTATATGTGGGTATCATTACAGGTGTTACTGGAAAGAGTGGGTGTGGTGCAATTCTAGAAATCAAGAAAATATGGTCTCTTCTCTCTAA
Organism: Propithecus coquereli; assembly: GCF_000956105.1. Taxonomy (NCBI): domain Eukaryota; kingdom Metazoa; phylum Chordata; class Mammalia; order Primates; family Indriidae; genus Propithecus; species Propithecus coquereli. The sequence continues at coordinate 7,398,244 of NW_012142745.1, forward strand.
GATTTATAAACGTACAATAGGAAAGATAGATATGTAAATGGAAATTCTAACCCAGAAAAAAAGTACTGTTAAAAATTGGACTCACAGTGGTGACATGGAGGAGAGAAAGCTGGAGATCAAGTAGGTGGGTCTAAGTTATATTTCTTAGATGAAAGGGCATTTGAGCTACCCCTTGAAGGAATGGGTGCATTTGGTAGGTAAGTGAACTTCATTCAAGGTGGACTTGTAAGGGAAAGGAAATAGCATGGAGGAATATTGAGACACAAGAATGCAGGTTTTCTAAATGGTTAAGTATTTTGTGGGTTTGGCACTCAGGATATATTGTGAGGCTGTGCAAAGGTGGTTGAGGGAATATCAAGGAGGGTCTTCGATGGAAAACTAAAATAAATGATCACATAGATCCATTGAAGATATTTAAGCAGGAGAATTGCATATATAGATCTGTGTTTGAGAAGACGATGTAAAATTTGTTTGGTACGATTAGAACAATGAGAAGATAACTTGGTTTTCTTTCTTATATAACTGATTTTTCAAATTAAAAAAAAATCGTTTAAAAGAGTTGCCATAATTTAACTCAATAACATGGCTCAAGTATTAAGTTTCAGCATTAACTTATCTTAAATTTAGAGTAAACAGCCCTCCTGCTTATTTATAATTTCTTTGTTTGATGTAATGACTGCCTTACAATTCTACAAGAGATCCAAGAACAGTACTTTATCTTTTTCTTCTCTTTTCTCCTTTTAGTTGACATCTCTTTGAAATTTCAGAATTATCCTTAATTTGTGTACCATGAAATCAAAGGGAAAAATCAGAGAAACTTTGTGTGATGCCTATTGATCTCTAGTGTTTCTTTCCTTAAAAATGCCTTTTCCTCAGAAATACCTGTCAATTAAAAATATCACCCTATATATAATTCATCATCTCTTAAGAAGCATTCAGGTTATCCATGTGCCTCTTATAACTTTGTTTTTACTAATGTTTTTATCCTTGGTCAAATTCTCTTCATTAAATGGGCAAAGGATTACTATTACTATTTCTTTTCTCCAATTAGTTCTTGCCAATTCATCTAATGACTACTGTATTCATTAGCAAATAAATGCTCTAGAATGAAAATACGGTTTTACATCTAGTCAATCAATACATTCTGTTGCATATATGTTTTTGTTCTAAACTTCAAGGTTAAGTTTCAATGTAAAACTGTGTGATCTATTAATAAAGAATTGCATGGATTAAGAAAAACAGCACGGAGAACAAAGTTGCGGGGCCAGTTACCAACTGATTAACTTTTCAACCTCAAGTGAGTGATTGAAATTAATAGTGCTTCCTTGTGAGCCCCTCTCCCCCTTAAGAAATGATACAAAGCAGCATTTCCCAAAATTTAAAAACATCACTAAATATTTTATATATTGAAAGCCAAATATAGAAAATAAGTAAAGTGTGTTACATTTTGGGTCTTCGGGAGGCAAAATTTCACCCTCCTAGGCACTCATTTATCATTTACTTAACAAATATTTTTGATTCCTACTTCGACTAAACATCATGCTCAGTGCTGATTGTAAGAATGATGCGGCAAACTTAGGGTCCCTGCAGTGGCAAACTCAGGGTCCCTGCAGTTTGTGATTTAGTTGGGGGATAGAGAGACATCGATAACAACAACAATTACAACAGACACACACATTCAAACATGCAATGGCAACTGTGAAAAAATGCAATGATTCATAGATTTAAAGGAGACCGTAATGAGAGTAAAATGAAATAAAGCAACAGTATACAAAACTCTCTTACCCTTGCATAGGAAGCTTGATGGTAATTCCTATTTCATTGTATTCTATCCCTTTAACATAAAATTCTAGTAGTGACCTATTGAATTCATTCAAAATCCTTCAAGCTTCACTACCTGCAGTTTTACAGAAGGATTCATTAAGGTGTTTTTCATTACAAAACATCTTTCTATCTGCGTTTGCATATAAAACTTTGGGGCCATTTTGTTGGGCTGCTCTTAAACTCTTTATTCATGTATATACGATGACTGGTCTAAGAAAGAAAAGGACTGAAATGAAATGTTGTATGTTAGTGTAGTGTGTAGTGTGTCCTCTCAACTGCTTGCTGATTCTTCTGCAGTGTTTCCCCGGGTCTTAGCCTTTGTTGTCATTATGTCTCATGTCAACCATGAGACTATTTCATATCTTTTTCCTGCTTCACTATGTCAGCAATGTTTAAGGCAATATTAAAAAGAAAGTATAGCTACTATGGATGGATCACTTCATTAGAAAGATAAGATGGAGTTTTCTGAATGGTTCTGAAATGTACCGGTTTACCCCTTCCTCACTCCTGTGTTACTCAGATGCATCAGAACAGCAAACCTTCCGGAATGTTATGTTCTTGCTGCTTCCTTACCACGGAGGCTGTTCTCCTCCTTGCCACCTCCTTCTTTCCCTTCTAGGATCATGAAGTTCCCGCCTCTAGGTCTCTTAGCTGGAGTCCCTAGGTGGCTCTTTCCCCAGCCAGCCCTACCTGGAGCAAACAACTTAGGTAAACAAATGTACAATCTTCCTGCCAATGGGAAGAACAATAGAGTGAGAGAAATGGAGGAAATGGCACATAGAGGGAGGACAAAACCTATGGATCCACTGTTTCAGGGATTCTATGGATTGTTCAGGACTTCTTCAGACAGCTGGTAAATATTTTATCTCTTTACTGAGAAGAGACTGGCTTGAGTTTTCCTAACAAATGTGTTGCTATAGTGCACCTGTGTGAATTTTTCTGCACATGTAATTTATATGCAGATGATGAGTAATGTGAAAACCACTTAAATTGTTTAAAAATTAAGTTATAACATAGTGTTATAATTTCTTATTATCTATAGATAGTAGATAATATAATAATACCATAT
>NW_012142745.1:7402126-7449018 GCF_000956105.1 Propithecus coquereli
ACTAAATATTTAGAGAAATCAGGGTTTTAACTTGATGCTCTGTGTGTAAGTACTCCACTTGCTAGGAGAAGCATTTGATGCTCACATTTTCTAAGATGCCAACAGCAACTAAATGCATTTGTCCACCTTGTTCTTTTATCTTAACTCTGTAAGTAGGCCACATACTGTAAGACTGTAGAAAGGATGTTGTTCTAGCATGTATTTTTTCCAGTTTATAAATCCCAAATGCTTAATTAGTACTTAGTTAGGAGTATAGCCCTTCCCACGTCTGTGGGTACAGGCTAGTTGCTGAATAATAGGCATTCTTACATCAATTTGCCTCTAGTGTTAAGGTATCATTTACCATTTTATAAAATCTCATTTATTAATCTCCATAACAATGTGAAGTAGGTAAGGAAGTATTTTCTCTCTGCTACAGATGAGGGGCTGAGGATCAGAGATTAAATGATTTACCAAATCTACTTAGCTCAACTAGCCCATAGGCTAAGGAGGCTCCATGCTTAGAATCCAGATGTTCTGATGAGACACACTTTGCTCTTTCTGCTCTTTATACAGGCCCCTGCTTGATGTTGACTGGCTTAATGTTAAATGGCTTAATGTTGAATTTTCTCTTGGGAATGAGAGACCCAGTTCTGTCTAAAGTTAATTCCTGCTCAAACATTTTGTCTGTGAATGCTACTGGTTGAATACATGCCTTGGAATCAAACTTGGTTAGCCTGGTCCAGTAGTTCTTAATGTGCGGTCTGTAACCAGCAGCATCCGCATCCTCTGGGAGCCCCACCCCAGTGCTACTGAATTAGAAACTCTCAGGGTGAGGACCATCAATTTGGGTTTTAACAAGCCCTCTGGGTAATTTTGAGGATCTGAAATTTAGGATCAAGGTCTTGGCCTATTATAACTCACACTGATGTACTTAAAACAGTTGGTGCTTGACTCTCAAACCATATTAGTAACTTCTTTCCTAAATTGGGTGTGTGCTCACCTTGACCCAACAGCTTTTTTGGAAAGGTTCCTTGAGAGGGGAGCAGGATTGGATGTCTCCAAGATTAATTTACTCTCTTTAGACTGGCTTTATGATGTTTTCCAGAGCACTCTCTCACAGCAACACAGTGGTAAAGAGTAGCCGGAGACTGCTGGTGGGAGTGAAGTGTCTGAGTTCCTGCAGTATCATTTGTCCGGGAGAAGCACGTACAGTATATTTGAATTCATCCCACAGCCCCACACTCAGGGCAACACTGAAAGAAGGAGATGGATGTTTTCCAAATTGCTTAAATGAGTAAATGACTTGGGCAAAAAAGGAGAGCAATGTGTCATCACCTAGAAAAGTTTCAGCAGTCCTTAGGTCAAGGTTTCTCAGCAGCGCATGACCGACACTTCAGACTGGATAAGTGTTTGCTGAGGCAGCTGTCCTGTGTATTTTCGAATGTCTACCAGCATCCATGGCCTCTACTCAGATGCCAGTAGTCATTTCCTTCCACCAGATGTGACAATCAAAAATGTCCTCAGACTTTGCTAAATGTCCACTGGAGGGTAAAATTATCCCTAGTTTGGTTGATAACTAGTTCCCTGAGGCTGTGGTCCCCAACCTCCAGGCTGTGGCCCCATACCCATCTGTGGCCTGTTAGGAAAACAGGGCCAGGCATCACTGCCTGAGCTCCATCTCCCTCACTTCCCTGACCCCTGCATGTCCTCCCCCAACATGGCCTACCCCCACCTATGGAAAAATTGTCTTCCATGAAACCCATTCTTGATAGCAAATAGGTTGGGGACTGCTGCCCTAAGACATTCCCTTTATCACTTTCCCCTTATCACAAGGCCACCTTTGGGCAAATTGTGTGGTACCCTGGCTGGAATAGCCATTATCCTCTGAGCTTACCTTCTTCTTCCTATTATTTTAGGATGAATGCAAAAAGAGGAGATCCAAATTCTTGAGAAACTTGGTTGCTATGCTCGGAAAATACATCATCAGTGAGACGTAGACAGTTAAGCCAAGAGGGCATTCAGTGCTCCTATGCTCTGGCAACAGCAGGCTTTGAAAGAATAGACAAGGGTGGGAGCTATGGGAGTACAAGAGCTGAAAAGAAAACTGCCAGCTATTAGTGTTGCTGTAGGAGGTAAATGTTCCAGGCTTTGATGCTACAGAGAATTCTCTGAAGGCCTGTGCAAACAGCTTCGCCTGCGGAGTGGGCAGGCGCAGGCGCTCAGTGTTGCCCGCTGCTGAGCTGGGCTTATGGTATTAGGTAGACTTGATCCCTGCTTCCAAATGCCACTGATTTGCTCCATGGAGACGTTTGATTCTCATAAATAACCTTTGAAATAACCCCTGGGTTTATTTCTGGGCACTGCTCATCTAAATTCATTGTATTCATTCAAAGCAATCGTGGCTATTTTAAAGTACAGAAGAAGCCCATCAAGGCCCACTTTGGAGGTGAGTTGGCTGGAGACGACGCTCTTTTTCAGGCTCTGAGATAGGGTATTCTTGTCCTCACTTCCTCTCATCTCCTCCCTTCACTGTTCAACCTCCCTGGGCTTTCCCCTTTGGGAAAATTATCAGATAGCAGCCATTAACTCCTCTGTGCACATCTGATTTCTGTTCTTAGGGTTCCCCGCATTTAAACATTTTAAATGGGAAGGGCCTTACAGTTAAAAGAACTTTAGCCAGCAGTGTGGGAGAACATCACTGGGATTGGGAAAAACATGACCAGCACTTCTGAAATCATAGCAAACAAAATCATATATTGCTGCTATCTGGTAACAAAAGCCAACCTCGTGCTTCTACCTCCTTTGGTTTCTATCCTCTTTGGATACCCTTTGGGGAATTTGTGGACTTTGGCTGGCTGGAGTTCCCTCTCACTCCGGGAAGGAGAATATTGGCATAGTTTTTGCTTTGCACCAGGAGTCAGTAAGTGCTGGCCTGGCCTTTGTCGCAAACTAGCATTTGGGCAGGAAGTAAAAGGAGTGGATGGTGCGTGCACGTGGGATCCCTCAGGAACACTGGCCTCCAGACCCACAAGGGCCCTCACAACTTTCCTTGAACTCTACTTTAATCTAGAGCCTCCCTTCTGCTTTTTCATGGTAACTTTCAACTTAATAGATTCTGCTTAGGAATTCTGAATTAGCTCTGATAGGCCAGTTTTACCCACACAGCAACAAAGTCATAGTATTTCTTTCCGGGGCTGTTTGTTCACAGGTAATCAGACATATTTTAGTGGTTATTATTTTCCATAACCCCCTTCTGACACACACGCACACATAGACACACACAGGAACAATTGCATAGGTGGCATTTCCACATTTTGTTGGTTTTAATCAAATCCTAGACTATCTTTCTCTGTGTACTGAGGCACATCTGTCCATAGCATTGGCTGAAGCTTAGCTGACATTCCCAGGGTGCTTGGTATAAGAGAAAGGGAAAGGTTTCATCTGGGGCTTGAAAAGAAAATTTGGACTCAGCAGTCACAAAGTTATCTTTGTTCTCCTAGGAAGTTTCTTCTGACCCATATCCATTGACCATCACAGTGATTAAATCAGAATTTCTGTATTTCCATTTCACAGTCCTGCTGCTGCTTAGAAAAAGGAGTGAGAGAGAAAAATCTTAACTGTTCTCCCACAGAGCTCGAAGGAGAACAAACAGGCTTGGCAGCATATGCCTAATGAAGTCATAAGTGCCAAGAAAAGAATGATAATCCTCGGCCTTTAAAAATATAATAAACAGATTTTGTTTATTTAATTTAAGAAAAAAGTTGGATTGCTCATTTTGTAAGACAATCACATAAACTTAACAGAATCTTTATTTCGTTTCTTTGATGTGACTTTCATTTCCCAAACTTTCTGAGTGGGCAAGTTGTTCCTTTGTTCCTCTCTAAGGGACACTCTTTCCTGGCAGATTTTAGAGTTTTCATAAAAGTCTACAGAATCAAGTGAGACAACTGTCATGAAATGAATTCCATTAATACCACAATGCTGGCTGAGTGCAATTTTATCAGTAGCATTGAAATAAAGACTTCCCTTAAAGAACAAACTAGCTCAAAACCACACAGTAAATAGGGAAGCATGCCACCCAGGTAGGGAAATGAATGCTTACTAGCACAGCTTTACTCAGATTCCAGCCAGAAGAGCTGTTCTGACTTTATTTGCAAAATTATTTGACAACTGATGACATCAACATTCCACTGAAATAAGTTTCACTCGCTCAGCATTACGTTTTATTCCAAAGTCTGCATCCTTCTTAGGTTTTTATAGATGTTTTCCTCATATAGTAGAGGTTCTCCTTTTTCTTTCTAAGATTCATCTATAGCTGGTACTTAATTATAAAATAAGACAATAAATTCCTGTTTTCCTTTCTTAGTGAAAATATAATAAGTAATTTATTTCCCTTTTTAGAGAGGAAACAAGTACTAGCTTTTGCTGTGGTCTGAAATCCCCAACTTTCTCCAGCAATATGGGGTCAGACAGGCAGGATTTAGATATGTAAACAAGCAGGGTATTCTCATCTTGAAAACATGGGAGTTAAACTCACACGGTGCAAGGCTTCTCAACACTGGCGGCCCCGACATAAGGCCCTGGAGAACTGTCCAAATACCAGTGCCCTGGGACCCTGACCAAGACCACATAATAGATCTCTGTGGGGATGGATTCCAGCACTAGCTTTTTTTAAAGCTCCCCATGTGGATCCAATGTGCAGTTGAGGTTAAGAACCACTGAATCATAAGTCCATTCCCCAAAAGGATGTTCATTTCTCTGTGAGAGTCTCAGGAAAACAGTTTGAGAAACACTGCAGACTGTGAAAGGTTCTTGGATGTTCACAATACCCACATGCATATTGTTCATCCAAGTGACCTACAGTTAAGAAACCCATGGAACTATGTTTAACTTGGCTTTTTTAAAATGACTTTACTATGAAACTCCTTTAATTCATTCACATCTTGCCCATTTAGAGGAGCTTCTATTTGTCTGAGCACTTCAGAAAACACTGAACTAAATATTCTAGGGACTTTGGGCATCTTCTAGCTCTGAGATTCAATTTCCATTCCATTCTGTTCTGTTCTATACCATTCAGCATGCAATGTTGTCCCCAAAGTATTCCTTTGATTATTTATAACATAAAGACTCTTGTTTGATTCCCTTAGCAGAAACACATGAGACCCATACTCATTATCCTTTTAAGAAAAATTTCAAGGCATCTTCATGAAGGGTGCTTTGGAGCATCAATATAAAATGCATGTTGCTAAGTGAAGGGAAAGACCAGTTTTGAGAAAGATGGGATTTTCCTTGTAGATGTAAATAAATCTGCTTGACTCTATAAATTAAATTTCACAAGTAACACCTACTGTTCTACAGCAAAGCCTCTTGAGTGAGAGAAATGATAAGAAGACTGAGGACAGGATGTTGCTTGAAAGGATTCGGTGATCCAAATTCAGGATTACCAATCCAGAGACTGAAAGGAAGGTTATGGAGGGCTGACTCTGAGAGGAGCCCTGGAGGGTATGGGCCCTGATGAGACAAGTAACTAATTATGTACATTAAAATTTGGGTATGCTTTTGTATTTTATCAAATAAAGAGTTGCCAAACTTTGTCCTAAACTTTGCTATTAGTTGACACAACCTCAAATAGAGTTGAGTACTTAATGTAATGGGTCACACAACTAGTGACTGTTAAAAGGTGTTGCTTCTCAGATTTGCCCACCTGGTTGGACACTGAACTCCTGACTGCTATTATGAGATTTTTCATTAAGTCCCTTATTTAAACAGTACTTCCTGAAGTGTTCATGTTCCAAGTACTGAATTAGGTGCTGGAGGCAGTGGGAACTAAGATGGACAAGACTTAGGGTCTTCTGGCTGGGTATGGTGGCTCACTTCTATAATCCTAGCACTTTGGGAAGCTGAGGCAGGAGGATCGCTTGAGGCCAGGAGTTTGAGACCAACCTGGGCAACATAGGGAGACCCCCTGTCTCTACAAAAAAAAACAAAAACAAAAAACTTTAGCCAGGCATTGTGGTGCACACCTGCAGTCCTAGCTACTCAGGAGGAGAGGAGGATCCCATGAGCTCAGGTGTTCAAAGTTATAGTGAGCTATGATTGTGCCACTGCACTCCATCTGGGTGACAGAGTGAGACCCTGTCTCCAAAAGCAACATAAAAAAAAGACTTAACCACACAGTATAAGGGGTAATGTATATAGTGTATTTATTCTTTTATTTCTGCATATTATGGGGGTACAAATGTTTAGGTTTCGTTGCCCTTGCCTGCCCCCAGTCAGAGCTTCAAGTGTGTCCATCCCTCAGACTTTGCACATCGCACTTATTATGTATGTATATACCCATCCCCTCCTCCCACCTCCCATCTGCCCGATGCCCGATAAATGCTCTTCCTATATGTGCACTTAGGTGTTGATCAGTGAAACCAATTTGCTGGTGATTACATGTGGTGCTTATTTTCCATTCATGGGATACTTTGCTTAGTAGAATGGGTTCCAGCTCTATCCAGGAAAATACAAGAGGTGCTAGATCACCATTGTTTCTTATGGATGAATAGTACTCCATGGCATACATATATCACATTTTATTAATCCACTGATGTATTGATGGGCACTTGCGTTGTTTCCACATCTTTGAAATTGTGAATTGTGCAGCTATAAACATTCCAGTGCAGATGTCTTTTTAATAGAATGTCTTTTGTTCTTTTGGGTAGATGCCCAATACAATGCAAAAACCAAATTTTGAACAATTTTCTCTTTAAGGAGTTAGTGAATTTCTTAGTCTGGTTGTGGTGAGAGGAAGTGTCCCCTTGTTGGTCAAACTATGTGTGCTTCCCTAGGCTTCTGGGTCCTACCATCTTTTATTCACAAATCATATTTTGTGTTGAATACTATCATCTCACCCAGGAAAAGAGTTGGAATGTTTTCTTTCCTTTATTGTGAATTTAAATCAGATAATTTGTGTCTGTGAATTTTCAATCTCTCAGCAATTTCTTGAAATTCAGACTTAAATATAGAGTCTTCATCAAATGTATTTCTATGGTTTTTATTACAATTATTTGTCTTTGGAAAGAGCTTAGTAAGTTCCCCCTCCTCCAACATATGTGTTGCAAAACCGTCAGCTACAGATGGCTTCTCTCTAGTGGGTTGGACTGGGGGTCTTTATTCTGCAGTTAGTGACATTTCAAGTCATGAGAGATGCTTGCAGCCTTGACTCTTGGCAGGAGACATTTCCAGATTGGATATGATCTCGGAAAGGCTCGTCCTTTCTACAAAAGTCATTGATTGTATGATTCTTTCTGTAGAGCAATAAGATTTTCCAGGCTGTAAAAGCTCACGGTTTAACCATTTATAGTACTTTATTTTCATTATGCATTGGTTTCACATTCTTCAGTAGTAAAAGATTGGAAACTTAGACCCTACCTAGCCATGGAACCAGGAGATAACGAACAGGTATAAAGGAGGAAGTGGTGGTGGAGACCAAAGGGGTATGGCTGAGTTTAGGGCCTGGGTGGAACAAGTCAGGGGCAGAGACATGGCCCTGGGTGTGTGAGGCCCAGAGATGGTCCATGTACCCCTCACATGTGGGCTCTCCATAGCACTTGGGGCTGGTGTGTGATTGGAAGAGCAAAGCCTCATCTGCCCACTTGTCGCAGTGGCTATTCCTTTGCCCATTGATTGCTAGAAGCATCTGCGTCAGGGCCATCAGAGGCAACACTGTTCTAACCAAGCCATATTGTCAAGAATTACATTTATATTCTAAGATTCTCTACTTAGAATAGAATTTTTATTCTTTTTAAAAATTCCCATGTGCCACCCAGGACTGCGCACAGCTCCGGGGATAGGCAGACCTGGCTCAAAACCAACTCATTTCCAGTCTGTGAGACCTTGGATAAGTTAGTTAGCTTCCAAGCTCCTTAAAATTCATCTTTCCATTCTCATAGCAGGGGTGATAATAGTCCCTAATTCATAGGACTGTTTGGGGATAATTCATGTATAGGACAGTGCTTTAAACATAGACGATTATAATTTTATCATCACTACCATTATTATTAGGAATAATTTAACCCTTGAACTCTGTCTATTCACTAAATAAAGGATCTAGGGTCACTAATTTTCAGTTCAAATGTAAAAGATGCAGCATGGTAGAAAGAAGCAAATTGTTCTAGTCGTGGAACATTCCAAATTGACCCTACTAGCCTACTTACAGATTATGGTGTGTTTCTCCCTTCATTAAATGTGTATACTCATGCTATAGTGCATATTCACAAGGACATTGTGATAAACATGTCATATGAGGAATAAATGTATTTTGAATAAGTGTAAAGGGCTCTGATAATTTGGGTATTGTTTCCATGATGCATTCTGTCATAGTTTGTTTAGTATAGAGTAAAGTAGGCTCTGCTGAAATAACATTTTCTATAGCAACTTTTATATTTTTTAAAAAGTATGTTTAAAATGCATTCCCACAGCCCACATTAGCAAATAGGGATGTCTCCATTCCCCATCTCAGCAAGAAGCATGAGCTAGACCAGCAGGATCATGAACTGGGAGCTGCTGAGTGAAATTTGCTCATAGTCATGTTTATCTGATATAAGTGCACAATGTGACCAACATAAATAAAAATGGGAGCTTCTACACCAATGTGTGGATTTCTATACTTTCCCCCCCCAAAACTGGTTAGAATTGCTTTTCTGACTGGAGATTTACAAGGAAACTCCTCTGGGTGTCTCCATTGCTACCTCCCTAGTCTGAGTCACTGGTGGCTCTCACCTGGATTAGTGATTTAGCCTCCTAATTGATTTCTTTGCCTCTGTCCTCACTCTCCACTTCTGTTATTTACTTGGAACTTAGTTCAGACCATGTCACTATTTTGTTCAAAACAAGTGAAAAGTTTAATTGCCTTTACTGAGAAAAAGGGAAAGACTTGATTAGTGTCATTTGCTGATTTCCGTGGTGTAAATATTTCCACAGTGGTTGATTTTAAGCTACCAACGTGAAGTCACGTTGGAGTTAGGAAGATGTGCACAGGTGGCTCTGCTAAACCGGTGTGATCCAGTTCAGCCCACAACTGAAAACATTCCCCAATGACTTCCCGAGCCACTCAAAGTAAAGTCATTCCGATGACCGTGAGCCGAGCCCAGATTTCCAGCTACATCTTTGATCTCACCTCTAACTCTACACTCTTTTTCTCACTAGTTTTCCTTCTTTATTACTCAGTTATTTAATTTGTAAAATGGGAATGTGTCTGCACCAACATGTCGCATAAAACGTATGGCAGCACTCAGCAGTCTTAAGAAGAAAAACATTTTATAAATCCAAGTTGGTGGGAACACTGGCAGTTCCCCTAATGTGACACATAGATCACTGTCTTTCATTGAGCTAGACAAATTACTCAATGATTGTCTCCCCACAAAACTGGATGTGAACCAAAATTTCTGTCACCTGATTTACTGTGAATAGCCTCGATATCTCTGCGGGGAAAAGGGAAGTATTATTTTGCTTGACTTTGAAGATGACTTAATAAGGCAAGAATGAATCAGTTGCCATGATGCATTTAATCACATTGAATTCAGTTCATTGTGTAGATTTGGTCACTAATGCTTTGCTCCGAGGTGACCAACAGTTCTGCTGGGTTCACCTTCTTGTCCCAATTAGCCATTCATTTCTGCTCCAAAGTCTGCTTCCTGGCTTTAAAGAAGATAGCAGATATCAAGATATGAAATTTCCTTCCTCCCAGAAAATTAGGTCCTAGAGAGTATGCGAGAGTTTTAAGGAAATGATTTGCATATAGGCCTTTCACGTATGTTTGTCATCTCAAGGTATGATTTGGTGTTTTTGTGTTTTTCTGAACTTGGTGGTATTATCTATAGGAATGTGATTTACTCATATGTCAATGATACTTTGGGGATTGAAGTGGAAAGGGAAGAAAAGGTAAAGTAAATTGATGACTGCTCACAGCTTGTGTATACAATGCAGTTACATTTTCACCTCCATCCTTGTGGGAAGATCTTGTTTGCTTGGATTTCACAAGAATGTTAAATATAAGATGTGAGAAAACTACAGCTTATGTTTGTGTTTCTTATCCTAAGTTAAAGCTAGTAATACTAACCAAAAACAATGCATTAACTTTACTCAAACTGTTTCAATTTGGCAAAAAAAAATCCAAAATGTTATTTGCTTATCATGTTGAATTGAATTAATAGTGCTTATGTAACTCCAGTGCATAGAGTTTACACAAGTGCTTATTTTTATAATTTACAAGGAAATATTAATTGGTCAATTATTCTACTAAACTAGTCTTCTAAATGCTCAAAACTATGTTGAGACCTATAGCAGTTAAAAACAAGCGTAAGAAGCCACACTGATTCCCTTTCAACCCCAAGGAGTTTTACTTTATTTGGGAGAAAAATATTAAAATTATGAAATGAATTTGGGGGAAAATGTATTCTATTTGTGCTTCTGAGGGTTTAGGAAGTAGAGAAGTTTAGAGAACAGCTATCAGTGAGAACAGATTGAATTCTACCTGAGGATGAATTGACTCTGGATCTTATATGGCAAGATTTAAAGAAATGGAAAGGACATTTTCTACCCGAAGAATTCATTATTCACCCATTCCCCTCATCTAAAGGAAGTCTTACCTATTTTTCTCTTTCATATCACTCTATTTCCTTTGTAGTATTAATCTTTATCACCTGGCTCTACCTCTAGTATTTACGTTTGGGGAAATAAATGTCTTGTTTTTTGTTGAATGACTAGGACCTAGCACGCTATTTAGGACAGGTAGGTCTTCAGTAATTATGGGTTTAATTAATTAATTAATTAGTCATTGATGCATTAATCAATCAGGTATCTGTGTTTTTTATGGGAGTCATTAGCAGGGAATGAATATTGGTGAGTATAGTATCAGATTGAACATGTACAATATTGTCACATTATGAAATATTTTAAAAATCAAATGCTGTTGGTGGGTGTTTAAGCAAAGGAATGCTCCCTCTCAATGGATCTTTTGTGGACTGACCTAGTAATGCTATAGCAGATAAATGAGAAGAATGGCTGTAAAACCAAATCTGGTTTGTTGCCGAGGTCATCTGTGAATGTGATGATGACAGCCTCACCTGCTGTGACCTTGAATGAACTGATCTTGACCTCTTCATTTGATATATCTGTGCTCATCGCATTAATACTTTAATACAACGACAAGGGTGTTGAAGGCATATGCCAGGAAGTGATGATAATGATTGATCATGAAATTTAAGCTACATACAGAAAGACAAGATTTACAGCAATTGCGGAACCCAGAGAAGATTGCAGGACCAATGGACAGGAAGTTCCACAAGAGGGTCAAAGGAGAGTTGAGGTTGAACAAACAGAGGAAGTGAGCTGAAAAGACAAGTGTTGGTAGTCAATGATACAGATGCTTAAAACTTGAGATATGGAGGGAGTGAAATTATTGGTAACCAAAAGGTACAGGTTATGACCATGAATGTGGTGGCTGAGACAAGAAGAAAAAAAAATATCTTTGAGGAGAAGATTTCAAGAAAATGTGTGGCCAGGGAATGTGTGTATATTTAACTCTGTGTCTTACGTATTCCTAAATTAGCCTACAACTAATTTTTTATCCTCCTTTTTTTAAACTAAATGGATTGCAATGAAAATCTCTTTTCATGATTCCTACCCAATCCAAATCCTATATTTTCCAAGGTTTGCAAATGCTTTAAGAGAAAACTGAAATAGATGCCCACAAATGACAGTTATAAATGGAAAAAACAAAAACAAAAACAAAAACCCACTAAAAACCTTTGCCAAAGTATCATTAAATTAATTGTCCTTCGTAAGTTGAACCATGCTTTAGTAAATAAAAAACTCCCTTTTCAATAAGAAAGCCATGAAGTCACATTTTCCTTGTCCCCTTAGATGTATATAGAAAGGTTTAATTTTAATAAGGTAGATCTCAAATTTAAATGTGCTCTCAATTAAACTCCAAACCCTGAGGGGTGTGTATCTTTCTCCATTGTACAGTGTTGGTTCACTGTCATGTGAACAGGTGTCATGTGCAACAGATAATAGATGGTAAATATTATAATGAGGCCAGTTAATACACTGCATCTATTATAACAGGAAAATTGTTTTATTTTTATTTTTAGATGCATTGTGGGCATTAAAACTGTTGCTAATATGTTGTGATAATAGCTTTTAATTTGTTATGAATAAAGATGTGTAGGAGAAGATGAGGTTTGATCAAAGGCAAATTTTAACACTGGACCCTGAAGCCCCTTAGGGCTACAACATGAAGCAGATAATCCAAAGTGTTTGCATTGGCAGAGAGCATTAGATTCAATTATTTTGTCTGAAGGAAACCAATTAGGGAAAGTGCATTGTTCCCGGAAAGCCATTCTAGAAAAACAGGGAGCCAAGCTTCTGGCATCCGTGTAGGTAATCTTGACATCTATACTTCAGTCTATCACATTATTACATTTGGGTGCATTAAGCAGATGTGCGACCTGTTGTGCATAAAGACAGCATGTTGGCCACTCCATTTAGAGTAACTAATGCATCTGTGCATGAGTATTTGGTTCTTAAGTGTATCACTAGTGATTCACATTTATTTGTTACTCTGATTCTATGAATGAAGGATGGAAGTTGGGTTTTCAGAACTATAGGCATGATTTTATTTTTAAATGGTCTTCCAAAACACCAGAGAGGACAGTTCTCAGCTTTATCAGTATCTAAGGTAAAAATATTTGTGAAATGCTTTGTTGTTAGTAGGAAAAACCTTCATGAATAAAACTAAACCTTGATTTACATTCTCATTTTAATCCCGCAAGTATCCTGAGGGATTATTGGGTAAGGTATTACTATTCCATTTAATAGGTGAATGAATCTATTTGGAAATTAATTTGCTAGTGGTCCCACAATGATTTAGGAGCACAGCTAGAAACAGAATTTCCTAACTAGGTTGGAAAAAAATTCTGTGTGCAGTATGGATTTGTGTGTGTATATGTGTGTGTGTACGTGTGTGTGTGTGTGTGTGTGTGAGATCTATAGTCTCTTTTTCTATAGACACAGATTATAGAGTTTTTCCACTTTGCAGATTCTTCCTGGAAAAAAAGAGTGGCTTGACTATTCAATTGTGGATACTGAGCACAGTTCTCTTTAGAGGTTGGGAATTTCTGGATGACATAATGTATTTACTCTGTATATTTCACTTTATCTCTTCACTTCCTTCCAAACCAAATTCCTATTTATTTAAAAAAAAATTTGGTCTTCCAGACTTATTGTATTGAAGCAAAATTCTAAAGAGTTGTAACATTTTAATTTAATATATACCTAGAAATAAAATAATTAACTATATATTCTTTTAAATGTCTGAATTTAATTTTAATACCCAAATATTTACATGTTACTTTTTATGCTCCGAGAGTATACTAGGTGCCATGGGAGATAATGGAATGTGTAAAATTTCATCCTCATCTTCAAAAATTTCATAATCTCAAGTTTGTATATAATAACTATAATATACGGCAAAAAGTTACAAATAATATAAAGGAAGTTCAAACCGAAAAGGAAAGCGGGAATAGTTGAAAGTTTCATGGAAGAGGTATTCAGGAAGTCAAGGAAAATGGGACATTCTGGAAAGAAACTGTGGTGTAGAGGAAAGAAAATAGCTCTAAAGGTATTGAGAAGAATCTAGATAGAGAAAAAAAAAATTCTAGATTATGTAACTAGCATAGGAAAAGGTGACTTTTAAGAAAATTATTTCGGTAGACTCTTTGGTGGTAGAAGCCAGGGTACAACAGTGACAAGGAGGTGTGGCTGCCCTTTGAGACTTTGACATCTTGTGTAAAGGTGAATCCCCAGAGGCTAGCAATGTATTGAGCACAGAAGAGATGCTCAATAAATGTCTATTAATTAAATATGAATGAATGATTTAATAAATGAATGAGAGACAAGGAAGAAAAGAAGAGTAGAAGGGAACGAGAAAGGGAGGGAGAAAGGAAAAGATAAAGAAATGAAGAGAAAAAGAATGAAAAAGATGAAGTAGGAGCTCACAAGTGTTTGAGGGAAAATATTCTTAAAGCAATGAGAGCCTGAAATGTTTTGGATTCTGAAAAAATTAACAATAGAGAAAAAACAATGGAGAATAAAGAGGAATAATAGTACACGTAGAAAAATCCTGGCAAGAGAAATTGATTCAGAAAATCAGAGAGAAAAAATATAGCTAATGATGTAGAGAAATGCAGAGATGGAGAGGAGAAAGCCACAGGGACCTCTCATTGGAAGGCAGCAATCAAGGTGAAATCAGCCTTGAGTTGCTGTCCTGAGTGGCTGGGCTTAGATTTATTACAACTATAAGGTGTCTTAAAGCTTCCAGTCATTATGATGTGTGTACCATTTGTAACTTACAGGATTATCTTAATTCTTAAGAAGGATAACCTTAAGTTGCATTCATTATTTAGAAAGACATTGGATTATTTTGGGTTTGATATGGAAGACGGAACAGTGGTGTATTTTTCATCTTTGATAGTTCATTTTTCACAATGATTCTATAAATGCATGTCTAGTTTTTTCTGATCTTTCTGAGGTGCATTTTTCCCTTTCATCTCCATGGCTCTGTTTAAACTGCAGAATATTTCTGAGACCTGAGCCGAATGTTTTATGAGAAGCCTTTCACTGTGCTCAAATACTCCAA
This sequence comes from Propithecus coquereli, assembly GCF_000956105.1. NCBI lineage: Eukaryota > Metazoa > Chordata > Mammalia > Primates > Indriidae > Propithecus > Propithecus coquereli. The sequence goes on from NW_012142745.1 coordinate 7,416,795, forward strand.
ATCTCCAGGTACTTTCTATAAAATCTTTGAAATCTCCTTTTGTTGTAAAGAAATTTAGAGCATCATTCCATTAAATTTTCAGAATTTATTCTTAAAAAAACCCCATTATCTGAAGGAGCACATACTACAAATGTTTGGAAAGGCTGAATGCCTTACGTTTAAGACAGAGCTGACATTAAAACTTTTTTATTCCAGTCCTCTGTTTTTGTTTGGCAAACCATATCATGTCTCTGCTAGAAGGTCAATGAATGGATGGCAATAGACTTGGGAGCTTTACAGATTCCAAGAAAACTCATTTTTTCTGGCTGTGAAATTTCATGCCAGAAATAGCTTCGGGTCATACCAATCCGTTTCTGCCAAATACTATGGAGAATACAGATTCTGTAAAATGAGGTATGTACATATTTTGCTAGTTTTGCACACAAAATGATAGTAATAAAGGAAGTATTCGATGGTAGTGTCAGTATCTAATGCTGTGTCATAGATGGCCTGGGCTGGAAAGGTCTCTAGGTATCTCATTACTGACAGGAAACTTTTCAGAAGAGAAAATATTCTGAAATTGTACTGAAGAGAGTGGCATCTGCTGCTTTTTTGAATTATTTGGCTCTTTCCTGAATCCAGGGCATTGCTTTATATGTTATAACCACTGGGAAAATGTGTTCTCCCTCCAGGGTCCATCTGCAAACTGCCTTAAGGTTTGACAGTAAACATAGCTGATTCTCATAAGCGTATAATTCAGTCTCCAGAGTGTAAGTGTGTGGGCAGGCCAGACAGCAGCCTCTTGGCCTGGGTATTCAGAATGCCCCAACTATCGATCAAGGTGTTTTACAAAGTTTAAGGAGAAAGAGATCTAACCCAGGGATTTGTAAAATGAAGATTAGTTTAGAGGCTCCTACTGTGTTGTCTTAGGCATGTATAATCTACAAAACAATATGACAGGTAGATATCTGTAGCCTCTATTTTGAGGTGAAGAAAACAAAACTAACAGAATTAGCAGTGTGCCTACAGTCACAGAACTAGTTTGTAATAGAGCTAGAATTTTATGTTCAATTGGTCATTGGGATGTCTGAAAACAGCATTTGAACATCTGAATTTTTTTGTTTTGTTTTGACAGTGAAAATAATTACCAGCTAATCATACCTAAGTCTCATAGTGTCAGTGCACTTTTTCTTTTCAATGATAGTTTGAAAATTCCTAACCCAAAAGAATTAAAAAAAGAGAAGGATTCTGAAACTATTGGGCAATTTTTAATGGGTTGTGTCTTTCCCTCTCTTCCATTATCCATATCCACTTTCCACTTGCTGCGAACAATTCATGGTCTATACCCTCAAGGGGCTCACAGACCAGCGGAGGAGAACACAACTGAAGGTGTGATAAAGGAGATGCTATGACATGAAGGAACACAGAGTCCTTGGCAATGTTAAGGCAGGAACATGTTAAAATAGAGGATTCTTAAGGTCAAGAAGGGAAAATGTCTCTGATGAGAACCGGCATAGGATCCAGATCTTAAAAGACTGTTAGTATCACATAAAAGTTTGGATTTTCAGTCCGAAGAAATGGAAAAGCTATCAAAGGGTTTTAATTTAGAGAGTGACATGAGCAAATCTGCATTTAGAAGGATAAATCTTGAGGCACTGTGGAGAAAGATTGGCTAAGACGCAATTGCATAATTTAGCCAAGAAGTGATGAGCATCTAAACCAAAGCAGGGCATGAGAGATAGAGTGGGGGTGGGGCGGGCGGGGGCACAGGGGTGGATGAAGCTGATCTCTGCTTTCAAATTACTGGCTTATATAACAAGGACAAAATTAATAGTGCATGAGTATTCACAGATTTTCCCTTTCTCCTTCAACATAAATTGAGAAAATGACAAAACTGAAGGAAAGGGGGAAATAAAGAAGAATACCATTAAATAACAGCATCATTCATCCTGTTGCTCAAGAAACCTGTGAGTTATTCTTGAACTATTCCCAAACATACATGTATACATTCATTTATTTAATTAATACTTACTGGTCTCCCCCTTTGAGCCAAGTGTTGTTCTAGCCATTGGAAATACAAGACAAACAAGGTCTGATCAAGTTTGCCCAAATATCTCTGCAATTTCTCAATGTCTCTAGATCCTGATTATCTGCACATGAATTCCCCACTTCTTTCCCTCATCTGATGAAGGCTTACTCACATTCTGCATCAGCTGAAAAGCCACTTCCTCCCATGGGACTTCCCAGAGCCTCGGCAGTGGTTAGGGCCCCAGCACTTGTTCTTCCATTGCACCTGCCTGGTACTTCCTCTGCGAGACCATCTGACCACGAGGTGCTGAAATCATACTGGTCCAACAGCCTATGCTTCCCTGAGGACTCTAACCACTCTGCTTTGCACGCTGCCTGACAAAGAGTAGACACTTGGACATTTTGTGAATAAATAGTGAATAAAATACATTAAATTCCTCAACACAGAGAGTTGTTTCTTCCTACTAAAAAATTATACCTTCATAAAGCTAAACCAATTATTATGCTTCAAACTGGCACTAAGTTAGCCCCTTCTGCTCAGGAAGTTCAAGGCCATTATATGTTAACATTCTCTATTTCTAGCTTCTACTTCTAGATTGAAAAAAAACGGGCCACATATGGTTAGCTAAACTCATTTCTAAAAACTTGGCATGTTCTCAAACCATATTCAAAGCTTATGTCAGTTTTGAAGACACAAATAAAATATATTTTCCAGAACTTCCCCTTCTTCGGTTGAATTTTTGGAAAAGATCTCCCACAATGTGAACTTCTGTAAACTGTATTCTAAGCTCAATGTGAATATTATGATTTGAGTTATTTTCCATATACCCTCTCTTCTTTAAGCCATGACACTTTAAGGAGTAGGGAAATCTTATTTATGTATAGAAATGAGGAATGTTTTAATTTTAGATTCCAAAGTACCATAGATAATAACATATGTTAATCTTAAAAGCACTTGTCATGTTTTAAGTAAAAATAAGTCTCTTAAAGATGTTCCATAGAATTTGTCCTAGCTTTCTTTAATAAGCATTATATTTCTGTCCTGTCTCTTTAGAAACTCAGAAATGAATAAAAGGAAGTCTGATATATGTTAAAAAATCTCTCTACTCCCCACTCTAACCTCATTATTTTATTATTATGACTAAGCATCAAATTAATGGGCAGCAATATTAACCTCAAACTCATGGCGATAGCAATTTGTGATAAATAATGACGTGTTTGTTTTTCAAGCATAACTCCCTAACCATGATTACCCTAAGCTCTGTCATAAAAATGTTGAATTATCATGAAGTTTGATAGAAATATTAATAACCATAAATCCATTCAATAGATTTGCCCAACTCTTTATTATATCCAACTGATAATTACAGCAGAAAGGATAAATTATTTTCATTCCTTTTCCTTCACTTTTCCTTATTTTCCTCCTATTTGAATTTGGAAGTATATTGCATGACAATATTGTCAAAGCCCTCTTACAAAAATAAGCAAAATACATTTATATCGTTAGAGTGCTCTGGGGTAGAAATTTATTGTTAAAATGCCTATTTCATAGCTGGGGACCAAAAGATAAAACCTGATACAGAGTTACATGGTAAGCCAGGAAGGAAGAGAAGGTAAATTAATATTTTTCTAGCCTCTTGTCTTAGTCCATTCAGGCTACTAAAACGAAATACCACAGACAGAGTGTCCTATGAACAACAGACATTTATTTCACACAGTTCTGGAAGCTGGGAAGCCCAAGATCAACGTGCCGACAGACTCAGTGTCTGGTGAGGTGCTGCTTCCTAGTTCACAGGTAACCATCTTCTGTCTGTGTCCTCACGCAGTGGAAGAGATGAAGGAGACCTCTGGGGTCTCTTTTATAAGGACCCTAATCCTATTCATGAGGACTTGGCCCTCATGACCCAATCACCTCCCAATATCGTTACATTGGGGATTAGGTTTCAGCATATGAATTTTGGAGGGTACATAAACATTCAGTCTTTAGCACCTCTACTGATTATCAGCCACCTTGCTAGGTGATTTTAAAATGTTTTATCTCCTTTTACTTTCTTATAACAACCCTGAAAAGTATTTCTCTCATTATAAAGATAAAGGTAATCAAGGTTCACAAAGTATATATCCCTGATCTATAACTAGATAGCTAGTAAACAAGTTGGTTACATATTTGGGGCAGAGGAGAAACCTCCTAGCAAGAAGAAATAACATATTTGATGTTTAAAATATATCAGTTTTAGGTATAACATGTGGAGCTAACAGAAACTGAGTCCTCTCTTCTTGGGACAGTGTTTTTCTTCTTGTTTTATTTATTTATTATCTATTTTCTATAATAGTTTGCTATAGCTCTTAATAAAAAGGTGTGTAAAAATCCCATTTTTAACACTTGACCTTAATATCTAAGAAACATCAATAAAGAGCCAGACACAGGAAATTGATGTCTGAAAAAAAATCCAGAAGGGTTAAGATATTAGGAGCATAAAAGTAGAAAATAGATATCATTGAGGAAATGAACTAGTGAAAATGAATGCTTGAGCCTCAGGCAAGAAATCACAGATTATGGCTTTGAATGGGCAAGTGGGACTCAGGGAAGACATTAAGGGTAATGGTGAGTGAACAATTTGGGAGAAAATATGAACACAGTTGAATTTTACTGGAGCCAAATTTGCACATCAAAGTATATTGCATGATTAAAAAAATATTAATATATGGCATGAACATATAGGGCAGTTAATTATTTTGTTCATAGTGTTAAATAGGAAAGATTTTTTTCTGAACAATAAATAAGTAGATGCATTCCTTTCCTGCTTTGTGTCATCTCTGCTCTATTCCTGACACCAGTTGCATTTTCTGACATACATTAGCCAATAGCTTTTATTTAGTAACTGCTGTCTGCACAGCATTATACTAGTTCATTCAGGAATTTTCCCAATACAGCTATCAGAAAACCCAACTATAATTGGCTTCCACAAAACGGTATTTACGTTGGTAAATAGCAATGTATTTGACATACCTGAATAGTCCTGGGACTGATCTAGCTGCAGGCATAACTGGATCAAGTCTTCTACGGTGCCTCAAGACCTGGCCCCACTAATCCTCCTTCACAGGTCTGGGCTTCTAGCCAGTGCAACTGCACACAGTGTCCTGGCTTCACTCTGATTGAACCGACTAAGGCATTTGCCAGTCCCGAAAATAGTCATGGTGGACAGGGGTTGAGTGACACGCTGGACTAAGAGGAAAACGAGCTGGTCTCCCCACAGAAATTTCCATTGCCAGGAGAAGGGAGAATGAATCCCTGGGAAGCGAAAATGACATATGTCCACAAAATTCTCTGACTAAGCCCTCCATTTGGCTGTCTCCAAAGTGAACTTACTTCCCTTCTTCATTTTTTTCTTCATAAGACAAATACGTGCTAGTGATTATAGTGGTGCATACCTGCTATAGTAAAGCTGGAAGTGAGTGAATGTGACCTGATGTCACTTTCAGTCATCAGGGCCCAAAAGGGCTGTGGTGAGTGTATAAATATAACTAATTGTATAACAGGTTCCATCTTCTGAAAATTGAGGCAAATATACCTAACTATGCCTCTCTCTTAAAAGTCTGACTTTGAGTTGAGGCATATTACCTGTTAAAATAGGAAAAAGTGTAACACACTAGTTTCTTGGCTCTTTCTTTGCCTAATTTCCATGAGCATAGATCAGTCTAGCTGGAAGTGATACGGGGAAAAGGCCAAAATTGGGGTGCAGGGATCCCTCGGGTAGGGTGAGCTGGACAGGCTCCTAGTGAGCAGCACACGGTGGGCTTTAGGCCGTGAGCATCCATAGAAAAGGCAAGAGAGAGGTAGCATCAAATATTAACCTTTTAAGTCATTCTTTTAATAAATAAAGTCTAAATATTGATTCCCTTCTACTCATTCATAGTGAAATGCCTGCATGGAATATCCCAATAGTTATTATAACAGATGCCAGGGGTCAACTTGCCCACAGGTAAATTTCATCCTCTCCTTTACAGCTGGAGCCGCCTCCATTTCCCTTTCAGATGTTCCCCATTTCCTGTATGGTTGAATGTGCCCTTTCCTTAATACTAGATAAATACATCCTTTTGAAAAATCAACAGGAAAAAATCCCAGATGGTTCAAAGTTAGCAAAGGTAGAAATATACTAGATTATGAATCAGTGTCAGAGATAGATCTTTGAGCTCAGCTCCACAGAATCACTCCAGAAAGCAAATATTCAAGAAAGCAAACTCCTAGGTAACCCTTCAGTTTGCATCCCAGCTTTCTAGATATGCTTGAAAGAGGGTCTATATATGTATGTGTATATATATATATATATATATATATATATATACATATGTATATATGGAGTGAGATTCTATTTTTTCCAGTGGTCCTCCCAAAAGACTCGAGTACAAAATATTGGCATGTTTGCTTCCAAACTGCACACAGAGGCAACACCCCTGTCACTTTTAAATAACATCTCACCTCTGTAGCTCACCTTTCTCAGGGGCTGTGTTTTCATCTTTGAAAGGTAGCAGTTCTCAGAAGGAAACACACAACATTAATGCTGAGGGATTTTCAAGAAGACAGCAAGACAAGTAACAATCTCTGTTGATTAGCACTGTCAGAGCTGTTTTGAAGTTCTTGTTTTGTACCTTTCTGTGACACATCAGCCCTAATCAATAGGTGCTTTGAAAAACTGAAGGAAGTATTTAAGAAAGTTAAGAACATGAGGGCCGCATTTGCCTAAATTATCTTGATACTTTCAGTTAAATGTAGGATTTTGTTGTGGCTTTCCTTTTGTGAAGATTTTTGAGGTTATGTGGTGCCATATGCCATGCTTTACAGACATGGCCTTAGAATGCAAATGATCTTCCTCCAAACCAAATTCAGTAAGTCAAGACTTGAGGTAGAAATTTTAAAGCTAAAATTATTATTATTATTATTATTTTTTGAGACAGAGTCTCACTCTGTTGCCCGGGCTAGAGTGCCGTGGCGTCAGCCTAGCTCACAGCAACCTCAAACTCCTGGGCTCAAGCGATCCTCCTGCCTCAGCCTCCCAGGTAGCTGGGACTACAGGCATGTGCCACCATGCCCGGCTAATTTATATATATATATATATATTTTTTTTTTTTTAGTTGTCCAGCTAATTTCTTTCAATTTTTTTAGTAGAGACGGGGTCTTGCTCTTGCTCAGGCTGGTCTTGAACTCCTGAGCTCAAGCAATCCTTCCGCCTTGGCCTCCCAGAGTGCTAGGATTACGGGCGTGAGCTACTGTGCCCGGCCTAAAGCTAAAATTATTGACAGCATATTATATATTAGACTGTGTGCTAAGTGCTCCATATGCAGTATCTCAGGTAAATTGATAACAACTTGATGGGGCTGATGCTACTATTTAACTAATAAGTAAATGGCCGCAGGGATTCAGTAGCTAATGTCACACAGATGCTAAATGATGGATGTGAGGGTAGAGCCTACATATAACTTAATGATTCCAGTGCACACATGTCCAAGCCTATCCGTTAGACAACAACTTGTTTGGAGGAGAAGTTTACAAATATTTTATCAATTGCTTCTGGAAAAATAACCTCCTCTTGATTTAAATAATACTTTATTCTTCATGTTTTGTGATAGAAATACTAACCAATAAACAACTAGATCTCACAACATTGCCTTCATTGTGTAAGAAAAAGCACAGTTGTTTAAATTCAGGATTATGAAACTTGTTTTTATTTTTATAACATGAGATGTGTCAGGCTTAATCTATCTTGAGTGTTGGAGTCTTATTGCAAAAAGACTCTGCTTTCTTTAGCCCACATAACTTTCACTTCAAGCCAAGTATTCCTATAGTGGAGTTAGTTTCTAACTCCCCAAGCACCATTTAAATGCTCAGTCTAAAGCAGAAGAATGACCTATTTTCACAGGCATTTTTTATTTCTGGGGTCTCACATTTGTTTTGAGGCTTTCTCTTCTCTGCTTCTTTGGTTTCTGAATGTCATAAGGTGTATGATTGTTTCCAAGTGTGTCAGTTCAGGTCCCCCAGGAAGCAGACACCAAGAAGGAGTTAGAAGTGTGAGGGAGTTACTGAGCATCCATCCCTGTGAGAGGTAAAGAAGGAAGAAACAGGGACAGGAAGGACAAGCCTTGGGTCACAATGCAGGTCTGGCACCTGTGAAAGGAGGGGTGGGCAAGGAAAAGCAATCAGATAGGAAGAGCCTCAGACTGTGGTATAGCGATGGGAAAGTCTGGACCAGCCCAGTAGGGGAAGCCGAATGCAAAGATCGCCCCACATGGGGCAGGAGTAGCCAGGTCTACATTGTATCCTGGTGCTCATCCATTGGCTAGGAGCTGCCCAGGGACAGTGAAGCCTTGACCAAAATGCTACACTGGATTTTGAAGACTCTGTAGCTGGTGGCTGTCAGCTAACTGCTCCCCTCAGAGAAGGTTCTCTCTTGAGGGAGATCTGAGCCACTCACCTCCATATCATGGCTGCCAGAGTTTACTCCTTAGACTCACCCGATGTCCTTCTCCTGTGGATTTAGGGACAGCTCTTTCATGGTTTCCATCTGGCTCTTGCCAAGAGGAAATTTAGAAGGGTGCAATTAGTGCAATAAACTATAGCCTTTATCACTACAGTCTGCATAGGAGCTGCAAGTGATCCTCGTTCTCTGGCTCCTCCACCATTCATTTCAAGTTCACCTTACCTCCAGTAACACTTCTGCTTGTCTCAGTGGCTTACTTAGTGGTGAAACTAATCCCTCTTTCAGGAGAAGTTGGAACCCCTGGTAATCATACTCTTATTGGGCTAAGGTTGCTGCACGTGACCTTGCATAGTCACAATTGGGCAAGAAAGTATCAAGAAGTGCCCAAGTGGATCACTTTGGTTCCACACACATTTCTCTCTGCCCTGTCTTGTAAAAGCAGCCCCATGGCCTCCTGCCCATCTGAATCAAGGATCTCTTCCACAATGGTGACTCCTCTTCTTGTCTGCTATTCACTACACAAAAGGAGTTCAAATTGCCCAAGGGGCAGCTACAGGCTGTTATTCAATAGGACCCTTGCTGTGTCTTCCAGAAAGAGTCCCTTTGGGGACCAGGTCCTTAAACTCTGTAGATCCTGGAATTATAGGGATAGGATCCAATGGAACATGGATTGTCTCATCTGCTAACTTCATTACTTATGGCAAGTTCTCTCTTAAAGAGTGATGCCAGTCACATACCACCACAGCTGCCACACCAGGTATTTTGTCTCCTACTTACAAGAGGAATATGCATCCCCACATATTCTCAAATAACTTGCAGTACTTTCCTGTTGGAGTAGAATATGTTCCCACCCCACTGACATCAAAGTTGGTCATATGACTGGTTTGAGTTAGTGGAATGTGATCAAAAGACTTTATACCCTATCTGAGCAGAAGCCATAAGAGACACTGTGTGATTCAGTTGGTGCTTTTCTGTCTCTATCAGGAAAACAACTTGTCCCAATAGAGGCTAGGTCCTGGGATGAAGAAGATAAGTGGACCAGAGCCACAGCTGATGCACAGCCAATCCAATTAATACAAGCAAGAAATAAACCTATGTCATTATAAAACACTAGGGATTGGGCATTGCTGGCTACTGCAGGATAACTTAACAAGATCTGATTAATACATTGTACATTTCCTTATCTATGATATTTTGCCTGGTATTTGCATCTTTCTAACTGCTTCTAACTAACAGATGTTTGCTCATTAATGGCTCTTAATGTTTTGTGGGGGCTCTGGATTGGCTATATCAGCAACATCTGGATAGAGTTTTAAAAACATAAAGTCGCTGGCTGTACCCATAGAGATTCTGATTCAACAGGTGTGATTTCAGTTGTTGCCCTTAGTATGGGGTCCAGGAATGTGCATGTCTTAAAAACTCCCCAGGTTCCTACAGCAAATTCAGAAACTGGTTGCGTACTACATTCCACAATCTTCAATTTGCTTTGGACTAATCATCTTTCTTGGTCTATTAAACCTAGATGTGCCGTCACTTTTATGGCTTATTCTTAGCCTTGACTTGAGCAATGGCCCATGAAACCAACACATTTTTAGCCCCATTTCCTCAGCCTGCATTCACAGCCTAGTCAAACTAAACTTGCACCTGTACCTGTTCTTGTTTGAAGCACACGTTGAATTTCTCTTGCTAGAAGTGTTTGTGTGTGTATGTGTGTGTAAAAGTACATATATGAACAAAAAACAGATAGAGTTAGATGAAATTGTTTTGTGCTGATAAAAAGATAATTCTGAAACCAGGCAGCAAAGATAATTATCTGTGCAGGAAAAGGGACAGGCCCTATTTAGGTCAAAAGTAACAGAGAATTTGCTGATACAATTATTTCTAGTGACTCTCCATAAATGCCTGTGTGCATTAACACATGTATAAATCTCTTCAGGTGGCTGTGTTACTGGGAATGAGATGACTGTCTAAATAAATGCTTAAGGCACCTTTTGTGCAACGATCCTACAGAAATCAGCAAAAAACATGGAGATGACATCAAATAGCTCATCTTCTATGAGAAAGACTGAGATCACCAACATCACAAACTGAAGACAAACCTTCCCATACCATCAAGACTGCCCCTCACCTCTACCACCTCTATTTTTCCTTAAATTCTTAATGCTTTTTCACAAACCACTCTGTTTGAGTAAGCTTCTAGCTTTTGTCTTGATTGATGTTCTTTAAAAAAACACCACAGAAAATAAAATGCATGAAAATACTGCACAGACTTAGGATGCTTACTGCAATGATATGCAAACTTCCACTTAACTGTCACTTTGACTCCATTCATGCCCTGGATATCGCTGCTCTGGTTAATGCACTGAAATGCCAGCCACTTTTATTGCAAAGATGGTACACAGTACTTAGTGTCTAAATATCTCCCAAAACATTCAGAAAAAAATAAAATACATATAAAATATTTCTTGGTTTAATGGCAAGTTATCATTGTAATTAAATGCTAGAATCAGAGTCTAACATTCTTGTCGAATTCTCTTTTGGCTTTATGCACAATGGATATGTAATTGTCGTAAGTCTTCAGGGGAAGAAGGAAAACAAATCTCATTTCTCATTATTGTTCCTACTGAAATGTTAAAATTATGACAAACATCATAATGATATGAAAGATACAATAAAGAGTATTGAAAAACCTTACCTTGAATTCTATCATATTATGAAGGCAGAGCCAGCTAAAATTAAGGTTAAAAAAAGTTCTAAATAAATTCATGTGTCTGGAAAGGTAGACTCAACAAGCTTCTAAAATTCATATACTCAAAGATTTTTTTATCATCCACATGTCTAAGAAAAATCGTCAAATATTTTGTAATGACGTTTCTTTTTGTTTACTCTATTGGTGAATGAATTTCATAATAGACAAAATCTGAGAGAAATCTCCCTTTTAAAAATTCACCTTCACATTTTTGTCCTTTTTCTTCATAAAAAAGTCACTACTATTTATTAGCATAGAGAGAGGCCCAAGCGTCATTTCCTATATGATTAATTGAACTTCAAACTGAGAGAGATTTCTTATATATCTTTAAATTTTTGTTCAAACTTTCCTATGTAAAACTTAAGAACCTTAAATTTGGAAACTCTGCATACCCTAAATACTTATGAAATATTGAGAACTATCTCAGGATTAGATAATATTTAAGTTACCACCTCTTTACTAGATGTTGTTAATATTTTATTCCGTGTGGCCAGCTTATTAGTAGAACTTTTGCTAATGTAACTGAAGGTCTCTGGAGAACTGAGAGAGGTTGATAATTCCTTCGTCAATTTAAGCAAGTATTTTCCCTCCCTCCCTCCCTCCTTTTCTCCCTCCTTTTCTCTCTCCTCCCTTCCTTTCCCTTCCCTCAGCTCTCCTCTCCTCTCTTCTTTCTCTCTCTCAGTTACTCTCTCTTTCTTTCCGGTGTTTGGTAACAATTTTTATTGCTATTATTTGTTTGTTTCATTTTCTCCAATATATTAAGCAGATAAAAGTAGGGATGGTTTTGATGAAGTAGAGAAGAATCTCAAATGCTGACCCCTTAGACTCAGTCACATGTCAAAAGAACCCTATGAGTCATTGTCACAAAATCTTTGTTTACTTTTTAAGCCACTGATAAGATTTACCTGAAAGTAAATAAAAGTGATTGAAGATAAAGTCTGTTTATCTGGATATCAATATATTCAGAAATAAATGTTAAGATCTTTGATATTTCTGCTTATAATCAAATGGCATTTGCTTCCCTTTTATAATTTTACATGAAAATATAGAATGCTTTCATTCTACTTGAAATTGTTTTAAAAAGCAATCCTTTGTAAAAGGGTATGTTTAAAGTGAAAACTTGAAATCTCACCTATTACAAACACGCTGGCATCTACGATCTTGCATCTCCTGGCTCATTTTATCTACATGGCTTTTGGTCTGCTTTCTTTTACAGCATAGGTGGAGAAGTAGGGCGAGGCCACGAAGGAAGCTACGTGGGCAAACACTTCCGCATGGGATTCATGACAATGCCTGCTCCTCAGGACAGACTGCCCCATCCTTGCTCCAGTGGCTTTTCCGTGAGATCACAGTCCCTGCATTCGGTTGGGGGCACAGATGACGACAGCAGCTGTGGCTCCAGGAGGCAACCACCACCCAAACCCAAGCGGGACCCCAGCACCAAGCTGAGCACCTCCTCGGAGACGGTGGACAGCACAGCAGCCAGTAAGAGCGGGAAACCCCCCGAGAGGACGGAAGGTAAAACTCACCATGCCCATTTCCCCAGAAATCCCTTTCGGACCCCGCGTTCAGGTCGGCATTCCAACGAGCGTCTGCCTTCCTCGCTGGGTCACATAATAGTTCCTCCGTCACCCTAAGTCCTAGAAAAGAAGAATCAAGGGGAAGGTTATTTGTTGATGTGTTGTCAAATGACATCCAGAAGAATGTATTTCATTTGTATCATCAGAAAGGGAAGACAATATATGAGTTTCTTACCCTCTTAAAGCTTCAAATCATTTGAAAATTATTTTGCCTAGAAATAGACCTAAAATTTATATTTTCTTGCTTTTATCAATACTATTTGTTCAATTAAAAGTATTATTGTTTGTTGTTAAGGGAATATTTTAATGCAGGAAAATATAAAAAGGAAAAAGCTTGTAATCTTATCTTTTAGAAATAATCATGTTTACTATTTTGGTGTATTCTCTTCTAGTGAATACGAATTTATGTATGTATGTGTGTGTGTGTGCATACTGTATATCTAAGTCTTCACTTTATAGTTCCTATTTCTACCTTTACCTGTTTTTTTCCTCAGCTATGAAATACACAAATCAAATATATCCTAGCTCCCTTGCTGGTCTATGAATATAAATTAGGTAACATCAACACGAGATCTTACCAGCTCTTTAGCCCTTACTTGAAAAAGTAAGGTCTTAGCTTTCCTGAGTTTTTCCTAAGAACTCTTTGGTAGGAGAGGAGTCTTTATTGGGCTTTGATATAAGCTGTCTTAGTCAGCTGGGGCAGCTACAACAAAGTACCATAGACCAGGTGGCTTATTAACAATAGAAACTTATGTCTCACAGTTTTGGAGTCTGGAAGTCCAAGATCAGGACACCAGCATGGTCAGGTTCTGGGTGGGGCCCTTTTCTGCATTGCAGACTATGGACTTCTTAGAAGTACACTAATCCCATTCATGAGGGTGCCACCCCATGCCCTTACTACCTGCCAAAGACTTCACCTCCAGATATCACCACTTTAGGTTTAAGGTTCCAACATTTTAATTTTAGGGGATACAAACATTCAATTTGTTGCACAAGTCCATTCAGACTTTTATATATCTGTTGTGGAAAACACCCCAAGGTTCCCCAATGCTGTCAGCAACCAGTTTGAGGGCAGACTTCACCAGATCCCACAGTCTTTCTCCTGCTCTGTCATCTCTTTTCCATGGCAAGCTTCTCTGAGCCCCTATGGTACCAAGTTTCAAAGTGCTTTGCAGCAGAGTGGAAGCAACATGGTTCTTTCCTCAACTAGGCAAAGTTCTTTGTCACGTGGTCTCCCCAGTCCCTCACGAAAGCTCCCTGGTATTCTGGCCTAATCTTTCCACAGAAGCTCAAGTGAAGTCCACGAGATGAGGTGCCCATGAGGTGTGTACCGTCTCTCTTCCTCCACCCTCAGCTCTCCTTTCTCCCTTAGTGGTGTCAGGTGCCTTAGACAAAAAACATTAGCTTCATTGCATATTAAATAATACAAAAAAATGCCTGGAAATGGAGCCAATCCCTCAATTCAATAAGGAATATCTCCTCTTAGTTTCAGTTTTTCCACTAAATATATATATGCAAAAATATATCATGTGTACATGTATGTATGTGAGAGCACATGTTAATAACGTGTATGCATATTTGCAAAATTGAAATCAGAGTTCATAGAGTCTTGTGTTTTGTATTTTCACTTATTCTATCGTGACTATTTTTCATGGCATTCAATTTGTCCAGAAGCATCATTTTTACAGAGAGAAGTATACAACATAGTAATTTATTTAATCATTATCTTGATGAATGCTTGGGTTGGTTCTAATTTGTTTAGCTACAATGAATAGTACCACAAAGGACATTTGTGTGTGTGTGTGGGGGGGGGTGTTTGTATGTATATTTGCATAACTCCCTTTATTGTTCCTCTGCCTTCCTAGAGTATAGTAAATATTTGATTCTTTGTCTCATGGTTCAGGGTTATCATTATGCCCTTCAACTTGTAAAACAGTCATGCTTTTAGAAATAATGTACATGTTTAATTTACTTTATAATACACTAAAGGGCCCCAGAGACCTGCATTTTGTAAATTTTATATATTCTCAAGTTTCCTCTGATATTAATACTTGGTACTTTTCATTTATTTTTATTTTTTGTGATCTTGTGTCCAGAAGTCCAGAAAATTACATAATCAATTATATTAGATTGTTTACGAGAAAAGATCACTGATTTAAGACAGTGCTCTCTGGATGATGAAGGCCTGAATGCAACCTGGAATGATTCAAGAATAGGGGGGAATAAAATAACCACCTGAAGGAAGAGGAGAGAGGAGCCAGGCAAGGAAAGCAGCCAGTAAGGGATATGTTACCCAGCAGTGTCACACTGCCAGGAACATTCTTGCAAAGAGTGTAAAATACACACTTTAGAACAGCCCCCTTACGGGATGGAGAGCTGGGTACTGAGAGTGAAAGCATGGGAAAAATCACGATTACTGTCCCACAGAAGAAAAATGTGAGTGACGATTCAATCATCTTAAATAGAAGAGATCCCCATTCATTTGGGATGCTTCAGGTGACTAGTTCCTGAGGTGGAGAGGCTCATAATTCTCAGATCTTTTCACCAGCTAAGGATCTAGGGTTCCCAATGGCTAGTTATCAAACAGAAGACAGCAGCTCTCTAATCTTTATTTCTTCTGAAGACAGAAGAAGAGAAAGTGAGTAAATTACAGCAGCAAAGACTTGTTAGGAAAAATACTTGATGGGTGGTGAGGCGCATTAAACGTGAAGTCCAAGCCCAACATTTCTTCTCCAAAAGGAGCTCTCGGGACAGATTGAAACACCCTCAGCTGTAGTGGATCTTTGAGGTGTTGAGTGGACTGCATAAGTTATTAGGATATGGTACAGAAATGGTAGACTTCTATTGGAAAAGTGATTCTCCATGAGAATTTTACTTTCTCTGTAGAACACTTAATAAAAAAAGCAATTGCAAAACCGGATATACTCAAATCTCTACTACCAAGTTATGACTTCAATAATAGCAGTGTAGAATCAAGGCTCAAGTTCAGAGATGGGGAAAAAAATCTTGACTCCAAATGCATACATGCATATGTGTGTATTCAAAGCCAAAATTATATAAATATGTAGGTTTTCTTTTATGAACTGTCAGTTCTATATAATTGTATGTTCACTGGAGTTCATTATCAGCATATGTTTTCTTTACAATTTTTCTAGCTATCAACATTATAACAAAGATAAAAAGTGACTTTTATAAATCTTAGCCTGTCTTTTCTTTTTATGTTAAACACTAGCAAAATCAAAATATTGATTCAGTGGCATTATAATGATTTCCATGGTAACCCAGCTTCTATTTAAGTAGGGGATTATGACTTCCCTGTGGATAAAAGTAAAAAGAACTGGACTTGTAGCAAAATGGCTTTTCAGGGCAGGGAAAAAAAAAAAAAAAACTTCAACACACACAAAAAATCATATACCAAGAAAAGCATAATTTATTGTTTAAAAATTATAATTTTGTCACATTAAAAATATGTATTTACTACACTATTTTAGGATCTTCTACAATAGCAACACCTTTAAAAATTTATATAGTGCCAAGCATAAACTGGCAATCAGTATACCGTCAGTATTTTAATTACCCTTTTTTCTTGCTTTTGTGAGGTACCTGCTAATTCTGAGGAAGGATTAGATGAAATAAAGGCTGTCCACCAGGAAGACTGAGCTGTGTCTCGTATGTGATCCAGCAGTAGAGGCGACCTTACATCAGACATCCCCATTCCTCAATAATGTCCTTGTTAGAAATGCTATGTGGCTTCAACAGAAGGGACTGTACTTAGGATCAACAGGCAAACCTTGACTTTAGGCACGTGATCTAATAAGACTGTTTCTTTACCTTTAGAATGATTATAAAGAACTAAAAAGCCGATCATATCCTGCCCCCACCACCAGCTTTATGACAACCCAGTAAACTAAGGTCAATGGCTGTGCATGGTAAAAGGAAACTGCTATACAAATAGAAGTTAATACTATTTTAAATGTGTAATTCCCACCTATTAATAGGTCTGAATAATATGAAATTTTGGGTTGGTGAAGCACATATATTAAAAACAAGAGAGGAAAAGAAAGATACATATACTCACTCCACATGTTAGAGCCTTAAACATTTTACACGTGGCTATTATAAAAAAGATGAAAGATAAGTGCTGGAGAGAATGTGGAGAAAAGGAAACCCTCGCACACTGTTGATGGGAAGGTAAATTAGTACAGCCACTGTAGAAAACAGTATGGAGCAAGAAATTAAAAATAGAATTACCATAGGACCTGGAAATTCCAGTGTTGGGTATATATCCAAAGAAAATGAAACCAGTATGCTGAAGAGATATCTGCACTCCATGTTCGCTGAAGCACTATTCACAATAGGTAAGCTATGGATCAACCTAAGTGTCCATGTGTAGATGAATGGATAAAGAAAATATGGTATATACACAAGGAAATACTATTCAGCAATGAAAAGAAAAGAAATCCTATCTTTCATGGCAACAAAGGTGAGCCTAGAGGACACTATGTTAAGTGAAATAAGCTGGGCACAGAAAGACAAATATAGCTTGATCTCCCTTATACGGGAAGTGTAAAAAGTTGAACTTTTAGAAGTAGAGAACAGAATGATAGTTACCAGGGGCTAGGGTGGGCAGGTGGGGATTGAGGAGGTCAGTCAAAGGATACAAAATTTTAATTAGACAGAAGGAATCAGTTCAAAACATCTGTTGTACAACATGGTGACTATAGTTAATAATAATATATTGAATTCTTGAAAATCATTAAGAGAGTAGATTTTAACTATTCTCACCATAAAAAATTATAAGTATGTGAGGTAATTCATATGTTAACTAGCTCCACAAGGTATATATATTTCAAAACAATATGTTTTATATAATGAATATATACACTTTTTTGTCACAAAATTAATAAATAAATGGGAGAAAAAGCAAAAAAAAAAGATCAAAATAAACAGGGAAATATTGCCCAGTGTAATAATATTTTACTAATATGGTATTAATATTTAGTATAATGAAGAAAACATGTTTTTATTAAACTTCAAGTATCTCTACATTTCAAAGTCTTTAAAAAAAACAGCTAAGTAGTCTTAATTTCCATTTGTTACGACCTCTTCTTTATTTTCAACCCTTAATTTATGATATTATTTCATTGCTGTCTCTTTACAAAACAATGAGGACATACTTTTGAATTGGGATGATTCTCCTGATTTCTGATTTTATCTTTTAGACATGTATAGTAGAATCATATCTTTTGAACCAAAAATTGGACAATCTGATGGAATATTTGGAATCACGATTGTCCTTAAAAACTTGGAATGTGTGGTTAAGCCAGAACCAAATGAAGGTGAAGTTCATTATAAGGTCATTGCTTTAAAAACAAACACAAAAACAAAACCTTTTATAAAGATCACCA
Organism: Propithecus coquereli; assembly: GCF_000956105.1. NCBI lineage: Eukaryota > Metazoa > Chordata > Mammalia > Primates > Indriidae > Propithecus > Propithecus coquereli. Next base: position 7,435,015 of record NW_012142745.1, read on the forward strand.
AGTAGAGTCATGTAAAGCCTTTAGTAGTGTTGTTTTTCATGCCTCCATTTATTCAGCAAATACTTTGATTGCCTAGTCTACTGTACTGGGGATCAGCTCCAGTGATGAAGAAAACGGAGATCATCATTCCTTTCATTTGTTTACAAAAAAAATTTTACTTCTAACTCTCCAACTCAGCCTATTTTCCTCTATCCAGGTCACAGAGCAAGCAATGATTTACAGGAATGATTTCTAGAAACCAGAAAATCTGGCATGACAACCATGTGTGTTTCTTCCATGTGATTAGTTGTTTAGCTGGGGAAGAAATATATTTGACACATTTTAATAATGTGGTTTTTCCTACAAAGAATATTTGTTGATCTTTGGCTGTTTGATATGGACAATTTAAAGGTGCCCAAATCTCATTTTCCACCAACGTAAAACTTCAAAAGCAACCGGGGCAGTTGAGAAAAGAGGAGTAGAAGCAAGTGCATATGCTTATTGTCTTGGGGAACTTACTGGTTTCCCAGATCAGAATCCCAGTTTGGGAACCTAAGTCAGCACTAGTCAGGGACAGCCACATACTTGATTTTGCTTTTTCAGTTACTAGCTCAGACCTCTGACACTTGTAAGAAGGTCATAAGGGGGAGGAGGGGTTGGGTATATTCACACCTAATGGGGGGATGGACACGCTTGAAGCTCTGACTCGGGTAGGACAAAGGCAATATATGTAACCTAAACATTTGTACCCCTGTAATATGGTGAAATAAAAAAAATTAAAAGGAAAAGGTCATAATATTTTTTAAAAGACTATTCCTTTTACAACTCAGCATGACATAATAGAAAAACAGGGCTTTAGAGGCAAACAGACTTTGGTTTCACACCAGTGCTGCCAACATTAGCACTCTTTCTCTTCCTCAGCCTCAGTTTCTTCACCTGTCCAATGGGAATAGCAATACTGGCCTTATGAAGTAGGCAGAATTCTAAGATACCTGAGATTTCCCACTCCCTGGTGTAGTTGTCCTGTATCATCCTTGGACCTGACACACAGTCGCTAGCTTGAAGGCAGAGGGGACTGCGTGGCAAGGAAGTGAGCAGCCCCCTGGCTGAGAGTCAGCAAGAAAGCAGGGAAAGTTTTATAACTGGTTTTATAACTGCAAAGAACTGAATTCTGCCAACAGCGAATGAGCTTCAAAGTGGATTTTCTCCCAGAACCTCCAGTTGAGAATTTAACCTGGCTGCTGCCTTGATTTCGGCTTGTGGGACCCTGAGCAGAGAACTCATCCTTTTCAGTTCTGGCTGTATCCAGACTTCTGATCTACAGAAGTGTGAGCTAATAAAGAACATTGATTTTGAAGCTGCTAAACTTGTGATAACTTGTTAAGCAGCAATAGAAAAGTAATCCTTCTTACAAAGTTGTTAGGCAGAAAAAAGTGAGTTAGCAAAACATCTGGCTTAGTGTCTGGCAAATAGCAGATGCTCAGTAACCTTTCTTCCCTTCCTCTCTCAGTGCCGGGCTGCATTCTCAGACAGTGGAGGCTGTTGAAGACAATGGCATTGCTTCCCAAACTTTCCTGGCCAGATCTTGAAAATAAATGAGATGATGCAGCCTCAGAAAATACTGACATATATGTGGCCTCTTAAGTATCTTCTTAGATTTTTCAGAATTTATTTGACTCTTTTCCTGAAAGAGTCTTTCTTTCCTTTCTCACCAACAGTTTTTTGTTAGCTTAAAGGGCTCAGCAGTGGCTTTTCTGGTGGCTTTCAAACTCACTCATCTGGATGACTGCAACTTGCCTTCTTAGTGCCTTTGTTCACATAACAAGTGGCACTTACACTTCACAGTGTGTCTTTAAGAAGTACTCGCAGCACTGTTTAGCGCTATTCTAATAAAACACAAAGACAATGGAAGGAAAGCTCTCAAAATCTCCATTGTTTTGGCATTGGATGGTGCTGTAGAGTGTATCCCTGTTTATTCTACGAGGAGGGGATGTAGGAGGTTATCGCTGAAGGCCTACATTCCTGGATTTCTCTTCCCAGGTTGGCAGAATCAGAAGTTGCCAGGCTTCCTAGTGTAAAACCCATCTGTCAAACCAGGCACTGCTCAGATGGAGATGGAGTTGTACATCTATGGCGTGTGATCTCTTTCTAAATGTGCCCCGAGGCTCATGAATGAAACAGTTTGCAAGTCAAATCATCATTCGATGCATCTTTCTCTCAGCCATGGTTGTTGTCTAGTCCAAAGAACAACTCTGCTTCTAATGGTCTCACCCAACATCTTTCTATAAAGAGTCTGGCATCGGCCTAATTTGTTCAGTGTCTTAGATTCATAAGATGACTCAATACCCATGTCGTTGGCACAGATGGAGTCTTCCGTGAAAGACAGCAAGCCCAAAGTTTCTGAGTGTCTACTGTGATCAGGCATCGACTTGGGGGAGTGCTCCATTACTGTGTAACAAATTACCAAAAATGTAGTGGCTTAAAACAACACACCTGTATTATCTCACAGTCTCCTTCGGTCAGAAGTCTTCTCAGGGTCTCCCAAGGCTGCAATCTAGGGCGCCAGCTGGGGCTGGAGTCTCACCTGAGGCTCAGATTTCTGCCCCAGGTTTTTGCGGTTGTTGGTAGAATTCATTTTTTTACAGTTGCTTCTTCAGGAAGAGCAGGAGAGTCTCTCAGACACCGATTCTGTCCCTGCAGGGAAAGCCTGGAACTTGTTTTGAAGAGCTCACCTGAATAGCATGGACTTACCTAGATAATCTCCCTTTCTATTAACTCAGAGGCAACTGATTAGGAACAATAATTACAACTGGAAAATCCCTTCACCTTCTTCCATGTATCATAATCTAACCAAGGGAGTGAAATACCATCACATTCACAGGCCTGCCTGCACTCAGAGAAAGAGAATTATACAGGGTATAAACCCCAGTGGGCAGGAATCTCTGGCCAACCTAGAATTCTGATGTCTCAGGATGATTCAAAGGAGAATTGGCCTATATTGCTTTCCTAGAAACTACCCAACTATCTAGTTGGATACTTCAAAAGTCAACTTGTGGAAAGTTAATTAGTAATACAAAAGGTAAACTAAAAATGCCATAGGATAGTAGAAATATCACAAGACAATCTAAATATTAATAATTGGCAAATAAACAGGGCAAAATATAACCCCCCTCCTAGTTTCTCTCTTTTGCCTTTGTTTTTATATAATAAAAGTCATCCCTTCTGCAAAGTGTAGGTACTTTATTATTTGATTGGGTTGAAAATAGAAAAATCTCATTTCTTTTAGCTTCAGCCTTACCTGGAAGCCATGAGAAAACACTCTTCTTAGGCCAGAAGCCCCCAGGCCAAAGAACTTCTAGAACATACAGATGCAAGTACAATACTGACACTGAAATGGTGCAAATACTAAAATTGTAGTATACATCAGTCTATTTGATCCTTACTGCTACCTTTACTAGTTGGTGGACTCTCTCATTCACCCAGTGTGCTAGCTTGACCCTACATGGTCACTTGTCCCTAAAACACCAGATGGGTGTGGGACAGGTGATGCAAAGCTCCTCATGGGCTTGGACCTGTGGATTTCTTCAGAACTCCTGGATCATAGGGATTGGTGGTGGTAATTTATGCTATGAACCTTTCTGATCTCTGCCTGATCAGTTGCATTTTGGTGACAAATATAAGACTACATGTTATGCATATTCCCAAGTTATGCAACTCCTCAATTGCAAAACTCCTTAATTGCAATTTCCAATAATGGGTAAATGGACATCAGAAAGCATGTGTCTTTGTATGAGGTGGAGAGAGGACAGAGTACTAACTGTACCCATCATTGCAATTTTCCCCATGGTCTCTGTTTTTGTCTAGCCCCAAACTTGGATAAAGATTGATCTCTTCTTTGCATTGATACTAAAACATTAGGGAGCAATATACTAAATTGTTGAATTACCAAGATTTTGTAAAGAAAATGGAAAAAAGGAGTTCATAACCTGCCTTTCACAAATGACTTCCACCTTGTTCACCTGTTTTCTCCACAAAGCCCTCCTCTCTCTTCCATTTCACAAGATTTCAATCTGGTCCCTAAGTCCTGGAGGGAACTGAGGCCACCATCCTTCGAAGGCAGCTGAGAGCGGCCTATACTTGTTACATAAGCCTGCCCACTGGGAGTTACCTGGGCTCTGTTCCCATCTTTCCAACCCCAATTAGAGCTTTTGTGAGAGTATTTCTGATAAAAATATTTTTTTCCATTTGATTACATAAAGCATTGGATACTTTACCAAACCATTAAAATGTATTTTTTATTTAAAGAAAGTGAACTCGTTTCCTTTGTACCTCTACTCCCCATCTCATAGATTTGACCATAATGGGAAGGAATCACTCTAATGGGTGAACTTCCTCCAAGGCATATTGGAAATGGGATTAACTCATTTCAGACTATATCCCTGACCAGGTGGCTCCTTCTAACCACCATTCTGCATCCCTCCTTTCTTGTTTGCTGGCTGCTAAAAGACTTTCTGCCTGCACATGCTTGCCCTCTGCCTTAAGCCTCATTTGTTCCACATCCAAAATTCACTGCTATCCGATGTCTTTATCATGCCACTGAATTGACTCTTGGTTCCCATCCCAATGGTGTTTTTCTATCCCTGTCCTTTGATATTTCTCTTCAGTATTTTAGACTATAAACTCCCATACTTCCTAAATCTGCTCCATGGTTTTTTATGCCTCGCCATCTACTGGTTTTCTTCCTTTTACTATATTGTCCATCTTCTTTGAGGGTACCTCTTAGTCTGCCTGATTTTTAAAGGATGATATATCTGGACTCTGTCATAGGCTCTCCCATCTTCTCATTCTTATCCTTGTTGAATAATAAGTCATGCATTCTACTTACTCTACAGATGTCTGACTGAATCTCTGGATCCACATCTGTCTGCAGATATCACAGAGTGTGATAAACTCATCACATCTACACTGTCCCAGGCGTTTCCTCTCTGTTTCCTATCTTGACACCCAAGTTAGAAATGTGAAAGGGAGGTCTACCAGATCGCACTCCTTCCCTTATCCCAATGTCTGTCAGTGATTGAGTCCAGACAATTCTGCCTCTCTCCCTCTATCCACTTGTACTTTATGCTTCTATCTAAGGCCATTGTCATTTCCCACCTGGATAATTGCATGGGCACCTAACTGGTCTTCTTTCCTGAGCCTCACCTATGCACACCCATTATCCCCACTACTTCCAAAGAGGATTTTCTCACAAGAGCATCTGATGATAGCACTGTTCTGCTCATGATTTCATCTGATCATGTCACTATTCTGTTCATCTTTTACTTGATAAAAGTGAACTCACTAGCACTGCCTTTATTGTATGCCCTGCCTGCCTGCAGAGCCACATTCCTGCTATCAGTGCCTCTCACAGTGGACTCAGACGACCTGATTTTCTCTAAACAAGCCATACTTGCTCCTTCCTCTGTGCCCTTGCTTGTGAAATTCTTTTTCTGGAATGTCTTCTCCAAATTAGTCTCTACAGTACATTTCTGCACATCTTTCAAAGTCCTAGGTCAACTGCTACCTTCTCTGTAAGGTAAAATATAAGCACATTTTTCTGTGACTGAACTATACTTTGTGTATAATGCCATTATACCTGCCATTATAGTTTATTCTAAATATTCACCTACATTTTTTGGATCGTAATGAGTGTAAGCACTCTTTAAAGACACGGATCTTGTCCTTTTGTCTTCATACCTTCGATGCCTACCACAGAGTAGGGCTTAATTGGTAATGCTGAATGGGAATATTTTGAATAATTGCATTTTCATAAATAAGTCTTCCCAGAGGCTAATTGCTAGGAGGAGTTAATGCACTTTCAGGCATCTTTAATGTAGAAAGAAGTTCAGGCATTGGAGAGCTTAGAGGAAAAGCACTGTGATTCATGACCCTCAGAAGGTAAGTGAATTGTCCCTCCATTGATCACCGCAGGCCCAGCTTTGTTTACAATACAGTAACCATTCTGAATGATTTAAAAGATGAAATTGCTTTGCTTGCATTTAGGTTTGTAAAATCTTGTATTTCTTCTGTTGTTTTGCATTTCTGAATCTGGGTAGGTATACAAATTAATTAGGGGTGGTAACAAAGAATACCATTGACGATTGTGATGTGCTGTTGGCACTGTTCACCTTTTAGTTTATCTGAATGATATAAATCAAAGAATGGTCAGTTTGTGCCATTCAGATCAGGCAAAAAAATAGTTTCTCAATCAAGATTCAGAATAGAGCTGAGATTTCTTTTTTTAAAATGACTTTTGGATGTTAATTTTAATCTTTCTATGCTTATATATTTCAGCATTTCACTTAGCCATTTCTATCATATTTTTAGAGGACGAGTATATTCTTCCAGATTAATTATGTTTTTTCATTTTATAGGCAGCCAGCTTTCGAGCAGTTCTTCACCCTACCTTAGAGAACAGTGTGTAAAGCCATTTTTTAAGGCAGAGTGACTGCATGTGTGCATAAATCTTGCCTTTAATTGACCTCAATGAAGCATACACTTTTTGCATAAAGAGTACTTTGATTTTATGGCCCTATGTCTGTACTAAGAGTTTCTATTACATGAGTTGCTTTCTGTGATTTTTCTTATTAAGTGGGAGGGCAGCTATTTAAGACTAGCTCTTTTTTAAATTTATTTTTCACTATTAATATGTATTAAATTAAGTTGACTATATGGAACAGAACATGGGAAGACATCACCCTTGGGAAACCTCTACTTTCTGACAGCTTCATCCAACCAGAATGGCTGAAAACTAAGAAGAATAAAAAATAACTTAGGGAATTCAAACTCTTTCTTCTTGCCCTAAGGCTTCTGAATTTTAGTGTCTTTATTTCATTTCTTCCTCCCTTCCTTCCTTCCTCCCTTCCTTTTCTTCCTTTCTTTCCCTTCCTTCCTTTCTTTTCTTTCTTTCTCTTTTCTTTCTTTCTTTCTCTCCTTTCTCTTTTTCTTTCTCTCTTTCTTTCTCTCTTTTTTACTTATTTCTACTTAGTATAAATTTGGTTTGAGGTTTCTAACCCCATAGTATATTAGAGGTAGTGAATAAACACGGGAAAAAGAACAGAAATGACTGCTACCTAATATTAAACAATATTAAACAAAGTTAAAAGAATTTATATACTTAGTGTGAAGTCAAAGATTACCCCCACTCAGAAGACCTTGATTATGATCTGCCCTGTATGGCTTCAGGGTTTGTAATGATGCCCCTGAGGATGTCATTAACCAACAGGTGTTTACTGAATATCTATTAATACTATGTGCCAGACACTATACTAGGTAATAGAGAAACAGGAAAGATAGATTATTTTTCTTGAAAGTAATTACAACCCAGCAAGAGCTTCAGACAAACAAACATTCCTAATGAAGTAGGATCAGTGCTTTGGAAGGGAAAGTACAAAGTATATTGAGCATAGATCATCAAGGGCTCCTACCCCAAACTAGAAGAGTCAGAGACAGCTTCTCAAAAGAAGGGTCTTAAACTATTGAAAATAAGGATGTCATGTATTTTAGAAATATTTCTTATAAAAATGCTTAAAATGAAAAAGTATATTGCTACTGAATAAAAATGCTGTTATATCTCCCAAAAATATGGCTAACCAAACTGAGTTATATTCTTGTAGAGCCTAATAACCAAATTCTACTCTCTATAAATAATCTTTATTTGGGGAGTTCAGATGCTTATTTTATTTTATATAGTTTTCTATGTCTATGTGATACCAAGCCTAGACTGTCTTTAATAGAAAGCCAAGAGTATATAGAGATAAAATTCAAATTAGAAAACTCACTTCCATATAGTAAAAAGAGACTGCTCTCATATGTTAAATGGTAGCAAGAGAAATGAAAATTAGACCTCACCTGTTTTGACATATTTTAATTTTATTTTCTATTCCTAACTATGTCTGGGTAATTTGGCCATGGTTATTTACATGCTACATAATCTTTGGAAAAGAAAGGGAAATACATGCTTTATCTATGTGCCTTCAGATCATGGAAGCCAGAGCTATATGCATCTGTTTCTTAGCTGGCATGTTCTCTTATGTTTCTAACCAAAATTTAGATTTTAATGTCTGGGAATCTTTATAATAAAATATGTGAAAATAGACTTGGCAGGGAATACAGTAGATTAAATGTAAAAATAATTGCCACATTCAAAAAACAACTGAATAAGAGTTCTTGCTTTGGTTAAAGTGGCTAAATGAATTTGGAGATGTTGAGACAACATTCTTATATGGTGGTAGAGGAAAAGATTGTGTCTTAATTGCTGCTTATACAGTGATAAGCAGCTTCTGTAAAGTACAATCTAGGGCAAATGGAAGAAGGATTAACATCTCTCTCATTCCCCAAAGGATGTGGAAATGCTGAATGTAGCCACTGAAAACAAGATAAACCCTCCCATTATGGGCCAATATAGGCATTCTTCAGAGAGACAGTTGCTTGTGATCAATGTTATTATTCCTTTAACAAATATTTATTGTGTACCTATTATGTTTCAGGCACTGTTCTACAAGTTTTAGATATATCCATGAAGAAACGTGAAAAAAGATGCTTACCTTCAAGGTGTTTATATTCTTGTAGAAGTAAACAATTAATAAATACTAAACATTATAAATCAAAACACTGGCTAGCATGTTGGAAGATAATTAGTGCAATAGAAGGAAAAATCCAGAACAAGGTAAATACAGCCAGAAGGAAATTTTAAGTAGAGACAGCATAAAAGACTTCATGTTGATATTTGAGCTAACACTGTATTATCAGTCTAGGCCCAACTGGGAGAGAGAAATCATATGGTAATTTGAACAGGGAATGTCTGCTATAAAAAATCATTAACTATAATGGGATTGGAGTAACAGGAAATCAGCTACTAAAAAGTAAAGCAAGCTGCAAAGAATACAGGAATGGAAGATAAAAGAACAGCCACTACTGCCTAGGGTTGAGATAGAGCAGCCTCCAACTTGGGGTGGAGGTCCAGGAGTTTCTCACCAGAGACATTCCACTACATGATGGCCCAAGGTCAGCAGGTAGCTGATGGCTTTTGGGTGCTTGGCAAGCTAAATGCCAGAGAAGCCGCTTGCACTGAAGGAGCTTGGCTAGTGAGATGCTGAAACTAGGAAGCAAAACTCTTTTCTGCTACAATGTCTGTCTAGTGTCTCCTACAGACAAAGCTTAGCATTGGACCAGCTAGCCCAGGAGAAAATATTTAAAGGGCCTAGATGCCTTGTACAAGGAGGAAAAGAAGATAGGTTTGGAACTGAGATGCAATCAATTGATAATGAGAATAGACAGTAAGGAGGTATAAGGTGATTGATGTGGATATCTTGAAGTAGAGGGTTCCAAGTGGAGAAAACAGTTGCTGCAGAAGCCCAAAGGCAGGAGGGTGCATAGTAAGGATAGCAAGGAGGTCAGTATTGGGGGAGAATTTTTGGATAAAAAAGACAAGACAAGGAAATGAAATCTGAGAGGAAAAAGAAGGTGAGACCCTGTAGCTTTCCTTATAGGACATCCTAGGGCTTTGGGATTAACTCCAAGGGAGCCACTGTAGGTGTTTGAGTAGAACAGTGGCATGATCTATTTGAAAAGAACCATTGTGGTGCCAGCTGAGGATAGACTGGGATAGGGGTCAGATACAGAATCAGAAAGACCAGTCAGGAGGCTACTGCAGGAATACAGGAGAGAGATGATTGCTGCTTAGACCAAGGTAGTGGCAGTGGAATTGGTAATAATTAGTGAGAAAAGTCCTACCCTTTCTGTTGAAGCAGTTACTCATAATCTCACCTCCATTCCTTCCTTACTAGGGATGGATATATAGAGACATACAGATATAGATATAGATTTATGTGGGATATATATGTCTTATCTGTAAAATCTTTTCTGTAAGAAAAGGATTCTAGCACTCTGTATAGATTAAGACTCATTAAATGTTTGCTGTTGATTACATTTACATTTTTTCTTGTGACCTGAAAGATTATAAGCCACCAATGAGTTTCAATAAGAGATACATAGATACTTAAATTATAAATATAGCAACCAGAGCTATTTCATCAAATAAATAAATGCAAAGGGTTGTATTTAACTTCCATATTTCTCAAGCACAAATCTAGTGTAGAGCTTGTTTGGGATAAAGGCCACCCTCCAGATGAACCCCGAAGCCCTCTCCAGCTGCTGCTGAAAGGCCAGGCCTTCCCTCCACTCCACCTGCTCTCCCAAGGCTCTGCCGCAGGACAGAGGGCATGGAGCTCTGAGCCTGTGCTGTTCCCTTCCTCCTGTCCCTTACCATTACTCACAGCATCACCTGCATGAAATGCTGGTCTACTTCCCCCGGCCTTTGGGAAATTCCTCCCTCCTTCACATTCCTGCCTCAAAACTTCTTGGAGTGAAGACTTACCTATCTCTTCCCATGAATGTATTTTTCTGAAATTGAACATTCTTTTCTCTGTACTACCTTCCATAGTGTGTCACCATCCTTGGCATTGCTGCCTGGCCATCTCCTTTAAACTGTGTATTTTTAAAGGTCTTCCTCCTCTTTATATCCCTACTAAATTTTCTGCAGCAAGCTATGTTAAATAAATATATATTGAAATTAACCTTTATTTATTTAGAAATAAAGCTGCAAGAATTAATATTAAATCTACTAATCAGAGATAAGTTAGCTAATAGCAGTTAATTCTTGCCAACTACTTTTCACCATTATATACCAACTAACGTCTGTTACCAGTAATTGCTTACTCTGCTGGAGTATTTATTGAACTAGAGAAAAATGCTTTGCAATATCCAATATTATCTGTGGCATTTCCCACCCCTACAGGCACAATAAAAGCCACATTTTCTTAATATTTTTAAAATATGAAGCATAATTATTTTCTCTTAGCTCTTGCATGCCCAGAGAGCATTATCCTAGATATGCCAAACACTTTCTGGACCTTAATCTTCTAGTCCTTCCTGAATGAAACATGACATGTAAAATATGCATATAGTTTTATTAATACTCAAGTTGTCAACAAATGTAAGTACTTCAAATAAAAATGTCTGAGTATTAAGCAATGTTCCCCACTATTCAATTACATAATGTTCATGTGTCTCCGGAGAGTAGGAGGTTTACTGGGGATGTCAAGTTTCCTGAAACTCTAAAATTATGCTACATGGGAGAAAAACAAGAATGCAGAGAGAAGTGAATGAGATGGGTTTTATAGCCATATTCTGTAGAAACACTGAGGGGAAAATAACTTGAAGACATCTGATAAGGAAGGAAATAAACCAGTTCTACAACAAGAATGTACAACTTGAAAAGAAATGTTTCTACATTGGAGAATGCTTCTGAAAACATTTATTTCAAACGCAAGAACTACTTATCCTAAAGGGTAATTTTGAACTAACTTGTTTGGTTACCTTGAAGCAAATAGCCAAAAGAGGTACTGAATGGTTTCTGTAATGAGAGCAAAATTTCTGAGAAATCAGCTATTTGAAATAGTTTTTTCTACTTCCTAGAATAAGACTTAAATCCTATCTGCTTGTTTATAGACATACTTTATCTTGTCTTTACTATAACATTTTTGAATTGTATTGTGATTATTCATCTGCATGTCTGTTTTCAACTCTAAATAGTGAACTCCTATAGGACAAGAATTGTTTTGATCAAATGTGTTTGGTGCTAGTAAGTGCTCAATTAAAGTCTTTTTGAAAGGATAAGAGAATCAAGCATAGATCTTATAATGCTAGGATGAGCAAATGAACACATACATGGTGGAGTCATTATCATGTTGGAAAAGATCAGTAAGCATCGTTCAGATGGCTGTGCTTGAGATATTTGTCAGATGCTTAAGTGGAGAGCGAAAGTGAACAATTGGCTATAGTTCTCTGGAGGACTACGGTGGAGACACAGACTTGGTTGCTGTTAGAATAAAGGTGATTGTTAGCCACTGAGTTAGATAAAGTTGCCTCAGCAGAGAATGCAGAAGATCAGAGGGTCTAGAAACAACCCATGTTGGAACTCAGGCTCAGTCAGGTACAAGAAGAGAAGCCAAGAAAGGAAATGGAAAAAACATAGCAAGTCAGGAGAAAGCATGAAGAATTTTAGAAGCCACTAAGACAAGTGATCAATGTTGACAGATCATTGAGGATTAACCAGGTTTAGATGAACCTATCAGATCTGGCAATATACAGGTCATTGGTGATTAGGGCCAAAAGAACTTGGGAAGTGGGGGAGGCAGAAGTCAAATTGGAGGTGGGGGCGGTGTTGAAGAGAAAATGAGCTTTAAGAATGTGGAGAGAGAGCAAACGTAATTCTTTGGGAAGGTTGGCTATAAAAAGCAGCAGAGAAATGTGGTGGTAGCTGGAAGGAGATGAGGGATCAGGGTAACGCAGGTATATGCAGTCTTGTGTGAATTATGAAAGGAATGCGAACATGTTAGGATGGTGATGAGAAAGATCCCGAAGAGAGGGAAAGACTGATGAAGGTGAGACAGGAGAAACCAAAGGAGAAAGAGCCTGACAAGATGACAAAGAATGAGAAAGGCCTTCATGACCTTTGATGGGACTAGGGCTTTTCCGTCTCTACTCAAAGAAGAGAAAATAAGGAATTGGGTGTAAATTCTATTTTTTTCTTGATATGGTGATGAGAATAAGAAGAAATTTCTCTCTAGTGATGTTCCAGTTATCTATTGCCATGTAACAAACCACCCCATAACTTTGTGGCTCGAGAATGATTCTCCAATGAATTCTCAAAGAATTACTTTGTTATTCTTTTCTCCTGGCTTCTAAAATTCTTCATGTTTTCTCCTGACTTGGTACATTTTCTCCATTTCCTTTCTTGCCTTTCCCTCTTGTACCTGAGTGAGCCTGAGTTCCACATGGGTTGTTTCTAGACCCTCTGATCTTCGGCATTCTCTGCTCAGGCGATTTTATTTAACTCAATGGCTAAAAATCATCTTTACTCTATAATAACAGCAACCAAACCTGTGTCTCTATTGCAGTCATTCAGAGAACTATATCCAATTGTTTACTTTCCCTTTCCACGTAAGCATCTGACAAACATCTCAAGCACAGCCATCTGAAAGCTCTTTATTGATCTCATTACTCTAGGTTTGACTAGATTCAGCTGGGTAGCTCTGCTCCATGGAGTGTAGCTGAGGTCTCTCATGCTACCATGTTCACCTGGAAGCTTGGGTGGAAGAGGTCTTTCAAACCCTGGCATCTCTCCTCATGTGGCCTTTCAGGATTCAGTAATCTATCCCTACAACATGGCAGCTGGCTTCTAAGAGCAAGCATTTCCAAGAGGCCACACCTGATATGCAGGTATTTATCATGCCTCTGTTTGCTTCACACTTGCTAATGGCCAAGCAAGTCATAAGGCCAAAGCCAGAATCAATGTGAAAGAGACTATACAAGCTCATGCATACCAGAAGGTGAAGTTCATTTGGGTCCACTAAAGTAGCTGTCACAGGTTTCCTCTATTTTCTTAAATAAAACAGTGTTATCTGTTAAAAGTTAGTTTGGAAAGAAATATAAAGAGTAAGACTGTCATGGCAATTTGAAAAATGTGATAATATTTTGGGGCAGTGCTGAGTGCCTGCAATGAGCTGTATTCATATCTGTAATAGATAATGGCATCAATCTTCTATTACTGCAATTTTGTGTAATATTCTTCAGCTGCTCTCCATTGCATACAGGAAGCACACAGATTGGCAAGGTCATTTATAATTGTCTAACTCTATTTGGGAGAAAGAATGTGGACAGCAGAAAAGTGACACTGTATGTAATATCTACCCTTTTTTCGTAGACTGCCTTGCTCTCCTTTAAGAATAGATCAGCCCATCATAATAAATTTAGATGTTTATTATGTACAGGCCAATAATATACTAAGGCCTCAGAGGTTGAAAAGCTATCAGACACTGTCCTTGGCCTCTAACATTTTATTTTAAAGGTTGAGAAATTTATAATGCAGTCCATCTATTATGTAGGCGTTTATTGCTTCTTTACTTTTCATTTATTTTTCTT
>NW_012142745.1:7450148-7469775 GCF_000956105.1 Propithecus coquereli
AAAAAAAAATAGATATTTCACTGACCCATAATAATCTGGTCCCTTACTTCTATTACTAATCCTTTTGTCTGCCAGAGTTTTCATTTTTCAGTGCAATAAAAACAATAAGATAAACAAATTATATTCTAAGGTAACCCAAGTCCAAGTTTTTTTTTCTTATTTCTTCCTATGACCTTAATACAAATTATTTGCATTATAGAAAAATTCCCCAATCCAAAAACATCTATAAAAGTGTCATCAGATAACATTTTTCTTATATTACATATAGAGAGAATAAAACAGGTTACCAGGATTGAGGTGGAGTAGGCAGAAAATGATATAGGTCAAAGAATACAAACTAGCAGATATATAGGATGAACAAGGTGAAAGAATGTACAGCATGAGTACTACAGATAATAATGTGTATTGTATTTAAGATTTTTGCTAAATGAGCAGATTATAGCTGCTCTTGCCATGGGAAAAGGGGACGGGCAACTGTGTGAGAAGATAGACATGTTAACTTGTTCCCCTATAATAACCACTTTACTACATATGTTGTATACCCTAAATATACACAATAACATTTATTTTGAAAAAGAAAAGAAAATATGTTGATAACAGCTAATGCACAGATCATGGGAATTTTGAGCAGCATTTGTGAAATAATCACAGCTTTCTAAATGCAACATCATAGCAGCATACAGAAACTGGAAGCATTTTCCAGTTTTCCTTCACAATTTTTCATCTTTATTTATTTTCAATACAAAATATGCTAATACTTTTGGAATGATTTTTCGAAGATAATTTGTAGACTGAAATAGTCATGTTCAAGCTTATTCCAGAAGGATTGGTGTTTTGACCAACCATTTGGAAGGAGATGTGAGCAGCTGAAATAAATATAGTCTGAGGTAAGAGTGGGGAAAACAGGCATTTTGTTTCTTATGTTTTAAAAATATATTTGGTGCACCTGGGTTAAGTTTTTATTTTATTTCCTTTTCCTTCCCTTTTTCAAATTACATGGAGGTAAGGTCAAACTTGGGCTAATCAGAAGAATCCTCTTTTCCCTTTCCTGGGACTGGTCTTTTTAGGTTTGACATCACAACCAAAGATCTTATGCTATTAAAATCTCTTAGTAATAGTTTTAGGTTAATAGTAACATATTTGATTTTTAGGGGTCACCAGGACCTCCAGAGTTATGATCTATTCCCAGTTATTAACGGGAAATGTGTAACTAACATATCTGGTCTGTGTGCCAACGAATGCTGGATAGGCTTTCTGAAAGGATGTCTCCATCCTATCCACAGGGGACCAGTGCATTGCAAAACCATCTAAGCCTGATTAACTCTTCTCCTCTTCCTCCATCTAATAAAAACAACAGTCTGGCTCATTTCGAGCTGAAATGAGGATAATAAGAGTCCTAGTGTTTCCAGAATCACCTTGGGAGATGGTGAGAAATACAGGTGGAAGGTACTGGTTGAGGGTGCCCCTCCGTCCCCCCATTCCACTCAGCTTACACAGTGATCATCTAAGTAGTGGTTAAAGTTGCTCCCTTCCACCCCCACAAATCCTGATACGACACCCAACAGTCCTTGCTCTGCTCTGTTGTTTCTCTGTTCATTACCTTCTAACTTATTTGTTTATCATGATTGTTTATTGTCTGAATCCTACTAGGATATACACTCTATGAGGGCAGGAATCTTTTCACTGATGGAGCCTCACCAGCTAGAACACCTAAATATCGGTTACGTGTGTTCATAGGAACGTATTTAGAATGTCACCCTGTTAGAAAGCCAGCTTTGTTTATTTATTTATTTATTTATTTATTTTGAGACAGAGTCTTACTCTGTTGCCCTGGCTAGAGTGAGTGCCGTGGCGTCAGCCTCGCTCACAGCAACCTCAGACTCCTGGGCTCAAGCAATCCTACTGCCTCAGCCTCCCAAGTAGCTGGGACTACAGGCATGCGCCACCATGCCCGGCTAATTTTTTCTATATATTTTTAGCTGTCCAATTAATTTCTTTCTATTTTTGGTAGAGACGGGGTCTCACTCTTGCTGGTTTCGAACTCTTGAGCTCAAACAATCCGTCCGCCTCAGCCTCCCAGAGTGCTAGGATTACAGGCGTGAGCCACTGTGCCCGGCCAGCTTTGTTTCTTTAAGTGAACATTCTCTTCTGAGGAACATTCTCTCAAGTGAACATAAACATTTTCTCAATTCTGTGCATATACTTTAATAAGTATGTAATATGTGCAATTTTGGTACATGTTGAACATATTAACATTGGTTACTACTAGCTGCTGCAAACTAAATTTTAGTGGCTTAACAAAATAGAAATTTCATAATTGCGCATGTAGTAGTCCAAACGTGGGTGTGTTTGATCCGGGGTGGCTTTACCCCGTGTGGTAATTTTGGCATCCAGACTTCTTTGGTGTTATGGCTCTGCTGTTCATAGGGCTCCTCAGTCACCAGTGTCCATATGGTTGAAGGGAAAGAGATGGCTTCTTAATCACCTTGGCCATTTTAATCACTTCAAGTGACACACACCACTTCCAATCTGATCCCATTGATCAGAGTTGTCATGTGGCTATACCTGGGTGCAGTAGGTTGTGTAGTCTCTTCTCAGCAGCTACTTCCTAGGGACAGCTCTGCACTATGTTAGGGGAAGAATGCATTTGGATGGATCGTTAAATATCTCATTCTGCTACATTTCATGATCTAGCTTTCTTGTAGCATGTACCTCCATTGCCTGGCTCTATTAGTGAGGTTTACTGTAATAATAATGCATACCAACCAGAAGAATACAATGGCTGACTCATGTCAATGTCTTTGGCTGTGATAAACTTCACACCATTGGTCAGGTTCAGATCTAATTCAAATGTCCCTTGTTATGCAATGACTAAGCAGCAACAGCACTTGGGACATGCTGTTCTCATAAGCATGATTGAAAGAGGACAAGCCAAACCACACATATCTAAATCCTTTCTCTTATATGTAGAATAGACTAGGCCTGCACTAATTTCATCAGTCAAACAAGTCACATGGACAAACTCAACAAAAACGAAGCAGGGGAGACTATTTCTTCCATGGCTTGGGTGGTTTGATGGGGGAGTGAATATATAATGACAAATTATACTGCCCCCCCACAACCCCAACACACATACACAGACTTTGAGCAGAGTCAAATATAGAACTGGAGTTTGCTATGGCATTTCAAATGGCTTCACCTGAGAATGGAAGATCTGCTGAAGTGAGGGATGCTTTCCTCTCTTTAACTTATTCTCACTTCCTGGAAAGGCTGTTTGACACTTAATAAGCAACAATCTCAGCTTTTCTTCTGTCCAATACTTCCTTTGTGGTCTACTATTTTCAGGCTACTTCCTATGCTCCAGGAATTAGTCATTCTTCTCTCTGCATTTTGGGTAGGATGGGGAATGTCACCTGGAATGTTTGCTTTGTTCATCTAATTAATAGCCACCCATTGAAGGTTTATAAAATCACACCAGCTCTACAAAGACTTCTTTAACTTCTGGGCATTGGATACCTTACTTTTTTTCTGTTCCATCCATCCACCCATCCATCCATCCATCCATCCTTTCAAAAATTATTTAATGCCTGCCTACTATGTGTTAAACATTCTTTTACTTAATGGGGATGTAACATGAATAAGATCTTCAAGAAAATCTCCAATTTCAGGGACTTCATATTTTAGTGGTGAACACAGATATATGAGCCAAAACATAAATACAATTTTAGATAGTGCTAGTGTTTTGAATAAGTGGAAATGGGGAAGTACAACTATATGGGGGAAAGTATTAGCATTAAATAGGTGTCAGGGAGGACCTTTCTCAATAATTGAGCTGAGAATAAAACAGCCATGCATTTATAATCAAATATATAACTCTAATCAGGGTCACCATACCAAAGAACTGGTTAAGCTTCTCCTTTTCTCTTTTTTCTTCCTGGCATCCATTTATCATGTTTAAGTTGTCAGGTGAATACAAAAAGGGCTAAGTGGAATAGACTGGGCTGATTGCCAGGGTCTATAATTTGCCCAGTTATTTTAAAATTAGGTGGAATCACATTGTTTGAAGGGCCTTTGTTTTTCTAACAAGGCCACAGTTGAGCAAATAAAGTTGAATAATGTTGCCTAATGCATTATAGTACTAATTTAAAAGATCCAGGGATAAATGAATAAGAATCTTCAGAAATATTTCTTCCTTACTCTGGTTTTCCTGACCTGCCTTGGTATTGCTTTGAGTACTGTTTTTATTTTTTAATTATTTTTCATTTCAAAATATTAAGAAGGTACAAACATTTTTGTTACATGGAGACCTTGTATAATGCTAAGTCAGGGCTTCTGGTGTGCCTGTCACTAGAACAGGGTTCATTGTACCCAACAGGGATGAATACTGAAGGTTTTGGTCCCATGGTGTGACCCTCAAGGGCATGATCTGACTGTGGAGGGAGGCCTGGCTTCTTCAACCAACATTCAGGGTATTTTGGATTATGGTGAAGAACTAGCAATGGGGGTCACAAAGTGAGCACTTGAGATTTCTATCCTCGGCTTCATATTAGTTTCCTTTTGCTGCTGTGTAAGTTTGTATATCACAAACTTAGTGGCTTAAAACAACACATTTATTGCCTGGTAATTCTATCTAACATGCGTCTCACTGAGCAGAAGTCAAGTGTCAGCAGGGCGGTATTTCTTGCAGGAGGCTATCGGAGAGAATCCCTTTCCTTAACTTTCCCAGCTTCTCGAGGCCACTCCTTGGTTTATGACCCTTCCTTCATCTTTAAAACCCAGCAATGACTGCTCAAGTTCTCATGTCACAGCTCTCTGACCCTGCTTCTATCGTCTTATCTCTTTCTCTAACAATAGCTAGGGGACAGGTTCTCCGTTTTAAACATTCCTGTGATTCAACTGGACTTCTCTAGATAATCCAGGCTAATCTCCTCATCTCAAAGTCCTTAACCTTCCTCACATCTCCAAAGTCCCCTTTGCTTTGTAATGTATTGACAAGTTCCAGGGTTAGGACATGGACATCTCTGGGGCTGCCATTGTGCCATCTACCATAGCTTCTCTTTAAATTTATGACTGTATCTTCCACTAATGTGGGAAACATCACCAGATGGAGCCATTCTAAACTAGATTAACCTGATTCCTGGCAATGGGCAAAAGGAACAACAATGTTTTCTTAGCACTGTGATACTACTCAGCTTTTAACCAAGAACTTGATTCATCTTGGGCCTGAGTAAGTACTCTTTGTGACATGCTACCATAAACCTCCAGCTTGTTCGGTTTTTGTAACTGGAATTTGAGTCACCCCTTGAAGATGTTTTATGACAACCTGGAGAAATTGTTTTTCTTGTGCTGCGAGGTGGAGGCTGTCTTTTCTCTCTCTCTTTATGTTTTAGAATCATCCCCTTCTGTCCTTTTGATGGATTCCAAATTGTTCCTGGGAGGAAACTCTGGTAATAATTCTAATTTCAGCTTCTCTTGCTCTGGGGACTGATTTGGGCCTTGTCTTTGATATTGTACTTCTCTAATCATAATCCTGACTTTCTGAAATATAAGTGTCAGTAGAGAAAAGGCTTGCCAACTCTATTGCCCATTTATCACTGAGAAGATGCTTTTAAGGAAGGTCTTAAATGAAGGCATTGTACAAATGCCAAAAAAAAAAAAAGGCACTATGTCTGGGGATTAGGGAAAGCTTCCCATTGTCTGACCTCAATTAGAAAAAGCAGAAATATTTCTAAGGATTGCTTTAGAGACGTGTAAACTGGCTTACTGGATGTTGGAGTTAACTCTCTCCTAAGCTGAAGATTTTTGCTGTTAGTGATCCAGCAACCTTACCCCTTTACTTCGTTTCAGAAACTCCTCATGAATTTATGTAGGGACCTCTCCTTAGGGCCTGTGGTTGGATTTAACCATGCATGTACTGGAAGTGAGGAGGAATAATTATGTGCAAAATAAATTAAAGTATCTTTAAAATCTCCAAAAAGACACACAAACATATAAGATTAAAATATTTGGATTGAAATGAATTGGCAATGCCCAACCATTTTTTTTTTCATTATTACTCCTATAAGTAGTTTTTTAAGAAATACTTTCATAATCACCCTTCCATGAAATTTTAACACCAATTATATACTCTTTATGTGCTATATATCTCTTTAGGTGCTATATATGTATCTGTGTTTTATGCATAAAAAGAATAAAATATTTTGCCCCTCCCCCAAGAACCAATTTTCACCCCATTGGGGAAGATATTACCCCCATTGAGAATGTAGGATGTAAATTGTAAGGGGCATATTTTATTTTCTCTCCTCCCCAATTTCATAATATTATAATCACTTATAATATTTTAAAAATAAAGTCTCATTACGACAGGAGGATCACAATACATACATATGTAAAAAGAATGATAAATAACAGCCATTATCCACCCCCTTCCTCAAGTCATAGAAAAATTTTTTTGATATCCATCTAGGTACTTTTCTATGCACTTACATATTTACACACACTTTACAAAGATACAGTTTTTTAAATCATAACCATTTTTCTATATCAGTAGGCATATATCACAACATTATTTTCATTGCACAGTACTTATATATATTATAAATAACTCATAATTTAGATACACAATACTCTTGTCAGATATTTATGTTGTCTCTAACTTATTTTGAGAGAAACAACACTATGATATAGAGCCTTGGACATATCTTTTCATACATGACTGAATATTTCCTTGGGAGCCATGCCTACAAGTGCAATCTTCCAGGCAAAAGCAATGCACTTTCCAAGGAATTTGATATATGATGCTAAATGGCCCACCAAAACAGCATGGTTTCCTTTAAAAAGCCATAATCACGGCAAAATTTGGATAGGCTCTGGTAAATTGAGTGGTATCTTCCTACCAATAAAATATCACATTTGCATCCAGATGATTGGGTATATTTTTAGAGGGTGTAATTGTTCAATTGGAACAGAAACTCTGTGGAGCAAGCAGGAACTGGAAGGATATTTGTGATGTGTTCAGAATTTTACATGTGTAACTTGGCTCAGCAAAACTATAGGGGTTTTTGTGGACAAAGGAGCAGGGAAAATGATTTTAATCCAAGTTGTTTTTGATTTGATCTATTTGAATTTTCTTTCTTACTTTTTCTTTTTCTAATATGGTCCACACATTTTATCCTAGCTTTTTAAATAAATTAGCTGTAGAAGTCAGAGATGGAAGGGATGCAGGCAATGCACACCTTCCAAAAAACTGTTTTGTTTTGTTTTTTTGGTGGTTTCTCATTCATTTATCAATTCAACAAATATTTTTTGAGCAAGTAGTTGATGATTGGCACTGCTCCAGGCCTAGGGGATATAGCCGTGCTTAAAAAGAAGTCTCTATCATCATGGAGTTTATGTTCCAGTGGGGAGAGGCAGCAATAAACCAATAAATATAAACAAATATGATGGCAATTAGAAATGAATGTTATCAAGATAAATAAATGAGTCATTGGTGAGGAGGAGGAGAGACAGGGGAATGACTATTTTGGATAAGGTGGTCAAGGGGAAACCCTCGGTGATGAGGTGATACTAGAGCAGAACTGAAAGAAGTAATGGAGCGAGACAGGCAGATATCTGGGAGAAGAACATTCCAGACAGAGGAAAGAGCAAGAATAAAGGTCTGAGATGAGAACATGCTTGGCAATTAGGAATGGGAAGGAGGCTAGTGTGGCTGGAGCAGAGTGAACCTGGAGGAGAGGCACAGAAGATGAAGCTGGAAAGATGGACAAGGGTTAGTCAATACAGGGCATGATACGAGGTAGTAGGGACTCCACGTGTCTCAAATTTGAATCATTGCATTCATCCATCCAACTCATATTTTAAAGTTCCTGCTATGTTTCAGAGCCCCAGTGAGACAGTGGATATATACAGGGGATGAAGACAGGCAGAGCTCTCAAGGAGCGAGCGTTCCAGGGGAAGAAACAGACAAGCATAGAGACAGTTATACTTTATTGTGATAGTGTTATTATGGGTAAAATAGAGGGCTTTAGCTGGAGTGCAGAGGAATAACTATTCACCTGGATAGTTGCAATGTGAAAATCAGTATTTCTTAATAACACGATTATTTTATTTTAGTAGCCTGCATATATCATTCTACTGTTGTATGTATTGTGTTATTTTGACACTAAACATTTAATCGTCTGCTTGTCTGCTTATCTGAATTGGGTTTTGGAGTTAGGGGCCACATCTTTTCATCTGTTTGCTTCAGTTCATGGCAATGAATTTATGATGAAAAATAAATCATTCCACTAATGTCTGGCTTCCTATCTTTTGAAAAGTTCTGGATGTAACTGGAACTTAGCTAAAGGATTAAAATGTTAAGAAAAGCTCACTAGAAATCTGGAAGACGGAGGGGGTAGGAGGGAGTGGGAGCAGCAATTTGGATCCACTGGTGCTTTTCCTACTTGTTTTGTCAGTTGTGAGTCTCACTTGCTGGTAAATAGTTAGAAATTATATGTGTTTTGTTTCCCCTTTAAATGGTAAATTCACTGGGGGAAAGAACAGTCTCTGCTATTGCTTTGTGTGGGCGTATGACAAATGATACATAAATGAGGAAAAACAATTCTTCCCATTGGAATCTGTTCACAGAAATATTCTAGAAATCCAGGGCATGCGGCTTCTGGCTCATTCTAAGGGCATTTGCCGTATGTGTTCTATGTCTCAATTATCTCTATGACTTTAGGAATTTCTGTGATTGTTTCATGGAGCTTGGCGGGGTATGCCCTGGGAAAGCTCTCATTCTCCCATCTAAGTGCTATGTACTTTCGGGTGATTGTAGGAGAATTTTAGGACATGGGTTTGATTGCAAAGGACCTTATTTCCAAGGTAACACCAAAATTTCTATTGGCTGAGAACAGTTTGTCTTCCCTGTGTGGGTTTTTGTGCTGTTTGAAAAGCGTTGCAGGAGCAAATTGGCTTAGAACGTTCCGAGTTGAGGGAATGGAAGAGGCAGTGCTATTCCCAATTACCTTGTGTACCTGTTCGGTATAGTTTGTACCTGCTGGGCAACCCAGGTTACTACCCCAAACCTTGTACCTGTTAAGATTAAATTCCTCTTATGTTGGATCTCTCTACTTGTACATTTCCAGTACTTTGTAGTTGTTTTGTCTGTACCTAAAACGCCTACTTAGCTTGGGTGTACTTTGTATCTTTTCTTTCATTTTAATGGTGACAAGCCTTTTGCAGCTTCTCACACTACAATTCCTTCTTTCTCTATAGATACGATTCTGATGTTGAGACCAAGTGTACCCACTTATCTATTCCTTGAAAAGTATTTCTGAAATGAAATTAATAAAGGGTGTTTAGAAGGAATGAACAGTGTGAAGGTTTGATCTTTTTATCTGTAACTTTGCAAAAGATTCTAATTTTGTTCTAAAGTAGGTGCTGTGCTAGGAGCCATGGCTCTAGGGGTAAGGAAGACAAACACAATCTCCCTATCTAGGGGAGGAGAAGGACATTAAATAAGCAGTAACACAAATATGCATACATCCAGGAATGATGGCAAGAAAAAAAGGAAAGGGTTTCAGGGGAGATTATTCTCAGATTGACCTTCCAGACGAGGTCCCTGAGTGAACATTTAACCAAGACCTAAAACTTAAGTAGGAAGGGAGGCAGGGGAACCAAGGGTGTTGGAAAAGCCACCTCAGGTTTAGGGTGCATTGGACAACAAAGCTCTGAGTGAGAGAATCTCTTTTTTTGGTCTGAATCACTGGAAATAAAAAAGCCTCTGGTCGCAGGAAGTTATCAAAGGAGTGAGCACTGTGAGATGTGGCCAGATAAAGATGGGAGCCAGGTCATGGAAGACTTTATTCTAATAATTTTGGGAAGGCATTGCCAGGTTTTGAGCAGAGGTGAAGGACTAGGTTAGTGATATGGTCAGAGTTAATTGATTATAGTATTTACAACTTTATATATAAATGATCATAAGGTAGGGCATTTCTTGGTATATAGGGGAAAGAGATAGATACACATAAACACATATACATGCATATATACACATGCATATACGTGTGTACACATACACATACATATATATGTGGATATATACATATACATACATATGTACATACACATACACATACGAACTCAAATTTGAGTTTGAAAATACACCTTCAGATTAGGCTTAGAATCATATCTCTAAATTCTGACTATTATTACTCAAAATATCTAGGAATTAAAGTTTAACTTTTAGGTTAAGATTCCGGCTGAGGTTGAGTTAGATGTGTAAGGTATGACCTAGGGGTTGGAAAAGTCTCACAGGCAACAACTTGAGGACAGAAATCCAAGAATAATACAGACTGGGTGAACTGTAATATTCCCCTCCTTTCTTACATTTTAGACTCAGAATTTATGTTATCTTGATGACATTTACTATAAAAAAAGGAAAACAAATCTAAAACTAAAACCAAGTAATAACCTCTGCGGTGTTGTAACTATTTGAATAATAAACACTAGATTCACAAATAGCAAGGCAAGGAAGGCTGAGGTCTCCCCTGGGGTGTTACCTTGGTGTGGCCAACTGTGGGCCTGCTTTTTCAAGGCCCTGGCTCTGAGATATTACTTTTCTCTGAAATTACTATGGATTAAACAAAACTGCTAAATACTACGAGAAGGCAAAGAGCAAAACTGATCTGAGGCCTTGGGTTCAACAGTCAAAGCTTACACTTTCCTATTCTCTAATGCTGCTTCAGTTTGTGTTTTGTTTTCAGCAAAACCTAAGAGCTCAGAACCAAAAAGTACCAGTGTCTGATCCCTATGGTCAGTAAAGTTCTGACCTGGATCAAGTTATTCTGTCCTGGATGGAACCATTTTCCTGGTCTGAATACAGAGAAAGGTAAATAGAACTTATACAAAAGACCCACTAAAGAAGTATTACATCACTGGGGCTAAATAAAAATTATGCACAAATAAAAGAAAATCCTTTCTCTTTTCCAATCAAACTCTTCAACAATGGAGGTAAGCTACACAGAGATGATGGAGTATCTGTAATATCAAAAGCTGAATTGCAAAAATATAAAATAATCTAGATGTTCATCACATGTATATGGGAGAAGACTTTAGGATGTCCTTGCAATGAGCCATCTCATTTTTTGGAAATATTCTCTCTTTCTCTTTTTTTTAAAAATCTAGTCACATGTTTCCTAAATTTGAGAAGCATAGAAAATAACCCAGGAACGTCATTTTGCAAAACCTGAAGGGGTATAATCTATGGTTTGGAAAAGAGGGTGCTTGAATAAAAGGTGTTAATCTGTTGAATTTTCTGCATGGCCATATATATGCTCTCATTTACATCCTTCACTATCTCTTTTGTTTTAATTTTAATTGCATTTTCAGTTAAAACTCACCCCAGGAAAATCATCTTTTTTTAAAAAAAAATTTAAGCTGACAATAAAACTAAGAATGCTAACACTAAAATGGTAACGTCCAGAAAATTTCAATGCCTATATATAGTTTTTTAAAAGCTTATATTTTTTCAGAATAAATTCACTTCTATTACATGGACATACGTGGGACATAAACCTAATACAGAAGAAAATTGGCATATTGATCTCATAGTTCAATAAACATAAACTCTGTATTTATTTGGGTAATCACTCATTTTACAATTTCCCAGAGCTGGTAGGTTCTTTGGTATTGGCGCCATTAATTTTTATAGCTCTGTGCTAAATAAATGTGAAATGTGTGAACGCATATGCTCTCTTAGCTTCTAATGCAGAGAGATTTTTCTATGTGTAGCCATAATAATTGATAATGATGCTGGTTCTACTTTTTAAGCCCTTTTTTTGGTCCCAGGGAGTATACCAAATAGTTATAGTATCTTTTTAAATTTTCACTACATCTTGTGAATAAACATCATTATATCCATTTACGAGTTAAGCTTAATGAGGCTTAAAAAGGTGGGAACTTTCTGAAGGTCACACAACTGCGAAATCGGGATTAGAATTCAGGCTAATTTGACTCATGGGAGAGTACTGGAAATATTTTTTTTAAATGGTTAAAATGTCCTTAACTATATGTTTGTAAAACAAGCATGTACTATCATCGATATAGGCAAATTATTTTTTGAGTGTATGAGAACTAGATTCAGATCGCCCGCATTCATAGCCAGTTTCTGCCATTGGGGCAAGGAATTCAATTTTTCTATAACTAAATCTCAATGTCTATAAAATGGAGTTTATAATAGTATCTACACCTCATAGGGATGTTGTGAAGATTACATGAAATAATCCCCAAAAGCACATTACCTGATATAAATAAAGCATTTGATAAATGATAGCTATTATTATTATACATTATCATCATTATTACTATTATTATTGAAGTTATACTTTCATTAACAGGAGATGTTATCATACATCAACACAACTTCAGTAAGGTTTAATGGAATGTTTTGTGGTTCTGTAATTCCATGCTGCTCCCTCTGTGATCTCAGATACTTAAAAAGATCACAAATATTTCTATCTTTATATCACAACCAGGACAGACTTACAAAGGATAATCCTCAGTAGACTGCATCTGTGGAACTGCAGGGATTCAGCTTCTACAGAGTTGACTGCCCCAGGGACAGGAGAAATGTTCTAATTGTTAATCGGATTTTTCTCCCAACTTACTTTTCCTTAACATAATAGCCTCTTGGGTCGAATCCAAATTAACTGAGCTTCTGTTGGGTGCTCGGCATCATGCATTTTCCACAGGCACTTTCATGTTATCACAATATTTTTTGCTTAAGACTTAGGAAATCAACTTATTTGGTAACTTCCTTTCACTGCAGGTAGAGATGCTGTAAGACATAGCTACTGTGAACTTGTAAAGAAAACTTGCTGATGGCTTCAAAATATTTGGGCAAACCAAGAAGAGTTATTACCAGTGGTTTAATAACTCAGCTATCCCTAAGTTTTAAACATATATATTGTTTTCTGTGGCTTGGACTTCCTACACTGGGTAGAGATGATTGATATATAGAGATAAAACCACTCAGAGAGTTTGGTATAGGGAACCTATAGTAACGTGTGCGTATGTATGTTTGTAGATGTGTGTGTGTATACAGTCAGGAGTCATTTAACAATAGGGACACTTTCTGAGAAATGTGCCCTTAGGTGATTTTGTCATTGTGTGAGCATCATGGAGCGTACTAACCCAAACCTAGATGGTATAGCCTACTACACACCTAGGCTGTATGGTATAGCTTATTGCTCCTAGGCTACAAACCTGTACAACATAGAAAAGGTGCCATAAAAAATATGGTATTATCTCATGGGACCACTGTTATATAGAGTCCATAGTTAACTGAAACATTGTTGTGGTGCATGACTGTGTGGGTGTATATATGTGTATGTGTGTGCACGTGCGCGCGTGTGTGTATATATATATAAGCACACACAGATATATTTAACTTCTTTGATGACACTGGATGCTTTTATTTATTTATTCTTATGTGAAAATATTAAGTGGGTACAAGTGTTTTTCTTACATGGATATGATGCTTAAGTCAGAGCTTTTGGTGTGCCCATCACCAGATTAAGTGCTCACTGTACCCAATGTTTTTATCCCATACCCACCTTCCTTCCCTCCCCACTTCTTGGTTTCTCATGTTGTTTATATTGCTTTCTGCCCACGTATACCCATCTATTAGCTCCCACTTATTAGTGAGGATATATGGTGTTTAATTTTCCATTTCTGAGATACTTCACTTAGGATAATGGTCTCCAGTTCTATCCACATGCCTGCAAATAACATTATTTCATTCTTTTTTATGGCTGAGTAGTACACCATGGTATCTATATACCACATTTTCTTTATCCTCTTGTGAATTGAAGGGCACGTAGGTTGATTCCACATCTTTGCAATTGTGAATTATGCTGTGATAAACATTCAAGTGCAGGTGTCTTTTTGCTAAAAATGGCTTCATTTACTTTGGGTAGGTACCCAGCAGTGGGATTGCTAGATCAAATGGTAGGTCTATATTTATTTCTTTGAGGAACCTTCATACTATTTTCCATAGAGGTTTTACTAATTTGCAGTCCCACCAATAGCGTATAAGCGCAACTTTCTCTCTGCAGCCATACCAGCATCTGTTGTTTTTTGACTTTTTAATAATTGTATGTAACTTTATTTAAGTTATTTTCCTAGATAAATCTAATGGTTAAGATTAAGTACTCTTACCAACTATAGGGTGATAAACTTTCATTTAAAAAAAATTGAAAATGGAGGGAAAAAGAAAGAAAATTTGAAGGGATATATGAGAAAGGGATTTGGAAACTTGGAATCATTATACATTCAGAATTTATGGTTTGGTGAACAGTTATTTATAATAATAATTGATTGCCTGTTGGAAGCAAGTCACTGTGTTAAGTTTGTTGGGGCCTTTAAAAAGATGAGTGGACTTTGCCTTCGGAAAGCTTGTAGCCTTTAGGAGAAAGAGGCTGATAACCAAGTACAAGATAGGCAATAAAGAAGTTCACAAGAAAGAAAAAGGTGAAGCCCAAGTTGAAAAAAGGAATGAGAGAAAAAGGGAAGAAGTAGTGACATTTGAGTTGGGCCTTAAAGGATTAGAAGGGTTTTATTTAGGGTAAGATG
Organism: Propithecus coquereli; assembly: GCF_000956105.1. Classification (NCBI taxonomy): domain Eukaryota; kingdom Metazoa; phylum Chordata; class Mammalia; order Primates; family Indriidae; genus Propithecus; species Propithecus coquereli. The sequence goes on from NW_012142745.1 coordinate 7,464,762, forward strand.
ATGGAAGAGCAGGGGAAAATATCTGAGCAAAGTCTGAACGCATATCTGCAAAGTGTGGGGCACAGTGGTAGCGTGGTTTGGCCAGAGTGAACAGTATATGAAGAATACTAAGGAAAAAAGGATGGAAATAATTTTTGGTTATGATTGGAGGTCTTACATTCTATTAGAGGTATAAAAATCATAATGGTCATGGCATTCATCATAGTAGTTCTTTATTGCTTCAGAGAGAGTCCAGTATGGCATCACTTTCATACATGGGAAGACGAGAGTTGCAAAGGAGTTTTAGGGTAGTTACATTTCCTATATCACACATTAGTAATGTAGTTTCAAATGGCCTTGCTACATTAAGTTTTGTATCAACAAACATTTTTTTTTTGCCAAGAAATAGTTGTTTTCATCCCAAATTTATGGTTTGGGATAATGCTTACAAAGTCATTAGATCTTAGGTGTTTTATCCATTGCAGGATTGTGATTTCTCTCTGCCGTGTTCCTTCATGCCTTCCTTTGACCTTCCCTTAGTGTATAAGGAAGCTGAAAGAGGACCATTTTAATTTCTCAGTTAATTTTCCTTGCTTTCCTTTTTGGCAAGTAAAATATTTACTTATTGCCTCAATTTTTTCACATGGATAATGTTGAGTATTCCTTCACTGACCACTCTCACATCCATGCCTTTATTTGTTTTGCCACTGTTATTACTCTTCATTGGTCTCTTCATCTTGCTTCTTAAAACAAATTATGTCTAAGAAAATTACAAATTATAGGGTTGCTTGTGACTATTTAGGATTATTAGAGAATACCTCAAACCCTGAATGCTAACTCTAACAATGCCAAAGGTTTGTAACTGAGGCAATAGTGAACAAATACTATATATATATATATATATATATATATACACGTATATATTTAATAAGAACTTGTGATATTCTAGTCACTTACTCTGATGATTCAGCAAAGCTCAAGACAGACCAAAAAGTCATTGTTCTCATGGAGATCATAGCCAGGTGGAGAAAAGGAAAATGCCTACACAGGCACCTATAAGCTCACATAAACCAATTAAGAAGAAAGCAGGAGAAATATCCAATAGCGGTAAGTGCCAACTGGGTGCTCATAGAAGACTTCTTTGAAGAGATGACATTTATGCTAGACCCAAGTGACACAAAGAAGCCAGCTGCATATAGGAAATGTAGAGGCTGAGAAAGAAAGCTTCCCCTTTCAGTCTCTGGGGGTTCTCTGAAAACCAGCTGACAACACGCAGAGTAATAGGAGAAAAGGCATACAAAATTTATTTTAATGTGTACAGCATGGGGAATTCCCAGGGAAATGATTCCTAATAACCCAATCAGATCCAGATGTTAATATACCCTTCTTCATAGGGAAAAGGAGATGGCAGAAGTGTGGCAATTTGAGAGGAAGTAAATAATTTTTAGAGGGGAAATGAATGGACTCGGAGAACATACAATGGCTTGGGATGAAGTCTGTTCTCTTTGAAATACTGAATAGGACCAAAATAGAAGACAATGGCTTATGACAAAAGTCTGTCCAGGTGTGCTGACAGACTTCAGTCTTGTTTTTTGCTACATGAGTTAAGTTAATGAAAGGGAAGAGAGAAGAGGTAATTATTTTCTTCTTCTGTGGGTTTGGACTTTAGGCAGACAAGGGAACGTCAGGGAATGACTTCATCCTGTGCTTTGGGAGAGACAGAGGATTTAGAGACAAGAGGCAGGGGAAAGTCAGAGAGACCTTGAGGCGTCCAGCCTGTCACAGCACCATATTTTGGGGTATCAGTTTCTGAACCTCCAGAGGGACACAAGCATTCCTGGGAGCAGAAATAAAATCGATGTTTTAGAGAAATTGAAATAGTAATAGGTATACTGTTTTGAGGCCCTTCCAAGCGGCAGGCATTCTGCTAAGGGTTTTAAATGAACATATTTATTGTCCTATTTGATTTTCATAAGAAGCCCTATAAATATCTCCTTATAGATGAAGAAAGCAAGGTTAAGTAATGGTTTGAGATCACTTAGTATATGGCACGATAGGATTGGAACTCAGATCTGATTGCTGAGCAAGTTCAGTATGCTTTGCCATCTTTCTCCTGTCTTATGCTCCACTTGTCACGTCTATTAGGTTACGGAACCTAATATTTTAGCATTTCTTACAACTGGGATCATTCCTGCAGAATAGTTCCTCTGCCTGATGGATACATTGCCTCCAGTTCTTTTCTCTACTCCTATCAGACTTGCGTAAAAGATGGAATAGCAGGTGGAATCTGAAAGCCTGTAGCAGCGTAGCCAAGGGAATGCCTGCCGCACAGCTACAGTTCATGTTCTCTACAAGTGGGCTATGTCCAACGGGCATCCCATGTCCAGAACAAAAGGAGAGTGGTTTGGAAACAAGATACTGCCCTGGAATGGAAATATCAAACTAGAAACTTGTGATAAACACTGTTAACAGAGGGCTGTGTCTCCTTGGGAATGCCAGCTGCCTGCCTGGACAGATTTCTACAAAATGGTATTACTGTGGTGAACTGTAGATTGAGGGATGTCCTCAGTCTACAAGCTCAGAAACTCCATCTCATCAGATGTCTAGAGTATCCAAGATGTCATAGTAACCGAGCTTAAAAGAGATGGGTGTATGAAACCAAGATTCCACATTGCTAGTTTCTAATGAGAGACATATGCATAATACTTTGAAAATCAAAATTATTAAAATACTTCTTGGTAAATCTGAAGTCAGAAGAAGAATTACTCATAAGAATCATGTATGTAGTGGTTTCAGGCTCTGCTAGCATGCTGAGTCCATCTCCCTATCAGAGATATAACAGAGCATCAGACCCCCTAAGTCCTGCTGTGAGTCGACACCAGGGCCTGCTCTGTGAGTCTTCTGGTTTTGCATTCACTGTGGCTGACAACCTCCACTCTGGTTGTTCTTCTTTTACATATGTTACTACCTTTGGTCTATATGAATCCAAATTTTTGACCAGAAAGAATGCAATTTCTTTTTATATCTCTCCTCTGAATCATTCTGTGGCGATTTTAAAATACTCAGAAGACAAGCTTACTTTCTTAATTTGTATGTTTTGAAAGATATTTTCTGTATCCTCAGGGTACAATCTGTACCCTAGTTCTACGAAAATGACAATAGCATTTTTCTATGAGATATCTACCTGCACAGGAAATTAATCCTGGAATTTTTTTTTAGTTATCTATTGCTATGCAATAAACCAACCCAAAATTCTGCGGCTTAAAACAAAAGCAATTTATTATTTCTTATTATTCTGTGAGTTGACTTTACTTATATGGGTGGTTCCTCTGCTCTATGTGACATTGGTTAGGGACTCTCATTTGTCTGTACTCAGCTGGCAGGTGGGATAGGTTGGAAGGTCGAAGAATGCTTCACTCATATATCTGGCCTATCTTTCTCCTTTACTCATATATCTGGCCTCTTCGTATAACTAGGTTGAATTTCTTCACAGAATGTTGTTCTAAGGGGTTTTACATGGAATTGGTTTTAAATATAGAGGAAATGAAAGCTGCCAGTCCTCTTAAGTCGAAGACTCAAAATAAATGTCACTTCTGCCACATTCTATTGGTCAAGGCAAGTCACAAGGCCAGCCTTTATTTAGGGAGAGGAAGACAGTGCTACATCTTCACAGGTGGAATGCATAAAAGAAGGAAACAAATTGAGGGTGGCTATCTTTCAAGAATGTCTACCACAATTTGCTTTCTAGCCACAATATTTCCAATAGGCAAAATATTCTCACCCTCTTGCCCAGAAGTTTCACTGCATTACAACAACAGCTTGAAATTCAGGATTTCATCATCTAAATCACGCCCACATACAATGAGGCTCTTTGAGTACAGTTTCTAAGGCACAGTTCCTTGGTTGCACTTCCTCATATGCAAAGGCTTTGAACTAAAAGTACAATTTATCTGCACTACACAAACCCAACATACACTGGTGGGTCAGGAGCAGGAAAACTGTAATGCACAGTTTCATTCAAAAAAGTGGGGGCTGGAGAAAGGGAGGCACAGAGAAGTCACTGGCACATTCAGAAGTCCAATTAGACCCATGTGGCCAGTTCTCCCTACTCTGAGGGCAGAAAATTCATTTTCATTAGGGCCCGGTTCAGCTCTCTGAGCTCTTGAATCTCCTTTCCAAGTAATCTTTTCTTGTCTATATGTAATGAACTGTACCTGTGAGTTTTCTCAGCTGCTTCAAGTCTGTAAAATTGTTGTGGCCCAAAGTCTTTTTAATTTAAATTTTGAATGGTCTCTGTCCCTTTTAGTCAAAGCGGGCAAACCTCCTTTATAATTTTTTGGTATGAATCAAATTATACTCCATTTCATTAGATGGAAGACAGAAACACAAATTGCCTTGAAACTGGTTCCTGTCTACTTAGGGCTGTGGTCAGGGCACTGTGGCACCACACTTGGTGACAGTCTTAAAAGCTCTGGGTTAACCACCTTAAATCTTCCGGAGATCTCAACAGGGATCTTATAGCCACATCCTTAATTTGATTTTTACCCTGAGGCCACATTTTACTGGCAGAGCTCTGGATTTGACCTTTGCCCTGTGGCCCTTTTTTACTTTGAAATCTTTTGCTGCTCAGAAAAGTCTTAATAGCAAATACTGCATTGGAACTATTTTCTTTCACTTCTTCTTCAGAAGAAGTTCGTTCCTTAGAGAGAAATCTCTCTCTTGCAATCCTTTATCCTATGTGGCTAAAACAAACCATCTCACAGTTTCACTGTTCCAGAACTCTCCTTAGTTAGGTTCATAATTTCATTAGGTGCATTTGTCATTTTGTGCATTACCACTGGCAACAGTCTTGCCAATTTTCCCCCAATCTGTAACACCGCTCACTCTCTTTCCAGCCTCTAGCCTCCAGAGAGAAATTTCCTCACCAGCTTTTTAGCCTCTCAAAGTCTCACTGTCTTTTCGGAGTCTGCTGCCACCGAGCATCAACGCTGATGCACAAGTTTTAGATTTTTGTTATAGCAGCACCGTACTGATA
>NW_012142745.1:7469930-7479160 GCF_000956105.1 Propithecus coquereli
CTAATCTATTATAAGATATTTTTTAAAAAATGCTGGGTACAGATTCCAATTTTATTTTACAACAAATGGGTAGAAATCAGTAATTCAAAGAACAGTGGCTCTGATTAAAGTTTCTTATTGTATATATAGCAAATGTGAGTATAAATAAAATTGTATTTCAGAGTAATATGCCCAACACTATGCATCTTGACTGAGGCAGAGAAGGGATCACGATCAAGTCTTTGGCAGAGTCTTCTTGGCAGAGAATCAAGCCAAGATTCTTTGAATCCCACTCAACTTCACAACCACACTGTTGAGCCAGTTCCATGCCTTACTTTGGTTCCACCAAAATGTTGATCCAAATTCTCCATTTTTATTGTCACCAGATCCAGGCCTGTAACACAGGTCCTACAAATCTAAACCCCCTCTTTTTTGTACATTATTACACTTTCTTGTTTCTACTGTAAACAGACTAAGGGCATTTGCAACTTCCATCCCTTAAAAACATGTCAATTTTTTTAAAAAAACAATTTTGTGGATAGTATTGTGGGGCTTGTGACTGTGAAAATAAAAATATCCTTCAAAGCCGTGGAATTGTGAGTTGTGAAAAAGTTATTGTGAGCACAATTCTGATGAAAGTGGGAAATGTGTCTCTCACCTTCTAGAATCAGCCGGTTCCAGTATTGCACAATGTGGACATTATTTTCCTTCCATGGATCCACATTTTCCAGTTTGAATTCAAACTGTTTAAATTTCTCTCTATAATGAGATATACAAAGTTATAATTCCACTATTCTAGCACGGGCTGAGAGGACTGTTTAAAATGATACTATATGCCATGTACAAAATAATGAACTACATAGCTTTTTCCACTATTGTTTTCCTTTATTTCAAAGAGAACTAAAGATTGTAGTTGAGATTCTCTTAAATAATGTGATTGGTAAGGAATTCATTTTTTTCTTTTTTTTTACCAGTAACATATAGAGTTTGGGCTGGATAATCTCTAAAACCCCTTCAAATTATGGGATTCTGTGGCCAGAGTCTTTCTAGAAGGGGAAATGCTCACCTGTGCTGTGTCTCTTTTTTCACCTCTTGGGTCAAGGACACCTACAGATACTAAAGCATGATTTTATGTGACTTTTTTTTAATAAGAAAAAAGTATTTCTGAAAGATAGGTTGACAAGGGACATGATGAATTTCCAAAATTAACTGTGAAAGACAGATCATCTGGGCCTGACTGAAAGCCATGCATAACCTTTATACTCAGATATCTCATTTAAAAAAATGTCACTTTCTGCTTATTCAGTGCTACTGTCATTATACTATTTTAAGCACTAAAATTTGTGTTCTGGAGCTGAACAGGAATTATGGCTTCTGTCTTTGGGCTTATTAGAAATAATTTAAAATCTATGCAAGAGTGATAAAAATCACCTTTTTATTATTGTTGAATATGGCTGAAATTTGCAATACAATTTTATTGTCTTTTATTAGCAGTGTTTCAGCATCTATGTATGTAGCTGAAGACTATTTTTAGTACCTTATAAAAATGGCATTTTAAATGAATTTTTTTAATTTTTAATTTTCTAGGGTGAGGTTAAAGTAGAATAAATTATGGGACAATGTTTCGTGAAATTTCAGACTTTTCCTTATATAGATAAACTTTTAACAAAGCACTAATGACAGTTGAAACACATCTTCATTGTTCTATAAATTATTTACTCAATACTTGTACTAATGTAAAACCAGATGATACACAGAAAATGGAAAGAAAAATCACTTCATTAGAAAAGACATTATTTCCTTTTCTGATTTTCCACAGAGATGAGATTGCAAGGGGGGAGGGTGTGGAAAGGAAAGCAGATTTTTTTTTTTTTGAAAAAATGCCTTCCTTGATATTGAAGGAATGGATCTGTTTATTCATATCGATCATCTGTAATTTATAACACTTTACTCTCTAAATATCCTTATACCCTCATTTCAAATTTGGATCGATGCTAAGGAGGAGGATGACGAGGGTACGGAAAGCGATTGCTTGAATTGTCTGAATCTACATGCATTCGGCTCCCTAAACCAGGCAGGAAAGGAAAGAGGGAAGAAGCTTGCTCAGATAATGGGGGATTCCCTGGGCAAGGCTTGCTGGGGAATTATTTCAGCTTGTGGGCTGAACAAGCAGAGCAGCGTGGGGCACGGAGTAAAGTATACCAAAGCAAACAACAGCAAACAAACATCCAGAGAATGGGTCAGATTGAAGTAGCATATTCCTTCCACGAATGAGAGGCCGGAGAGTCAGATCAGGAAGACGCAGCATCACAGGCATGTGGTGGAAGCTGGCTCCTGGACAGGTGTCTGGGATGAGCATCTCTGTATGTAGCTGGGATGTGCTCTTTGTGACATGGTTGCAGGAGGTAAAGAGGTAGAGTCAGGGGACAGGAGAATTTTACAGTGCTGGAAAACAGTTGCATTAATTCTAAAATGACAAAGCTAGTTAAAGTATTCCAATGCCAGAGGATGAAATTAAAGTGGGTGCTCATCATTCAACTGCAAAGGGCCTTTACACAGGACTCAATAAATATCCTTGTCTTAGGTCACGAAGCTAATTTTGCCGTAACAAAATAAGTGGGTGGCTCAAACTACAAAAATTTATTTTCTCACAGTTCTTGACGGTAGAAGTTCAAGATCAAGGTGCTGGCATGGTCGATTACTGGTAAGGGCTCTCTACGTGGCTTGTAGACTGCTTCTTTCTCTCCATATTTCCATATGGCAGGGAGAGAGAGAGACAGTGAGAGAGAGAGCGTATGCACTAGCTCGCTGGTGTGTCTTCTTGTAATCACATCATGAATGTCTCACCCTCATAACCTCATCTAAACCTAATTATCTTCCAAAGGATATATCTCCAAATACCATCACACTGGAGGTTAGGACTTCAATTTATGAAATTTTTGTGGGGGGAGGAGGACACAATTCAGTCAATAAAAACTGTCAACTTTGATCATCTCATAGTCACCATAAGAGTCATGTATTATATTCTCTTTCCCTTGTCAGGAAGTATCTATACTTGATGTGTCGCTGAAATTGTTCTTGTGGTATAAATGGGTTGTCCAAGTTTCTTCTTAACAAATAGTTGTTTCAACTTAATCATAAATATGTTGTGTTCTGGAATAGAAACTTCTCTTTCTTCAATTATTTCATGGATATAGAGGGTCTTCATGTAATTTTTTTCTGTTTCTTTTGTCAAACAAAATGAAGTGTCATTTGCTCACATTTTGAGTATAACACAATTATTGGTCTTATCCATTCCAAGGGCCACCTGTGTGGGAAACAGAGACATTGCCTCCAGTGTCATTCATATTCTGTTCCTTCCCTGAATACCACATACTCCCAGATCTACCACTGACAGCCTCTCAGCCTGTAGAATCCTGGACTATAGCCTCACCTCAATGTAGCACTGCTACCTAGAAAGAGACTCAGTAGATGCTTGAATTTTTGTACTGTTATTTCTCTCCATAGTCTATGTTGAAGTATGAGACTTTAGTGAAGAGTCAAAGAAAACAAAAGTGAATTATAGTTTAAGAGGAAGAAAAATGAAAATCTCATTCTAAATATCTTTGTTTCCATATAATGAAGTTATCCATCTCATGGATACACCCTGATTCCTGGCCTCAGGTTAACCCTCCATTCATAGAGTACTTCCCTATTCAGACTCCTCTCCTCAAAGGTTTCCCTCAACCCCACACAATTCAATCCCCAAAACCCAATATTTGTGGCAAATATTTTCCCAGAGCCTGAGTTACTTAGTCTTGAGTGATTTCCTAGGGTTGAGGATGGCAGGAAACAAGTTTCAGAAGAACACTCTGGGTGTGCTTTTGTTCTTCCAAGTCCTGACTATTTCAAAATTCTTCTGTACTAAGTAAGTCAACCTTGTTCATTGGTTTATAGTTTTACTTTATTAGGGCTCAAATTTTTCTATATACTCTGATGACTTATTTAAATCATATGAAAATTAATATACTCAGTAGATCGATCTCAAAACCAGTAAAATTTATGCCAAGTTGGGTGGTACAGGTACTTTGGGTCCCTCCTAAAGAATGACTGCCTGGGTAGTTTTCACTCCATTATGTCTCCAGGCTTTTCACTTTGGTCAGTGAAAGACTTCACTGCTACAGCTCCCTGGAAAATGACATGTAGTTTTTCCTAGTATGAGTTAAAGGAAAAGTCTAGATACATTAACAACCTACATTAACAACCTTCCCCTTCAAAAAGCTGTTTGGTTGTAGTGAGTAAAATATGATCACAGATACAACGGCACAGAATGTTTGAAATCAGAGTGAGATACATTGTCACTACTAGAGTATTTGATTGGTTCCTTCATGCCTAAGACAAGATTGATGCTTAGCATAACTTATCCTTAAGCACTTTCCTCTCCTTTAGTAAGTTTCAGAAGCACTCCTATATCATAAGCTACGCTAGTTGAAAAAAAACAAAGAATTCAGATGTTTCCCGAGTTGGGCCTTCAGACCCCTCTCTTCAGGCTGCAAATTATATAGAAGGCTGTTATTTCCTCACCATTTTACAACGCTAAGCTATACTGTCAACTTACACTATATGCTATCTTCTACTGTAAGCAACTACATTCTGCCACATTGCATAATAATGGTAATCACTGTAATCATATATCAACACAATGAGATAATGAGATAATAACAAGACACAGGTACCTTCTCTGCATGCTAAACAATTCATTTCGGTCTCAGACATTTGCCAGCCTGTTCCTCCCTACTGTATGGTGTCATAAGTTTATGTTCTGTCAAAAAAGGGGGGCTTGCAGCAGGCTGTGGGATGTGTTGGGACACGTATCTGTTGTGAGTATTCAGAAGTTATTCTTGAAGCTTACAAATCATTCCCTGAGTTACTCTCTTTTAAAACTCTCGAGGGCATTTTGCTGTGTCAGTGGAACGTATCTAATAAATTCATTCCAAGACAGCATTTGGGATATCATAAGAGATCTTATGAACAAAAACAGACAAATACACCATAATCAACAATACCTGGAGATTTAGAGATTAACTTGTCTAGCCTCATAAGATTTTCACATCAATTCCCCCTGAAGTATCAGACCCATCTATATAGAAGCTATTTATTTGAACCAAGACAGAGATTAAGTCTAGCAGGCTGGGAAATTTTTATCCTAAATGCAAGCAAGATGTGATCATGTGTAATAGCCACATCAGTAAAAGGGCTCAGTCTCTATGATATTTTGGGTACCATTTGTGCTAACAGACATTCTAACTTTTTTTCTTCCTGAGTTCCTTTCTCACTTAATTCTTGCAGGTTAATTTTTTATGAAATTTGTGATTGCTCTTATCCAACATGTTTTATCTGAAAGTTTCTATTTAGAAATTATAAGGCAGAGGGGTGAATAGCCCTGATTTTAATGCATTTATCAGTGTTGGATTACTCACATTAGTTTGAAGATAAGAAAGATTATCATTCTGCCATCACGTTTTTCTGCATATGGGAAATGTTTTCTGCATATGTTTCACCCTTTCGTTGATTTTTCAGTCTAAGCCTCAAGCCAGAAAAGAAGCAGACTACCTCTTTGGCCAAAAGGTTATAGCAATAGACCCAAGTGCAAATCATTTTTTAAAGTTTTCTTATTATACTCATCTATTTTACTATTTCTCTTCTTCTTTTAGTATCGACCAAACCGAGACCCCACAGTGATGAATATTCCAAGAAGATTCCTCCTCCCAAACCGAAACGGAATCCAAACACTCAGCTTAGCACATCTTTCGATGAAACGTACGTCAAAAAGCATGGGCCCAGGAGGACGTCCCTCACCCGGGATTCCTCCCTGTCCCACGTCGGCAGCCCCGCGGGAGACCCAGAGGAAGAGGAGCCCGTGTACATCGAGATGGTGGGGAACATCCTCAGAGACTTCAGGAAAGAGGACGACGACCAGAGCGAGGCGGTCTACGAGGAAATGAAGTACCCCATTTTTGACGACTTAGGCCAAGATTCCAAATGCGACTTTGACCATCACAGTTGTTCTTCACAGTGTGCTACTCCCACGGTGCCTGACTTGGACTTCGCCAAGTCCTCAGTGCCATGTACTCCCAAGGGTTTGCTTTGTGACATCCCCCCGCCCTTCCCCAACCTGCTTTCTCACAGACCCCCACTGCTGGTGTTCCCACCAGCCCCCGTGCACTGCTCCCCCAACTCTGACGAGTCTCCGCTGACCCCGCTGGAGGTCACCAAGCTTCCCGTGTTGGAAAACGTGTCTTACATGAAGCAGTCGGCTGGAGCGTCTCCGTCCTCTCTGCCGTCTCACACCCCCGGCCACGCCAAACTGGACAAAGACCAGACGGGAGCCCTGGGAGCCGCCTCTGCCACTGCTGTGCTGTCCTCGTCTCCTCCGCCCCCTTCCACTCTGTACCGAACCCAGTCTCCGCACGGCTACCCTAAAAGTCACTCCACCTCTCCCTCCCCGGTGAGCATGGGGAGGTCCCTGACGCCCCTGAGCCTCAAAAGGCCTCCTCCCTACGACGCTGTGCATTCGGGCAGCCTCTCAAGGAGCTCTCCATCAGTGCCTCATGCCACCCCCAGGCCAGTGTCGCAAGACGGGGCCAAGATGGTCAACGCCTCGGTGAATACTTACGGGGCGGCGGCCCCGGGCGGCTCTCGCTCGCGAACACCCACCAGTCCTTTGGAAGAACTGACCAGCCTCTTTACCTCAGGACGGAGCCTGCTGAGGAAGTCGTCGTCCAGCGGCCGCCGCTCCAAGGAGCCCGCAGAGAGTAAGTCGCACGTCCTGCTGAGGGGAGCCCCAGCGCGTGGTTTATGGCTCAAAATCAAAATGGAGCCCGTTATTACGGCTAAAGCACGGAGTATGTGGTCTTTAGGCCTTTCCGCTGAAGTCTCGCGTTGTTTTCCTTTTGCCCTGCTAAACCGAATAGTGTGTTCTGAAGCGGTACTGAAAGGATTAAACAGGACAATCATTTCCTAAGTTTTTAAAAAATCAAGTGTAAAATCTAAATTCTTGCAGTGGCCCTGACAAGTCTGACAGAGGCCAAGATGGAATTTTTAGGTAAATACCTTGATTTTGGCGGGAAAAAATTAAACATTCAAAACAGGGCTGTTAAATGTTAGCATTTATCTTTATCGTATACTAAAAAATTACTTAAGAAAATCTGTGTTAGAAAACTTTGTTGGAAAGAAAGCAATTTCAATAGAATTTAGGACTTTTTTTAAACATAACAAATGATTCTTTCTGCATTCTTCAGGTGGTTATGTTCTTACCTTCACCATAAACTAGAATAGACTCACTGCTTTCCTTTTAAAAGCTGTGGTAGTTCATATCTTATTTCTATGGTACTCTTCCTAGATCCGTCGATATACAATTTACAGAAAAATCATCAAGGTGGTGAACATTACTTTTACTATTCAATTTCAAAGACCAGGAAGTTTCTCTGTCTGAATGACTAGCCCTTTCAGGAGCTCCAAATCACTTCACAAGTATATAATAAAGTCAAAACACATCCAGGTTAGTTTTTTTCTGTGTCCCTTTCATTAAAGTACACTTTCTATTATTTAAAAATGCCTTAGGCACCTAAACTGGTAATTAATCATTTATGTCTCAGATAATCCCTCCACAAGATTGTGTTATTTATCTGTTTCTACAGTCTTATGAGGACTTTCCTTAAAGGAAAAGAATTCCTCAATGCTTTTGTTGATGAAGATGATGATGACATTCTTTAGATAATGAATATTCCTTGGTAGTGATAAGCCATTAATTCTGCCTTTTTTTTTTCCTTTACCCAGAAAGATTTATAAAAACATTAGTACTTAAATAATTACCTCTAGAACATTTTGTTTACCTAACTGGAAGGCGCCAATTTCTAATATATTAGTCATGTCTGGAGTTATATACGTACATATATATATATACACACACACATATATATATACATATATATATATATATACATACACATAAAATTATTTTTAAATTATTTTCAGAATTGAATTAAAAATTAGGAGCAACCTATTTCCAGAACAGCTGCTCTCAACTAGGGCAATTTTGCCCCCAGGGATATTTGGCAATGTCTAGAGACATTACTGGTTTTCACAACTGGGGGTGCTGCTGACATCTTTTGTGTAGAGGCCAGGGCTGCTGCTTAATAACCTAAATGGACAAGATAGCCAAAATGACAAAAAATAAAAAAGGATTATTTTGTCTATAATGTCAATAGTGCCATGGATGGGAAACCCTGGTCTAGATAATTTATTAAACTTTAAAGTTCTTTCCAGATGATTGATTTGATTTTCACATAGATCATGTAAGGTATTTAGAATAAGAGAAAAAAAATAAGTATTTTACTTTTAAAATACATAATGGTTAGAGTGAAATTAATAGAATTTTCATCTTAGAATTGGTGAGATGATTGGATTTTCTCCCTACCTATCAGATTCTTTGGAGGATCCTCAACAGCTCCAGCTGGCAGCTATGCCAATTAGCTAGAAAAAGTATATGTAAAAGAAATGATTAGCTAATGAAGTTATTTCAAGAAAAATCCATCTGTTAGAATCAGTCTATGTGCTATATGTCACAGACTTCCCCAGCTGAGTCCAAAAACGAGCTTTGTGTGCTTCTAAAACAAAGCTTGTACATGACAAAGTGATCTAGCCTCTTTATAGCTTTTAGGGAGCCAAGGATTGAATTCCTTACCATGTGCTATTATTAACCATGCATCAACTCTTCAGAGAAAGGGCATGCCCCCGAGTTACATTAACCTCAGTATTTTACTTTACATAAATGAAAGGGAGGGAAAATGCAGATAGTACAAATGAATAGTCAAATTGCTTTTAATATTTACTTTTGATTCTCAAGGAAAATAGAAAGACACTATTAGATACTAACAAAATCATAGGGATTCTCAGAATCCTTCTGTAATGCAAAAAGTAGAGCCAAAATTGTTGAGATTAAACCAATAATTGCTCTTACAGTCCACTCATTGATACAGCTCTCCCCTTTACTCTTGCAGATAGAATTTGTAGATACCTGTTGACACCTTAGGAACAGAATAAATTATGTGAAGTAGTATAACATTCATGACTTCTAAAGTCTAATTTTTTTTACATTTCAGGAATTTTTTACATTTCAGGGTTAGAAGTAAGACTGATATCTCTTCTTTCCAAGCCTCTATTCCTTTACTAGAAAAGTCAATTTGGTAATTTTCTAATATTCAATCTAA
>NW_012142745.1:7481435-7485678 GCF_000956105.1 Propithecus coquereli
GTCCTGGAATGTCAGGTGCTATTTGAGGTTGTAGAATTGAATTGCTATTCAACAATTATATCATTTAAATTGGCAAATTCTTACATTTGTTTCTTGTAGTTTTCCAGCCTCTTCCCTTTCTTTCAGGTAGTATTATTGATACATCTATCCTTCCCTCCTTTCCCCTACCTATGGTCCTCTCTTTTTACTCTTTTCCTCATTGTAATATCTCACCATTAATCAGTTGTGGACCAAGAAACCAGGTATGCAAACTTGTCTTAGGAGCCACTAAACTGATTCAAGTGTAGGGACTGTGTGACCTTTACTTGCAAAGGACACTTTAACCACCTCCTAGGTCTTGACTGGAGTTCTTGGATTCATATTGGAGGGGTTAGGAATGTCAACTTCCCAAAAATTAAGCTTTCCTGGGAAACATGGATGCATGTTAGTGTGTTTTATGAGCATGTACACATTTTGTTTAGCCTATTTAAAATACTTTTTCTTCAGTAAAATTCAGCAAACAAAATAGTTAAGGACTTTATCTTCCCTTCTTTTCTTTCTTGAGAAAGCGGGTTGTACAAAGAGGTTAAAACAGGTACTGGAAAGGCAAAGTGAGGGGTGGAGTGGAGAATCTACGGCTCTGGGTCTCTCATTTGCAGTGGAGAGTGGGTAAACACTCAGCCTGCAGCTGCCCACCTGCAAGCATGCTGACTTTGGGTAGGAATTCTGGATGCATGGTGACTTGGAGAAAGCTGGCCAGAGTTAGGAGCTAGATCTGGAACCCCCTGTACTTTGGGATTCTTCAAAGGTATTTGGGAGTTGAGCTACACCCAGAACACCTGAAGACATCTCAAGATACCTTGAGGAAGATTCCAGAAGGTCTGGCAGGACCAAGACCTGTTAGTTTGGTTAAACTTGTCCCTTTTCAGGTCCCCCCTCTTGCTGTTTATTGGTGCTCCCTTGCTCAGAGTGTCACGCTGTGGGCTCAGACTGGCTTCTTCCTTAGCAAGGGTCCTTCCAGCATCTCAGAAGGGAAACTGAGCCAGGACCTGGACTATGATGATGTTCCCAGGCCACAACCTTAGAAATGTGCTCAGGTTCCAAAGAAGTGTCTCAGGTATTTCAAAGCAGGGTAGATAGAAGACATAGAAAGCTTGGGTGAGTGGCGCAAAGACTTCCTGCATCATACTTACCTGAATGTTGTTAAAAATACAGATCCCTGGACCTTATCATAGACCTGTTTAATGAGAAACTCTTAATGGTTGGGCCTGGGGTATTGAATATTTAATAACAATCCCCTTTGATATTTGTGCTTTCTGTGAAACAATCACTCAGGAACATGTGGTTAAATATTAGCATCCCCATTTACTCGTAGTCAAGAGAAACCTATTATACATCGCTTTCATCTAAGAATATATGTAATAGAATTTATGTACAAATTTATATAAGAAAGAAGGGAGAAAGTAAAATACAGACAGCTCAAAATGAGTGAATGTTGTTTTCCTTTCCTTGACTAAATTAGTGATTAGTTGGCATTTTGCAAAGAGGACAGGGTAATCTCAGTGAATCCACAGAAAAAATGATTTTACTACCTGTAAATTCTCTCAGAGACCTTGAGAATTTAAGAATGGAGTGTGTGTGTGTGTGTGTGTGTGTGTGTGTGTGTGTGTGTGGTGGGCAATCTGTAAATAACATCTATCCTTGGTTTTGGCTCCTCCGTCTTAGTCATACCACGTCTGTGCCACTCCCCTCGTCCGAATCTGTGCTTAAGTCTGAGAACCACTGGTAAGCGTTGCTTCAGACGGGGTCTGGTGCTGCTGGCGGGACAGGCAGGGAAGGAATCTTGAAAGTCAGGCTGGCAGCATTCCTCAGCCCAGCAGTTGGTACAGATGAGTCCAGGCCATTGGAGTGGGAGGACTAGCCAGAGCAGGATGAGACCCCCAGAAGAGGTCAGACTGAGAACAAGGGTGTGCAGGGTGGAATAAGGGCATTATGAGGGCAGTCAGAGGGTCTAGTTGTCATGACTGGGCCAAGGATCTCAGCAGTTGGGGCTGACAATGCTGATGGGAGAATGAGGTGATGAATTCCTTAAAAAAATGCCTCAAGCATGTTTGTCTCGGGAACAATATCAAGACCAACTAAGCCCAGAGCAGGAGGCATCAAAGAAACTAGTAGTCAAGGCTTGGGGAAAGCAGGCAGCAACCAATGCTTTTCTTGAGAAGGCTTCCTTCCATAATAACGGTAGCACGTATTTACTTTTATGCCGTTTACTCTATACCAGACACTAAGAGCTTTACATGAATCCAGTCCTCACAGCAATGCTCTGAGGCAAGTGATATTAACATTGCCATTTTAAAGATGGGAGAAACTAAAGTACAACTTAACCAGAGTCACATAAGGATTTGAACCTAGATTATTTGGCTCCAGAGTTTCTTACCTCAATGATACTTACCTATACTTGATCAATCTCTGCCTTATTGCCATTAAAATTCACCAGTTATCATCAAAACTCCAAGAGCTCATGATCTTATCACTCTCAAGGGTATCTGCTTAATAAGAGGAAGCCAAATCTGTACATAAATGGCATGGGCTACTTAATGGTCGTCATCAATTAAGGAAGGCAGTGGGAAATCTTTTCAGCACCCTTCAAAGCTCACGTTGGAATGTCTGTTACTGCAATGAGCTCTATACCCCAGGCTTCTGAGCTGCCCCTGAAGACATGTGGTCTGCCCAGTGGGCCTCAGAACCACCTCAGCGACCTAGGCAAAGAGACATGAGTGCTCGCCTCCGTGCCTCTAAGCATAACTTACAGATATATGTGCAGGTTTCTTTGGTCTGTCAGATTTGCAATACTGAACTACCAGCTAGATGATTTTGCTTCAGGGATGTAAAGCTTTTGTGCTCAGCTGCTGGCATAACCATATAGTAGCTTGATGGCCCATGGCTACTCCAAGGGACAAAAATTGATTAAACCAAAACTCCAGTGAATGCTCAAAAGCAATGGGAGCTCTAGCAGCACTAATTTAGAAAGTGACTCTAGTAAAACAAACAAACAAAAAATCTCCAAAAGGTATCTATGCAAATGCTTCTTAGTACTACTGCTTTTCTCTTTAGATTTATATTAATGTGTAGTTGATAGAATCAGACACTCATCTTTATAATTAAAAAAAAAATGCAGGTCTTCAAGAACAAGCTGGCCTGTTTAATTGTTATATTTTTTAAAGCTAAAGAAATCTTTTTGCAGGATGATGAGGTTAAATAGAGGATAAGTAAAATTCCTTGATTTTGATAATGCATGTGACTCTTTGGTTAATTGGGACCATGACATTGTCTGTTTTTCTCATTTAGTTTCTCCTAGAATTGCAATATAGAATCACTGAAGAAGACATAATTTCATAAATAATTGCTCACCTTTCTGGGGGTAGACTGCAGCTGTCTTTGATTGATGCAAGCAGACGTGTTTATCCCCCGTGTTTATATTCTCTAGTTCTTGAATCTTTAAATGCAATTTCTTGTCAGCAATTTAATCAGCAATTCTCTCCATTAAGAAGAATGCTCCCTGCTTTAGATTTATAAAATGCAGAAACATTTTTAATTCAGAAATAAAGCTACACCGGTCTATTTTTTTTAAACCAAGATTCCCTCAGTAGTATTGGATTTTACACAAATGAGATGAACTAGAACTGATTCTTTCCCTCATGTTCAGTTACTTGAAATAAAAATTTAATTTCTGATTCTTATTTACTATCATGTATTCTTGACACTTTGCAATCTATAAGGAATCAAATATTAGGTATAAGTAAGGGAGTTCCTGTGGGCTACATCATACTCCCCTGTGCATGTCCTACATTCTAATTAAATATGATCCAGAAGTCTAGTTGACAAGACTGGGCATCGTAAGAGGTGGTTTCCATTAACAAGCTTTGAGACCTTGGATAACTCAGTTTGCCACTTAGTGTCTTAGTTTTCTCACTTTTCAAATGAAAATGTTAGATGCTAAAACTATGAGTTTCTTCTGGCTCCTTGTTTGGTACTTCTGTAGATTACTGGGTGTTTTGTAAATCCCAAACAGAGGACCCCTGCCTCTGAGACTTTCTGTCTGATGCTCTCATTTGCTGAAAGGACTATCCCAGAAACTCCATAAAACGTCAGTCTAGTCCTTGAATCCCAACTCCAGTTTCTCCACCATTTTTCTCATGCTATTGTCTTTGAGTACTTTGTACTTCTGTAATGTATAAGACTTATTCTGATTTGTCATAAAGAC
>NW_012142745.1:7488011-7489125 GCF_000956105.1 Propithecus coquereli
AGAGAGAGAGATGGAAATGGTATCACCACATAAAATTTCCAAAACAAGAACTTTTGTACTTTTCCTTCATTGGCTTCAAAGAGTATAAGTGGAGAATAAGAGTAGTGACTCCTTGCTCTCTATCCTTACAGCATAAGTCACAGGTGGGGCTCAACAGCTATTTACTGGGCCATGGAAATAATCACATTTAGATTCCTCATATCACAGACAAATGGAAATGCAAAAAGATTTACTTACTTGGGCAAAACCATAATATTATGAAGAAGCACAATCTGAAACTGAGCTCTGGTTCTTATAAATATTACTAAGATATCGGTATTTAAGTATATTTCTATTGGTTTTACCTAAAGCTTTGTTTGATTTTCTTAACTAACTTTGTTTAAAATGTCATTTTTGGGGAAGAAATCAAATCTGGTTTTCAAATTTATATGTGTATTTTTTCCCCTGGAAAACTATGAGGAATTTTTTATTGGCCACCAGTGATTCCTAAACACTACTGCTCTTTCTAACTGTATTTACCTAGAAAGTCAGTAAGTTGAAATCATCAAAAAAAAAAATACAGTACTGAGTACATTCAGTTCTATGGCTGTGTTATATTACCCCAAAGGGTTACTATTCCTGCCTTGCTTTTCTTATGAAATTTTAATAGCCGTGACGTCTTTATCCTTCCCAAATATGGCTATTAGTAACTGTGATTCCAACAATGCCAAGTTCTGCATTTAGTTTGATAGGAATTAAATATTCTTATTACCCTTTATGATGAAAGAATTATTCTTCTTAGCATTTAATGTTTGCTTCAGAAACATTTATGAATGTACTTTCAGAATTGTATCTTTAGGAAGAATGGAAATAATATTTTTCTTCCCATACATTAATATTTTTAGGCTTGAATGCCTCTGATTCTTTTAAAGATTGAAGCATTTTTCCATCTGCCTGTTAAAATGATTTGAGTCTTAATTAAAGTTGATTGCACCTGTGCATATATTCAACTACCCACACACCTCCCACCTAAAAGTGGAAAAGCTTCTCTTTCCTTCAAAAATTAAAACAGGGAACTATGACCCATTTTTTTAAAGTCATAGGCAGAGAAGACAGATAACACTGAGAAGTGTTC
>NW_012142745.1:7489175-7490134 GCF_000956105.1 Propithecus coquereli
CATGGCTTTCCTAGTAAAGACTTTATCCAAATGCTAATTAAGCAGAGGTTTGCTTTGCACATCAATTTTTAATATTCACTCCTCACAGTTAAATGAAACCTGCAGCGTGAGGCTTCTTCGGTTAAAAGCAGTCCTGACCTACTTCCATGTGAAATCAATGGAGATCTTTGAGAGACTCATAAGTAGCTGACATTTAAGGAAGCCAGCTCACAATCGGTGTCCGTGTAAAATGTGTGTTTCCCTGGGCTTTAGCTCCTGTGCTCACTCTCTCTCTCTCATTGTTCTAAGAATAGAGAAGACTATGGAAGCTACTGAGCCCGATAAGTGAAACCATCCATACCTGAGTTATATGCCCCAGGGGATTGTGAGTTGATATGTCAGCTACATATGTAATGGCTTCAAATTAGCAGGAACACCCCCTCCCCTGCCCAGTCTGGGACTGAGGAGGGGAAATAAAGGCCTAAAAAGCACCCATTTCCATTTAAATATATTCCACAAAAATGAGCAAAATTGAATTCACCAGAAAATGGTCCTCAGATACCTATGTTTCAAGGCCTTTGAAAGTTAGAACATATGGTATATGGCAAATCTTTTGAAGACTAGTATGTTAGAAACTCCAATTGTAGGGCATGAAATAGGAACAAAAATCAAAACCAGCTAGACAGAGGAGCATCAGGGCATGGGAGAGCACACTGGGTCTCCATCCAACCAGGGTCCTATTAAGAGCAGGCAAGTTCCTTAATATGCAGACACATAAAGGGTCAGTGGGAAACCTTGACCCTTGACCCTGGAGGCTCTTCCTTATGCTAAATTCCAGAATACTAAGCTAGAGTTGGGCTGAGTTTGTAAAACTGATGGAAGAAGGTAGGGTAAATTCAGCCACATGGCCCACCCATGACAAGGAGAGGAACTGAAAGTCCAGGATACTATTTTGCAGTTAGTATTGAAGTTGAGAAGAT
>NW_012142745.1:7490184-7491874 GCF_000956105.1 Propithecus coquereli
TAAGACAAGTTTTAAATCTAAGAAATTAAAGCAGATTGTCTTTCTTTGGTTGATTGATAATCTACTTGTAACCTGCACAATTCATTTTGTCTTTTGAACCAAGCTAAGTGTATAGCTATTTAATATAAACTATAATAAAATTGCCCATTGATGTTTCAGAAAACAAAAGCTTGAGTCTATGTCTAGCCATGGTTCTCCATTTAGCTTTCATGACCAAACCTCTGAAGTGAATGTTCTGTATTTGATTGATAATCTACTTGTAACCTGCACAATTCATTTTGTCTTTTGAACCAAGCTAAGTGTATAGCTATTTAATATAAACTATAATAAAATTGTCCATTAATGTTTCAGAAAACAAAAGCTTGAGTCTATGTCTAGCCATGGTTCTCCATTTAGCTTTCATGACCAAACCTCTGAAGTGAATGTTCTGTATTTACGGCCTCCATTTCCCGTCTCCCATTCCGTCCTTAATTTCCTACAACCTTCCTTCCTCTTCTACTCTCCCTAAACTTACACGAGTCTTCCTAATTGATCTCTGGTTTTAGCATCTTCCCTCTCCTAGCTCTTTGAAACCTTCATAGACCATGTGATATTGGTGATTACTTTATATGAAGAGTAGTTTTTTCCATTTTTAAAAACAATTTTTTTTTGTTTTTTAGAGATGGGTTTTCATTACATTGCCTGGGCTGGAGTGCAGTGGCTATTCACAGGTGTGATCATAGTGCTCTACAACCTCTATCTCCTGGGCTCAAACGATCCTCCCGCCTCTGCCTCCCAGGTAACTGGGACTACAGGTGCTCTACACTGCACCTGGCTCACTATGTAAAGATTTTTCTGTTGATTCCCATGCAACATGATATCCTCATTAGTAGTCTTTTTAAAATTTTGTCTCTTCTGCTTCCTTTTTGGGGAGATCTGTTCCTCCATTTATATAAAAATGTTTTTCCGACATATGACTGACAGGGAGGGAATTATGTGTTTAAATGTTTGCCTCCCCCACTAAGTTGTTAGGGCAATACTGAGTCTTTTTATTATGGCAACTAGTACATTTTCTGGTATAAAGTTCATGCTCAGTATGTGTTCACTGAATGATCAAATGACTATTGGACCGAGTGAATGAACATGCATCCAACCTCCCCAATTAAATTGTAAGTTTTGGAGGGTGAAGACTATAATTTTTCTTTGTTCTAAGTGCCCATGGTCTCTATGACTGTATTTTACATAATCGATTTATATTTGTGAATTTATTGATTTTTCTAAAGCTAACTTTTTTTAAAATAGCAAAGTCCAATATAATTATCATGATTACCAAGTCTTGATTATAATTTGAGTTTTGCACAGAATGCTAAGATCAACAGTAGGTTCAGATATTTAGGAACCAAATGCAACAATAAATATCAATGGAGAACCCAGGTGTAGATGATTTTTGTATGTAATTGTCAATAGGGAATTCAGTTCAATTATTGATTGCGGAAAAGAGACAACACTTAGCAAAAAAAAAGTGAAAGCAAGTACTCACACCCTAAATCTAAATATCTTATACAAGATTTAAAGTAGAGCCCATGAAAAATAGTGTAGCATAGATTTTTACTGGATAGTTCTGGAAGCAGTATTAAGATATCATATCTTAGAAAGCAAAATTGTCAGCTGGATTGTACATGGTATTGAATATGGCCCATTAATTTGTTAA
>NW_012142745.1:7491924-7494090 GCF_000956105.1 Propithecus coquereli
TGGGAGCTAGGTTAATTAAATATTCCACTCCTATTAGAATAACCAACCGACTGGAGAATCTGGGCTATTGCTGTTCCCAAATGAAACGAGTATAAAAACTAAGGAGAATCTAAGAGGAGAAGAGTGTTAGTAACATGGATTTTGAAGCAGCATATACTGTCTACCCAGGTGTATTATCCAGAACAGCTGAACTTAAAGGAAAACATTCAAATCCAGAAGTCTATAATATTCTTCTATCAATTGATGGTGGAGGAAAAACTTTCTTCTACATTTTCTACTGGTCAAGTTTCAGTTACATTCAATAAAATAGCATTTTCCTATTTTTTGCATCTATTCTCTTGTTTTAGATGGAACTGATACACATTTTTAAAATTTTTTATTGAGGTAAAATATGCATATATGATTTTCCATCTTTACCATTTTTAAGTGTACAGACCAGTGGCAATAAATACATTTATGTTCTTTTTTTTTTTTTTCTATTTCTCTACTACTCCCCAGCATCTGGTAACCACCAATCTAGTCTCTATTTTCATGAGATCCACCTTTTTAAACCCCTGAATCTAAGTAAGAATATGTGATATTTGTCCCTCTGTGGTTGTCTTATTTCATTTAACACAGTGGCCTCCAGTTCCATCCATGCTGCAAATAACAGGATTTCATTCTTTTTTATGGCTGAATAATATCCCCTTGTATGCTGCATATATATCACATTTTCTTTATCCATTCCTCTGTTAATGGGCACTTAGATTAATATCATATTCTGGCTATTGTGAATAGTGCTGCAATAAATATTCAGGGCAGATATTTTTTGATATATTGATTTCCTTTTTGAATATATATCCAGTAGTGGAGTTGCTGAATCATATGGAAGTTCTATTTTTAATTTTTTGAGGAACCTCCATACAGTTCTACATGATGGCTATACTAATTTACATTCCCACAAAGTTTATGAGGGTTCCCCTTTTTCAGTCAACATCCTCACCAGCATCTGTTTTTGTCTGTCTTGTTGATACAATCTGTTTTAACTAGGGTGAGATAATATCGCATTGTGGTTTTAATTTACATTTCTCTGGTACTTAGTAATGTTGAACATTTTTTCATGTATCTGCTGGCCATTTGTATGTCTTCTTTTGAGAAATGTCTGTTCAGATCTTTTTCCTATTTTTAATTGGATTATTTATTTTTGTGATATTGAGTTGTTTTAGCTCCTTACATATTCAGGTTATTAATACCTTGTCAGATGGATAGTTTGCTAATATTTTCTTTCATTTTGCAAGTTGTCTGTTCACTTTGTTGATTCCTTTGCTATACAGAAGCTTTTTAACTTGACATAATCCCAAGTGTCTATTTCTGCTTTGGTTGCCTGTGCTTTTGAGATCTTAACACAAGAAATCTTTGCCCAGACCAATGTCCTGCAGTATTTCCCCAATGTTTTCTTCCAGTAGTTTTGTAGTTTCAGGTCTTAGATTCAAGTCTTTAATCCATTTTGATTTGATTTTTGTGTATGATGAGAGATAGAGGTCTAGTTTCTTTCTTCTGCATGTAACTGTTCAGTTTTTCCAGAACCATTTATTGAAAAGACTGTCCTTTCCCCATTGTAAGTTCTTGGTGCCTTTGTTGAAGAAGAGTTGTGTGGATTTATATCTGGATTCTCTATTAAGGTAAAAAAAAAATAAGGGTAGGAAAACAATGACTAGAAAGAATCATAAAGTAGAGATTGGAAGCATCCAGGTATTATCCAACCCTGGATCGACCTACAATACTATGGGTGGGTAATTCTACTGTGTCTTTTTGTTCCCATGACACCACTAAAATATCTAGATTCCTAAGCACTACAAGTTGGGAAAGGATTAGTTGTTAACAGCCCACAACCACAACAGAATGATCAGAGCTGAAGTGAAGCATTGCTTTATTTAAATTATCACATTCTGGACATCAACATTACCTCTGTATCCGCAAACTAGTGTCATTCTTTTGAATGATTGTCATTAACCACTTTTGTAAGTGGTTAATGACTAATCAGTTATTAATGACAAAAGAGATGTGTCAAAATAATGAAAGTTTTTGTCAGTGTTCAAATGGTCTAAGACAAGTTTTTTTTTTTTTTTTTTTGAGACAGAGTCTCACTCTTTTGCCCGGGCTAGAGTGAGTGCCGTGGTGTCAGCC
>NW_012142745.1:7497745-7498143 GCF_000956105.1 Propithecus coquereli
GAAAATACCTTGTAAAATGTTAATTGTTATACAACTGTAAGGGCTTATTGTTTGACCTTTAGATACATATGAAAATAATGAATATTTTATTAAAAGATAAAGTTGAAAATGAATTAAATTTTTAGAGACTCCATGTTGTTGTTTGCACAACTTTCTCTTCAGTTAGGCTTGGGTAAAGGATCTGACATCTTAAGTGAATCTTTCCAGAACCTGATGTCAGAAGCATAAAGAACTGGAGAGTGTCAGCCATTCTCTGCCCCCACAGGAGCAGGCTGTTTAAGGTTGCGGAATGATAGCCAAGCCTTGAAGGCAGAGGCCGTCACACTCTGTAGGGCCCAGTACCATTACCCTATGAAGAACGACTCTGAGGACAAAGAGGCCATCTTTGTTATACAAAG
>NW_012142745.1:7510198-7510753 GCF_000956105.1 Propithecus coquereli
ATATCCAAAGTTGTGGTCCTGTTCCCTAGTCCAAAATTATCTCCCATTTACTACTTTTTTCCTCTTTTTACTTTCTCTTAAGGGAAAGATGATAGTTAGAATGCTTTCATCTGAAAATAGGAAAAACTATGGAAATAAAGGACCTAGCCAGTCTATGAAATTAATAATCAAGAGTATATTAAATGTTGCTAAAAAACTTTCCATAGTATAAAACAGTGTTTCTGAACCCTGGCTTTATTTTACAAATAGGAGCTTTTAAAAGTTACCAATGTCAAGGTCCCATCCTCGATAATTCTAATTTAATTGTGGACCAGGCATGGATGTTTTTTGAAAGCTTCTCAAGTGTTTCTAACCACATAGTCAGGAATAGGAACATGTAATATACAATTTATTCTGATACTTAGTAGAATACTAGACTGAAGATCCTTGGGTCTAAATGCCTCATTTACAGATAAGCAAATGGAGGCTCAGAAGACAGATGTGATTTGACCAAGGCCTCAGAGTTAATTAGGGCTAAGTCTGAACTGGTACCCAGGGGCTCATAACCCAAAGACA
>NW_012142745.1:7512798-7514984 GCF_000956105.1 Propithecus coquereli
AAAAAAATGATCTTCATCTGGTAGATAGTTACAAATTCACCTGCATTAGATGCAAACAATAAAAATTGTTTATAAAAAGACACACTACTAAATATTTTGCATTTCTTCCTCTTTGCATTTAGGTCTGTACAACACTTTGAAAAGGATGTTTTAGAAGTTGGTGGCATTCTTATGTTGAGGTGGTGACATCTGGATTTCTGTTGGATTTCATGTGCCCAGAGAAAAGTTGGCACTGATAACATACCTCTGACCTGGGATAAGTCCTCTCACATCCTCCTTCTGGTCCCTCTCACCACCTCTCCTAGGTGAATCTTCCTTTAATACTGATGGCATCACCATATCCTGCTCCTCGAAAATAAATGCAGACTCTGCAGCCTGTCACTCAAAACCCTCCTTAATTTGTTTCTTCTTTTCTATGTAAATTCAGGTCTCTTTCTTTCTAATATAAAACCTTCTTTCAGAAACAGGCTGAACTTATTAGGGAGCCTGAATCATTGTTCCTCTCTACCCTTCTTTTGAAAGTATTTGCTGTGCAATTTTGTCAGGCTGGATGTTTCTGGGTTTAGACTCACTTATTTCCTATGTGTCTAAGTCTTTGTTCTCCACCAGACAGTGACTTTCTAGAGAGAAGGATCTGATCTGTGTTTTGCATTCTTTTGCATCATTCTTAGTCCTGGGCACAACACTATGCATGTGAATAAATGTGACTAGAGATGGGAGATGATATCCAAAGTTGTGGTCCTGTTCCCTAGTCCAAACATCACCCTGGACTGTTCTCTCCCTCTGTATTCCAGCCCAGTTCCTGCACTGACCTCTCCTTGTGTCTTCCCTTTTCATTCTTTCTGTTACTGGGTCATTATAATCACACTGACTGGAACCTCAACTTCTAAGCTATTGCTATTCCAATCCACCCTATAGGATGCTGCCTCTACTTCTTGTCACATTTTTGCTCAAAATCCTTTAATAGTCTCCCAGTGCCTGCAGGATAAAGTCTGTATGTCACTTCTCCTTCTAGATTGCAAACCTGTTAAAATCAGAGAACATCTGGTGCGTAATTTTATTCTTTAGGTCTCCTTGAAAATTATAGGTATTATTTATACTCACAATATGAATGAACAAACCAAGGATGGGATGGATCAAGAGAGTAAGCTATAGCTAACCCAAGTCCCGCACTATGCCATTTATACTCTTCTTATGTGGGTCCACCCAATTATTGTGAAAGTATAGATGGAGGCCCTTACTTCTTATCCTACCTTTCTTATTCACCTTCTTGCCTTGGCTGTTCCTTAGGCCTAGAAGTGCACATAGCAGTTTCAGCATCAGCTTTTGGTAGGAAAAGCTCAAGGAAAAGACAATAGTCCAGGACCTGGAAGCCAACTCAAGGCCAATGATGCAGGGAGTTCTTGGGTCCAGGCTACTTAGGGAGAGGTCTGGAAAGAAGGATGGAGGCTCTGGATGGGCACAGGCTCTTGGATTCATAGACTCCTTGCCCCATGATGAGGAGCAACAGGATGGGGATAAGAGCAGAAATCTCCAAAGTGTAGAAGTACCAGGGCAGAGGCCCTTGTTGCCCAGGTCTAGGTGGCACTGTCTTTATTTAAATATGCCCCAAATAAAAGATGTGAAATTCAATGATATTTAAATGTAAACAGTATCATAATATTTGAGATTTGGAAAGGTCCTTAAAAATGCCCTACTGCTGTATGATATCCACATTTTAAAGATGCAGAAATGGGAATCCAGGAAGAGAATGTGGTAAACCGGAGATAACACAGTATGTGAAGTCAGATGATTTGGGAGTCACATCTGAGCTTTCTTGTTCAACAGGCAGGTGTTACTGTATAAATTATGTAACCTCATTGTGCATTGGTGTCTTCATCAGTAAAACGAAAGTTATGTAGTCACATAGTAATTACTCAGCAAATATTGATTCTCCTCCATTCATCAAGTTTTTTTCTTTACCTAAATAAAATCTAGACAGTAGTAGAACTAGATGAAGGTTTCTTATATAGTTGGTGTGTTAGTCTGCTTGAGCTGCCATCACAAAATACTACACACTGGGTGGCTTAAACAGATATTTATTTTCTCACAGTTCTGGAGTCCAAGATCAAGTTTTTGGCAGATGTTATCTCTCTTGAGGTTTCTCTCCTTGGCTTGCAGATGGCCACTTTCTTCTGTGTCCTCAC
>NW_012142745.1:7515034-7516962 GCF_000956105.1 Propithecus coquereli
TTCACCTTCTTGCCTTGGCTGTTCCTTAGGCCTAGAAGTGCACATAGCAGTTTCAGCATCAGCTTTTGGTAGGAAAACCTCAAGGAAAGACAATAGTCCAGGACCTGGAAGCCAACTCAAGGCCAATGATGCAGGGAGTTCTTGGGTCCAGGCTACTTAGGGAGAGGTCTGGAAAGAAGGATGGAGGCTCTGGTTGGGCACAGGCTCTTGGATTCTTGGACTCCTTGCCCCATGATGAGGAGCAACAGAATGGGGATAAGAGCAGAAGTCTCCAAAGTGTGGAAGTACCGGGGCAGAGGCCCTTGTTGCCCAGGTCTAGGTGGCACTGTCTTTATTTAAATA
This sequence comes from Propithecus coquereli, assembly GCF_000956105.1. Lineage (NCBI taxonomy): Eukaryota > Metazoa > Chordata > Mammalia > Primates > Indriidae > Propithecus > Propithecus coquereli. The sequence continues at coordinate 7,515,377 of NW_012142745.1, forward strand.
TGCCCCAGATAAAAGATGTGAAATTCAATGATATTTAAATGTAAACAGTATCATAATATTTTAGATTTGGAAAGGTCCTTAAAAATGCCCTACTGCTGTATGATATCCACATTTTAAAAATGCAGAAATGAGATTCCAGGAAGAGAATGTGGTAAACTGGAGATAACACAGTATGTGAAGTCAGATGATTTGGGAGTCACATCTGAGCTTTCTTGTTCAACAGGCATGTGTTACTGGGTAAATTATGTAACCTCATCGTGCATTGGTGTCTTCATCACTAAAATGAAAGTTATGTAGTCACATAGTAATTACTCAACAAATATTGATTCTCCTCCATTCATCAAGTTTTTTTCTTTACCTAAATAAAATCTAGACAGTAGTAGAACTAGATGAAGGTTTCTTATATAGTTGGTGTGTTAGTCTGCTTGAGCTGCCATCATAAAATACTACACACTGGGTGGCTTAAACAGATATTTATTTTCTCACAGTTCTGGAGTCCAAGATCAAGTTTTTGGCAGATGTTATCTCTCTTGAGGTTTCTCTCCTTGGCTTGCAGATGGCCACTTTCTTCTGTGTCCTCACGTGGCCTTTTCTCTCTGTGTGTGCATCCCTGGTGTCTCTCTTCTTGTAAGGACACCAGTCATACTGGATTAGAGCCCCACCTTTATGCGCTCACTTAACACTGATTATAATACTCTTTAAAGGGCCTATCTCCAGATATATTCACATTGGGGGGTTAGGGCTTCAACATAAGAATTTTAGGGGGAGACACAATTCTGTATTCAGAGCATTCCATAATAGTTGGGAATAGTAAATAGAAGGAAACAGTAAATAAACAGAAATTCATTAGAAATTTCTGTTACACATCAGGATTTAATTTTTTTCTTGAAAACTATGTTACAATATAGAATGGGATGAACAGTCTGAATTCCAGCCTTATCTCTCCCAGCAGCAGGCTATTGGTAGACTACCTACCCACTGTTTTCAAAATGCATTCTTTGTAACAGTAAATCCCTTGAGATTGTTCTTGGAATAGGGGAAAAAAATCACCCTAGTGAATAAGATCAGGGAACTCTGCAGATTGTATAAAACTTCTAGACATGCAGATTGTACAATAATCCATTCAAGACTTGAAGAAATCTTAAGAGAACAAGCCTCCCTGTTTGTTTAACCCAGCATTTTTCAAAATTGTTTCATTATAAAACTTTTGTTGAGAATACCTATAGTTCATCAATAGTTGTAGAGTATTTATGCCACGTAGAATTTGCCTTTAGCTTATATTAAAAGCTTAATTCATGGACTTGAAGGTTTCAGCAAGCTGGTTGAATTTGGGGTACGGAAAAGGAGAGAGAGTGCAAGACTGGACTGGAAATAAATTTGGAGAATGTGTTGTAGATGGAAATGAAATATAGGCTGGGGGAGATTACATTACTCCATTATGGAAAATCTGGAATAAACCACCAAAACCCCTAGTTTTCAGGCATTTCCCTTCTTGGATTATATCAAGAACAAAGGAATACTTGTAAGACTAGGGCCTAAATTCCTTCTCTATACTGCAACCAGAGTGATCTTTTATACTTAATTCT
>NW_012142745.1:7521343-7522470 GCF_000956105.1 Propithecus coquereli
CTGGAGGCTGCAGTAATAGAAGTGCAATGGGAAGACCCCAGTGCCTGCCTGGACTTTTAGGTAAACTGTCTCTGCCTGTCAGGCTCTAATCAGCTCCAGACACCACAGTTTTAAAAGACACCATGACATGAAATTAGAGTCCAGGTCAGGGTGACCAGGAGAGTGAGAGTTCTAGTTTGTATTCTGAAGAAGAGGTGACCAAGGGAAGACAGATTCCATCACACTGGATTCTAAAGGTATTTACTCAAAAGCACAAATAGACTAGATCTAACTTACTTGTTCCAGAAACAGAAGTCCCAGCAACCAACAAATGATGGTATGGGGAGGGGAGCTGACTAGAGCTCTATATAAAGCTTTCTAGGAATGACAGATGTTTAACCTTGAGCCAAGGTTTCCCGTGAGATAGAAACTCGCCCTCCCTGGAGCTACCCTTCCAGAGGCAGGACACCATCTCCATAATCACACACACACACACACACACACACACACACACACACACATGCACACGCACACACACACACCTTGCTTTAAGTAAGCTGTTGCACTTGGTGATTTCCAAGGGCCCTTTTAGTTTTAATATTTGATGACCAAATCTAATACTCATCTGATAATGCAATTTAGTTCAGTGACTCCTCTAACACTTCAAATGTGTTATCTTTTTTGCTTAATTAATCTGCCTTGATCACTTTTCATTATTTTCATTGTTCAGCAGTTGGAATAGCATGGAGTGACTTTGATCCTGTTGATTATGCCAAATGAGGCAACAACTCGGAAGCATTCTTTATCTCTACAGGAAGCTCAAATGCTTTTTGGCAACATGAGCTTTGGTCTCTGTATTGCCAGGCACAAGTACAGTCCATATTTTGTAACCAGGAAATCCCCATGTTAGATGTGACGTTTCAAGAGTAACAGCAGTCACAAAGAGATGTAAAGGACATTGGAAACCAAGAAGGGGGAAGGGTGAGAGGGGGAAAGGGGTAAAAACTTACCTGTTGAGTACAGTGAACACTATTCTGGTGATGGGCACATGAAAAGCTCCAACTTAGGCATTATACAAGATATCTGTGTAACAAAAACATTTGTACTCCCCTAATATTTTGAAATAAATAATAAAAAAAAGAAAAAAA
>NW_012142745.1:7522520-7524080 GCF_000956105.1 Propithecus coquereli
ATTTACTGAAGCCATAGTATTTAAAATATTTACCAAATATTCAATTAATACTCAATAAAGGTTATCAGTTTTGTAAAGGAGTCTTATTAAAACTAGAGCTAAGAGAAAAACAGTGCATGTTGGATTTTTGAACTGTATTTGGCAATCTGACTAATTTCTCTGCCCCTTAATTTTTCTGTCAGTGTGCCAATAAAAATATTTTCCCCATTAGAAACTCAAGGATCTTGTATTTAGACTATATTTTACAGAAGACAAAATGAGAAATAATATCTGTTAAAATGTGCATTAGGAATTGGACTAAAGCTTAGTTGTAGATGAATTTATAATTAGAATTAAGAGCTACATCTAGAGAATATTCCAACTGCTATATCAAAACTTCAGTGACTTAATGTAATATGACATATCTCTGGGTTATATCACAGGCCAGGATTTTTGTCATGGGCAAGATGGCAATCAGTTAGTGAGTTCAGTAAAAGATAGGCTTTTCTTCCTACAATTGTTGAGAAGTTTCTATCTGGTGGCTCTGCCAGCCCCTAGGACCTCAAAACATTGAGAAAGCCAGAGGATGAGGGTTTTATGGGGTGTTTGATAAGCAGACCAGGAAATAGTATGCAGTACTCCCACCTGCATTCTAATGGCCAGACCTCAGCTATGTGGCTCTCCCTAACTGCAAGGAATGCTCAGATGTCTGGTTTAACCAGATGCCTGGGGATAAGGGCAAAAGGATTCGGTCAGCATGTGGCTAGTCTCTGCCCACTGGTCCTCTGGTTTTCCCAGTGCAAACGCAAGTACAAATATAGATTGTTCTTTGAGAAAATTGTCTCTCTCTGTCCTACAGTACTAGAAATCTCTTGAAGAAGGTGTTACTAAAATACGTCAACACCTAACCTTTGCCTGATGACTTCAGTGAAAGTTTTTTTAGGCAGAAATAATTTGGTGGCAATATCTCTACAATCCTCACATACCTTGATAAAAAATGAGTGATTATATCATCTGGATGTTTGGTGGAGAGCTTTTAAAGGCTGGACGTGATCTTTAAAAATTCAATTTATTATTTCACCCTATGAAAAAATTGTTATTACTCATAATCATGAAAAAGTACCGTTGTGTATAAGTTGGTGTGTGAGTACTCCTGTGTTATAGCGAGAAGTGCACGTAGCATGGTGGCTGGGAAACCTGTTTCTTTCTCAGGTCTTTGCTAATTGCTATTTGTGTGACCTTGGGCAAGTTGTGTAAAGGCTCTGCACTGTTTTCACACCTGTAAATTGATTAGGATTCTTTGCATAATCTGTTCTACTTCAATGTGCCTCTTCTATTTGTGAGCCAACATTTCGCCCTGTGTGCCTTCTTAACACAAAACTGGACTTTCTTTCTGATTTTATAATCATAAACTCTCCAGATGACTGAGCTATTGTTCTTTCTCTATAAATATATCTGAAGAGAAGACATCCCTTAGATGTAGGAGTTGACATAACTGACTCCAAATGACAGAGTTCACACAAGAGAGAAGGAATAATAAAAAAATAAAAATAAATTGCTTCTGTTCCTCGGTGCCCTTTC
>NW_012142745.1:7525185-7526865 GCF_000956105.1 Propithecus coquereli
ACCTTCTATCTAAATCATCTGAATCATTTTTATGTTCCTAAAGCAATTAAATGAAATGGCAAATGAATCCTTTAAATATTGCAAAAAAAAAAAAAAATAAGAGAATGGAATATTATGTTCACCTAAGAAAATGGTGTGACTATTCATATTTCCAAATAAAACTCATTTTCCCAGGCGAATTGCTTATTTTCTGGCTTATGATTAGCAAGTTGTAACTGTATAATCATTTATGGGTTAACAAAAAGACAATTTTGGCTGCAGTAACTAACTCATGCTCACCAGTTATTCAGGGTTATTGGTTCATGCTTGCCATGTCCCATGTGCTGAGGAGATTAGAGGAGGGAGTGTGAGCCCAAGATGGGATTAGAGCCAGGAGTGAAAGTTGATAAGCTCACTGTCTGGGGTGAAGCAGGCATGCATTCATTCATCCCTTTGATTCTCGCTGAGGACTCTAGATATTTAGATATTAAGTACCAACATGAAAGATGTAGGCTTTAGTCTTAAGAAGCTTATGATCGGATGGGGAGGGGAGAGGAGAAGACACATAAATCAACAACTACAAGTGATAAGCTGTACCCGTGATATGTGACATTGGAGCACAAGGAGGCAGGTGTCATGGAAGGCGTAGGGTGGCCTGGCAAATACAGAAGGCTTTAATGTACATTATGTTTAACTTACAGAAATGTAGTTTGTCTGTATAGCTCACAGATATGCCTGGCATCTACCATATACATTGCTGTTGCACAGGGGATTTACAACAGCTGGGATGGAAACCAAGACACCAATTTGTCACCTTAACCCAAAGAAGCTGCAGCCTTGATTCCCCCAAAATCTTTTATATTATTATTTTAGTCACATTGTTCCAAGGCCCTCATGCCACCTAGTAGTCCACCTGTCTAGGTGCAGAGGAACAGAGCAGGGCTTACAATTAACAGGACAGGCTCAACATTACACTTGTATTGTAATTGCCAAGGTGAAAGTACTACAGTGTGGCAGGCCCCAAGGTCACTTTCTTCAAGGCACCCAAACTTGCTATTAACCCCCCCCCCCATTACTCACACCTTTAGTTAGCTCCAACTAGGAAAAGGAATTAGGGGAAGACGCCCTGGAATGATAACACCTGAGCTAAATATTCCCAAACACAAAGATGTGACTAACCAGTTAAAGGATAGGTGTATCAGGCCGAAGGAACAGCAAATATAAGAAAAACAACTCATAAACCCCACAATTAAAATTGGTTGAAGGCTTTCAGAAACTGGTTTATGAAGGGCCTTTTGCCCAACCCAAAGCCTTGGACCTTGGTACTAAAGACATGCAGAACCTGGAAGTAATTTCACTGGAAAGTAAATTGAAAGGGATGAGAACAGGAGATAGGCAGGTACGGGGTTTCGCCATAATACAAAGGCAGAAATGTGAAAGCTAGAATTGAAGCAGCTATAGTGGTTAGGGAGAAGCATTATATGCTTCTGTTTCCTCTCTGGGTCCTGAAGACTGCTAAGTCGTGGGCATTCCCCATGTCAGGGACAACATAGTTTAGGATGAGTGCTAAGTGTCTTCCTTGGGTACCTGTGAAAAGAATATTCTAAGTCACTAAAAACAAACACTAAGAAAAAAATAAATAGTTAAGAGCATTGCTATGTAAGGAACTTTAAATGCTTTATCTTATTGAATCTTCACAGG
>NW_012142745.1:7527890-7529527 GCF_000956105.1 Propithecus coquereli
TTATATATTATAGTAGTCTGATTGCTCACTTTCAATGGGTCTCTTTTCAACAGCTATTTTGAAAATTTTCATATTTATTTTAATTATAAAGCATATTTGGTTATGATGTAGTTCTTGAATATATATACATGGAAAAATAGATTTATTCCCAAATAAAATGCTCAATAGTACATTTATGATTGTCTAGATTTTTCAGCTCTAACTTCTATTTAGAAGGCAGACAGTAAGGTACATAGGTATGAGTCTGAGTAGTACAATTTCTTGAGTCCTTTTGTTCAAGCTTCTCTAAATATACCTGCCAAAATTCACTGAAGACTAACCTCTGGGACTTGAAAACAAAGAAAGAGGAAAAGAAAAAAAAAGCTCCTTTTTGTTTTCAAAGCTATATTGGGCTTTTATTTAGTTGAGGCTTGAGACCTAAGTGACACTCCCCTGATATGTACATAGGAGTGATTTGAATGAGAACAAAGACACCAGAATGTTGGTGGAGGTGCCTTAACACACAGCTCAGCCTTTCATATTTAAAACGTTGTCTGAACCTGCAAGAACAATATTGGACCCAGTGTTTAAGTCTGAGCATTTTTTTTTCCCTTTGTTTAGCTCCAGTTCCAGTGAGAGAGGATTTTTTGTAAGTGTGTGACAAGTAAGAAAAAAATTGGTAACTGCTCAATGGTGGTAATGGGAGAAAATACAGAAGTAGATAATAAGGCAAGCACCCCAATGGTTTGTTTAAAATCTGGAAGAGAAGGTGAGGTGAAACAGATGGGTCATTAGGCTTTGAGGCTGTGACATTTGGAAGCTAGAGTAACATTTTCTTTGAAACTGTGAATAAACAGCTTGAGAATAGTCTATGATGTTCTTTTCTGATACTGGTTTTATTCCATTTGTCTCAGGGCACTGAAAAGCAAGTGTTGATTAAATTGTCTTGCTCTAATTATTATGCTGGAATCTATTATCTGTAAAATATTTTGACTTCTTATACTTGATTTCGGTATAACTGAAACTTAAGCTTATATACAGGCCCATTTAAAGACCTGAAATCTTTTTGAGATTTTTGTTATGGGACTACTCTTCTGGTTTACGTTAATCTCTTGGAGTGCTGTTCATGACATGTGTTTACACAACTGCATTGTATCTTCAAGCTAGAAGGGTCTATAGCAATGTGAAAATAAATGAAGACCAAACAAATGAGAATAGGCAAAGGCTGTTTATTCAGAGCTTGCATTTGGCAGAGATTCAGGCACACAGAGGAGTGGAAAAGCTTTACAGTGGAAAAACAAATGTGTTAAATAAAATGTGGCCTAAAGCTGACTCTGTATGTAGTGAACTGCAACCTAACTCAGTATGTAAAGAAACTGCAACCTAACATAAGATTATGTTCTTGTAGCAAGTAGCTGAATCTTGACCAATCATAGCAGCTGAGAACATGTCCAAATAAGGCAAAGGCTGGACTCTGACAAATCAAGATATTTCTGTATGTCATTTCAATTTTTCTTTCTGTAAATACTATTTTCCTACATTGGGTAGGGAGCTCTCTGATCCTTTGTTGGTTCAGGGTGCTGCCCAATTCATGAATTGTTTCTTTGTTCAAATAAACTCTGCTAAATTTAATTAGTCTAAAGTTATTCTTTTAACAA
>NW_012142745.1:7530561-7544429 GCF_000956105.1 Propithecus coquereli
ACATAAGTAAAGAAATAAAATTAAATTCCTATCAAGCAATACGCTAGGTGATGGAGTCACCAAATTTAAAAAATGCAAAAAACTCCCAGAACTCCGTATCTGCCTTCCAAGAACACAGGGTCTCTTGGGGGAGAGCAGATACATAGCAATATAAGGCAGTGTCATGCAGAGATGACAGTAACCCAGCAGGGGTGGTGATATGGGTGGGGAATGCTTCAGAGGATACTTAAATTGAGTGACCAGGTCTGAGTAGAGTTAGTTAAGCAAAGACAATATACAAGGATATTCAAAGCAGGGGAGGTAGTAGCTGTAGAAAATAGCTTTGTTATTGTTGGGGATGGAGATGGGAGGAAGAAGCTACAACCAATTCAGTGGCGTTCCTTGAATACAATGTTTGTCAGGGAGTGACAAAGTTAGAGAAGAAGGGAAGAGCAAAGTAGTGGAGATTCTTACAGGTCATATTAAGAAGCTTAGATATTATTCTGGGGGTAAAGGGAGGCTTCTGGGAAGATTTTAATCAGGGGTACATTATGATCAGATTTGCATTTTAAACAGATCACTTTGGCACTTATAAGGAGCTTGTACTTTGGGGAGTCAAGGACAGAGTCAGAGACAAGTTGCAATGATTCAAGGGAGATGATTAGAGCTTGAACTAGAGCAGTTGAAGTAGACATGATACAAAGGGTAAGAGGAGGGAGAGCAAGATATTCAGAAATAAAATCTGCAGAATCTCGTGACTGATGGATTTGGGGAGTAGCAGTGAAAGAAAGGAAGAGACAAGCTTCTAGCTTGGATAGTTGCCAGAATGGGAAGAACCAGTAGTTTAGTAAAAAGTGTCATCAGTTCAGCATCTAAAATGTTAAATTTGTGTTACCCCTGGGGCTCCCAGATGGACTCATCCAGCAGGCAGTTGAATAATTGAATCTGAAGATAAGAAGAATGGCCCAGGCATCTGATAAAATATTTAGAAATTACTAACAATCAGATGATGGCTGGCTGAATCCTGGAGGATAAAATCACAGGAAGAGCACATAGAGAACGAGAGAACAGTGGCTAAGCTAGTGCCTTGGAGACAACCAGTGTGTGTGGGATGCGTGGAGGAAGAGAAAGTGTAAATGACACAGAAAAGGTGTTAGACCTGGAACACAACACAGGAAGGTGGGCCATCAGTGAAGCCAAGAGAATTGAAGATACAAATAAGTGAGTAATCAAAGAGTTGTCTAGTGGCTGAAAAATGTCTTCCAGATTTTCCAGCTAAAAGGCACTACGTGATCTTAGCAAAAAGCAGCTTGAGTCGAGTGGTTTGGCTGAAAGTGTGTCACAGTGGGTGTTGAAGTGTAAAAGATGAGAAAGTAAAGAGAGGGAGTATAAAGTGCTCTGTTAGACATTTCCTTGAAGATGAGCATAAGGGAAGAGTTACCGAAGAAGACTCAAGATTCACTGAGGTACTCTTTTTCCAAAGAGAAAACTGTATTTCACAGCTTTATTAACCGATACACCTAGGAAAAAAGGCCTGGTGGAATCTATGTCCCTTTTATATTTAAATGGTGTAGTGTCCAACATAAGCCTATGTTTCCAACAATACACTGAAAGTATTTTAGAAAATCACACTTTAATTTTTTAAAGTAATTTGGGATGAACTTGACTTTTATTTAACAGAATGTTGTTTTGGTTAATACACAGAATCAACAGAGGAGCTGAAAGTCCGAAGCCACAGCACGGAGCCATTACCAAAGTTGGACAACAAGGAGAGAGGCCACCATGGGGCATCTTCCTCCAGAGAGCCTGTCAAAGCTCAGGAATGGGATGGAACACCAGGTCCACCTGTGGTCACCAGTAGATTGGGAAGATGCTCTGTGAGCCCCACCTTGTTGGCAGGAAACCACAGTTCAGGTAAGAAGGATGATGGCCTTTAGATAGTAATCCCTCCTGTCTCTAGAAACTACTCTCATGCAGTTATCACTTAGAATCATCTCTGTTTCTACTCAATGAAACAACATAAATAGTCCTTCACATAGGTTACATGAAGAAATACAACGGTATATTGTACCACTGCAGGATACAACTATTCACAGAGATCATAGATAAGTGAATGGTGCTTTTTGGAGTCACGCAAGGCAGCATCCCTGACAACTCAAATAAATTTCTTCAAAAACATTCAGAGGCCTCATCTAAAGCAATTTTAATTTATGAAGTTTGGGTGATTTAGAGTTTATGTCCCCTTTGCATAAAAAAAATTAGGAAACTAGTTAAAAATGAACAAAAGTAAAATTGAGGACAGAAATGTAAGAAAGATAATCTGAAGACGGTAGAGAAAGTAGATTTTATGAGGTATCTGAAGTGGTGAGCTGAAGACAGTGGTCATTATGCATGGTACTAAGTTTCCGAATCTAAACTAAAAGAGATAAAAAATATTAATCTAATATACCTTTAAATTTCATAAGTTGAACTTCAAATCTGTAATGCAATTTGGAATGGTTAATAGATAGCTATTATTAAACATCAATTTTTTTAAAAAGCAGTATGTGTTTGCTTTGAACTGATGAATCTTCATGCTGGACTCACAGATAGCTGTCAATTGAAATAGACAACAAATAATCAAAAAACCTCCTATAGTTTTCAGGTTTCTATTTCTTAAGAATGTTAGGGCTCTGAAGAAAAGATCAACCCTTTAATGTTCTTTTCAACTCTGATACTCATCTTAGAAAGCAATTTACATGAATTTAGCCTGTGGTCTCTCAGTCATGTACAAGTTAAAATTGGAACAGGATGTCTGATCTCTGCACTCGGTGAGGGATATTCCTGGAACAGTCCCCAGGCAGGGGCAAAGCAATGGCTTCCCCAGACTTCACATGTAACTTAAAGCCTTGGTGGTGGAGCCATAGCCTATATCATGTGCATAATAAATTTTAAAGCATGAGTGAAAATCTGGCAAAAGGAACATTATGTAAATTTAGCAGAAATTTCAAAATGTATTTTTATGGCAAAGTATAAATTGCTATAGGTATATGAGAGGAAAATATTTATGCATTTTGTCAAAAAAAAAAAAAGAAACAGAGAACAAATAGGTTTGTGTGTGTGTGTGTGTGTCAGGGGGAAGTCACTCCTCCCAAAAAGGTTGACATCACTATTTATTTGGGGCTTATGATTAATTTGGAGGCTTCTTAGTAATTTCTAAGGAATTATGTAAGTTTATACCAGTTTCTTTCAAAATATGTGAACAATATATGCTCCTATTGTGACCAGAGATGTATTTTGTAAAAACCAGAAGTATTGCCTGTGTGTCTAGTTTGTAAAAGCCATTGTTCTATGAACAGAGAGTACAAAGATGAATAGGATATCCTTGCAATTAGGTGATCAAAGTCTAGTGCAAGGCAGACAAATAGATAATTGCAGTATAATGTGTGTTGCAGTCAGGGTTCTCCAGAGAAATACAACCAATAGGATATTTATAGACATACAGAAAAATCTTTCTTATGAGGGGTGGGTTCACATAATTGTGGAGGCTTAGAAGTCCCATGATCTGCTATCTGCAAATTGGAGCCCCAGAAAAGCCAGTGTTATAGTGCTAGTCCAAGCTCAAAGGTGCCAAAGACAGGGGAGCCAATGGTGTAAGTCCTAATCTGAGTCCAAAGTTTCAAAAACCAGAGTGCTGATGTCCAAGTGCAGGAGAAGATGGATGTTCCAGCTCAAGAAGAGAGAGTGACTTTGCCCTTCCTCCTCCTTTTTGTTCCATTCAGGCCCTCAAAGGATTAGATAATGCCCACTCACATTGGTGAGGGTGATTTTCTTTACTCACTCAGCCTACTGATTTAAATACTAATCTCTTCCAGAAACACCCTCCCAGATACACCTAGAAATAATGTTTTACCAGCTATTTGGACATCCCTTAACCTAGTCAAGTTGATGCACCAAATCACTTGTGTTATATAGAAATAACATGTGAAACAGAAGACGTCCTAGTCCATTTTGTGGTACTATAACAGAGTACCGAAGGCTGGGTAATTTATAAAGAAAAGAGGTTTATTTAGCTTATAGTTCTGCAGGCTGGGAAGTTCAAGAAGCATGGCACTGTCATTTGCTCACTATGAAGTGAGGACTTTTGAGCTGGGTCAAAACATGGTGGAAGGTCAGAGGGAAGATGGATACATTTGAGATGGACATCCTGGCTTTATAACAACCAACTCTCATCACTATCTCCAGAACAGCACCAAGCCATTCATGAGGGATCCACCACCATGACCCAAACATCTCCCACTGCGCCCCACCTCTCAACATGACCACATTGAGGATCAAGTTTCAACATGAGTGTTGGTGGGGACAGACCATATCTGAACCATAGCAGAAGAGAAATCAATTACTTCTTCCTGGGAGAGTATGATTTTGGCAGAAATAACAGGGGCTTTTGGTGGATAAAATATAATTGCTTGAGGAGGTAACACTTTAACTACAGCTCAAAACATAAAGGGCTGGTCATCAGGAAGATAAAGAAAGAAACCTGCCTTCTGGATGAAAACCTAAAAGTCTAAAGGATGGAACAAAGCATGTTTGGTGTGAAGGGTTGGGGAAGATTGACTAAAGAAACTACAAAGGTAGGTGGTGACCAGATAGCAAAAACCTGAAGGGTTTTGCTTACTAATTAGAAATGTTTTTAGCTATAAAGTACAAATTACCAGCAGCGTAAGCAATAATGGCCTTGGCTCCCATAGCATCAAGTCTGGAGGTAGGCAGCTCCAGGTGTTTTGCAGCTGCTCAGGGATGTCATCAATGACCCAAGAACTTTCTGTCTTCACAACTCCCCTGCTGCTCTTGATAATTGTTTTCATGATCAGGAGCTGACTACACAGTTCTGGGCATCATGGCTGAGAAGACTTGCCCTTCCATCTAATTGGTCAGAATTGGGAAACATGTTCTTTGGGCCAATCACTGAGTGAAGGAGAATGGGATTTCCATGGATTTGTAGAGAGCCTTTCTTTCCCCTAAGTCAATGGGGCCTCTGTCTTCCCTCTGGAAATGGAATTGACAATCTGTTACCAGAGATAAGAGGGGAATGATGTTGCATAAGCAATGGACAGTATCTGCGACATCATGGTTAGGTTGTCAACATTATGTGGTGGGTATCTTTTCATCATTTTCTTGAAGATAGAGGTAATGTGATTCAGTTTGCATCATGGAAGATCCAGTGATGACTGCAAGGCTTTGAGCTTGGGTGACTGAGGGATCATTTACTGAGATAGACAGTATGAGGTGTAGAGCAAGGTTGAGAAGGGAAAGTCAGGAATTAAATTTTGACTGTGTTAGGTTAGATGTGCTCTGGGACATCCAACTGACCAGCCAGTAGACTGTTGGAATTGTAGGTCTGGAACTAAAAAGATTTTATGGGATTCGAGCCTGACATTAAAGACATTGGAGTGGAAACTGAGATGAAAAAGAAACTGAGATGGGACCCTGGGGAATCCAAACATTTCGAAGTGTGGGCACAGGAAGAAGAATCTGTGAGATACATAGAAATGAAACAATTAGTCCACAATTAAACTTTCACTGAACACCTAATACAAATTTCTCCTCATATATATCTTATAGTGTCTTTGACAATCTGACATGAATCTTCTAATAAATTTAGAGTGTAAACTGAATTTATACCATACTTTCACTGTCCTCTGCTTCAAAATCCTGAAGCCTCTCTTTTGGTTTATGGCATCTAAAATCTGCTCTCCTGAGTCTTTCGGCTCTGTTTGTAGAGCAGGAAATTGTCTACTGACCAGAAGAAATGACACAAATATTTATCATCCCTCATACTCTTTATCTTGGATCATGAAGGAAGTAAATAAATATGGAAGAAGAAAGGATTTCTGTCAAGTTTTCAAAAGCGAAATTTTGTGTCCGTATTTAAAGAAATGCAAAATATAGGATCAAATGTCCAGTCACATGTATAACGTCAGTCGAAGTCAGAGTTTCTTATGTGAAAGTGAAGCTCAAATGAGCGTTACTATTACTTACACCTGTAATCTACCCTTCTACCACTTTTGAGGAATAAAAAGGAGAAAAGGAAAAATTTTTGTTGCATTGTTAGCTTTTATTTTTCTGAAGAGAAAGAACCTAAAATATGCCAGTTTGAACTAGAAAATGCCATAGTTCCACTAGCAAAAGTATGTAACATAGAGTGTCTGAAGTTCACTCATCTTCGTTATTTTAAACAAACCATGCACTACTTGAAGAATATTTATCATTGAGATGGTCTTAGTCCAAAATAGGCAAGTTAATATATGAAGAAGGAATTTTGGACTTTCTATTTTGGAACAGAAGAGAATGAGTCAGTTTTAACTATTTCTTCTTCTTCTCTTTACACTTCCTCATTATTGTGTCCTTGCTGGGCCACTGAACTACTAATCCCCTAACAGAAATACTAGAACTGTAATCTATAACCCTTCTCTCTGAATTACGTAGATATTCAACTCCACACCTAACACTAGAGGAAAGAAGATTCTACTTATAAACTCCTTTCTCCCTCTGTCAACTTTCTGCCTCTGGTGCGCTCTTTCTCTCTCTTTCTCTTTCTCTCTCTCTCTATGTCTCTCTGTCTCTCTTTCTCTGTCTCTTTCTCTGTGTCTCTCTGTCTGTCTCTGTCTGTCCATCTTCACCCCAACACACACATATGCATACAAACTTGTACCAGTCACGGACTGTTGCTTTACCAAAAGTAGTTTAGCCACTTGAAATAGTTGTTCTTAACAGCTCTTTTGAGGAATGGAAGAATTGATGAAGTAAAGCAAAAGTGTCAGGAGATCTCAATTCTAATTAACATTGCCACTGGTTGTTCTGGTACTTTATTAAAGTCACTGTTGTTTAGTAAATCAGAGATTCTCCCAAGGGCGATTCTTGAAGGCAGTGGAGAACTGGGACCCAAGTGCTTGCGAAAATAATGGGAAAAAGTGGGGGAAATTATATAAGTGAACACATTATTAACAAAAACTCAGATCTCAGTCACTGAATCAATTAATAGATAGTTTTTAAGCACCTTGTATCCTATTCTGTTATGGTTTCTGGGGGACATACAAACACACACACACCATAGACTAAGTAAAATACAATCTCTGCCACTCAAAGATCTACTATGCTTCTTTATGATATAGAACTATTGAACATAAATTAGCTTTGTATTGAATATTACTTTCATTATTATCTATTGTTTTTATACATTTAAAATCATTCCGAGAACAAAAAATTAGTGTAGGCTTGAAAAATGCTGGAGGGATTAATGGGAGACATCATGTTTTAAATCAGGATTATATCAGATCTTCTTAAAAATTATTATGATTATTAATTGAGTAGGAAGATAGAGAATTTTCCACTGGGATGAAGAAGGTGGAGAAACATACCTCTCCTGGCTTGGGCCTCCCAGACCAGCCTGACTGAAGAGTTTTTGGATGCAAACTCAGAAGTCGTTGGCTTATAAGTAAAGGGTATCACACACACACACGTATGCACACTCTCACGTACACAGACACACAGAGTTAATGGTGTGAAATTTAAATCTAAACAAGAATGAAAACCCTATAAATGGAAGGGCCAACTCTCTTTAAAAAACCTCAGCTACTATTTGTTGCATCTTCTATGTTTCTGCTGTTCTGAAGAGGTCTGAGATGAGATGCTAATTGAGATGCCTGCAGGACAAACAGGTAACATCAGCAAGTGAAGCAGGAGAGATGACCTCCTTCAAAACAGACATGTTTTGCTTGTGCATGAAGCATGTGGAAAGGTATATCACTTCTCCAAAGGAAAATGTTTTTTTCCACCTTTTCTTGAAACATGAAGCCCCTTTGTTCGAAGTTCTATATTTCCACATTTGTTAGAAGCATGTATATGAAGAAATATTTTTCCATTACAAGGAAAATCTATTGCAAACTGATGAACCTCAGGACTGAATGATGGAAATGCAAGTGACCTGGAAAGCACAGGGGCATCCCAAGGGGACAGAAGCTACCCAGTGCCAGCTGATGCTGCCATAAGCAATGCTCACCCAAGGTTCCCAGATTTAACTGCTATTGTGTGAAATCTTTCAATTTTTAAGTATAGCTCAATTTTCAGAAAATACTGAGCTGAGTTGAGTGATTCACTTCTTTTCGCTAGGTAAGACCTGAAGGTCACAAATTTGCATGTTCTGGTTTGCAAAATGAAGGGGTGATCATTAGCTAGAGGTGTGGATTTGATCCTTCAGCATAGAGAGGCTGCATTCAGGTGAAAGCAGCAGGTGCCAGCAGACAACTTGCCCTCCTTCCTTTTATTTTCCAGGAGGCTCAGCTCCTTGAGAAGGCAATGCTAGGGGCGGGAACAGGGATGAGTGAGAGACTTGTGGCCATTGATGGTCAGGGAGGGAGGGGAAATGTTTTAACTCTGAAAGAGGAACAGAGAGGTCCAGAATTCCATGAATGGTGAGAACCAGCAGCCTAATCCTTCACAGAACCCTGGGAAAGTGGCTCTAACTCTGACCGAGGGAGAAGACGGGTGGAATAGAGTTTACGTGGGGCTACCAGTGAGGCTGAACTTTATGCATCATGGTTCCAACCTCCAAAATATGGAATTATGTATTTCAAGGGACTTCCTGTGCTTGGACTACAGACTCCCTTGTGATAACTAGTGTGAGCTAAAGACTCAGAGGACCATATTATATATTCCACTCTGCAGAACAGTTCTGGGACTTTTTGTGACCCATTGAAGGGAAGCATTTCCACCACCATGAAGAACTCAGCTCTTCACATCGAAGAGGAGTCCTGTGCACACAAGTTCAGAGAAGTGAAAACAGATGTGGATTTAATTTTATTTAAAGAAAACAAAGAAGTATGCCATTTCTTGCACACCATATTTGTAGAGTAAGTTTTATAAATGCATGCATAAAGTATAATATAGTGGTTGAGTACTGAGGTTTGGGTAACCTGCAAATCTGGATTTAAATCCTAAATCTGTTTTTTATTAGTGATGACATTGGGCATGTCCCTTCATCTCTCTGAGCTTCATTCATAAAATATGGATGATCATAGTACATAACTCATAGGTACTATTGAGAATTAAAGGTGAGAATTAAATGAAATAACAAATGTAACACACTTAGCATAGTGTCTGAAATATAATGAATTTTAAATAAATACTAGTCATCATTACAATGCCAGACACCTTTGCAGATATGTTTGCTGCAGAGCGGAGAGAATCACAGGTCTCAGGTAATGAAGGAAAATTTCCTATAAGAAGTGGCATTCAAACTGGTCCCTGAACTGAGCAGAATTTGCACAGAGAAATGAGGTAGCAAGGTTGGTACAGCTAGGAAAGTCATGGATTATTTTATAGGAGACAGCGAGAGCTCCAGCTCCAACTTAACATGTCACATAGCCCAAACTGTGGTTTATAAGATATCTGCAGTTATAATTCATATTTTGGTCACCACCTTTGAAGATTGGAGAGATCACAAAGATGTTAGGGTATTATTCAAAGACCCGAGAGTGAAGATCTCTGAAGAAAATCTACCGCAGCAACAGAAACCTGGAATTCAGGAATGGAACTGCAGTTGAATCCAAGAGTATTGTCTTTGAATACTGGATTTTTATCAGTTGATTTATAAGAAAGATGCTTTCCTTTTGAAACTTCTAAAACATATTTCCTGTACTTGATAATGTTGGAATGACTGGCTCACTTTGCTGATAAACCTCCTGATAGCAGTAACTCTTAAGTCGTGCATGATTTAGCCCTTTACATCCAAGAACAGTACCATGCACACAAGTTTAGAGGAGTGAAAAACGGGAGAGCTGTGCAGAAACAGGCAGCAGGACTGGTAATTGCAGAATGGTACTTATGTCAGTGAGTCTTGGTAAACCGTAATAAATATATGTAAGTAAACCATGCCAATAAATTAATATTTTGGTGGCAATGATTGGAAGAAATTACAGAACACTGCTGTGACCCACTTTCTCCATTTTTACAGAAAAGATAAAGCAAATCTCACTGTGTAGGTCATTATAAGGATTACAAATTTAAAATGCATAGAAATGTCTGATATAAAGCTGGCTTATAAAAGCTAGTAGACCAAAGTTTATTCTGTTCCCCTTCAATTTTACTGGAAAGATCTTTGTTTCTTTCCTAAGCCTGATACTGAGTGTTTCCTTTGGAAAGATCAGCACATTACAAATATGATATAAGATTTTTCTTTAGCGATGTATAGTGTCACTGGTTATGGGACTATATAGGTACAACAGCCTGTATTGTATTTATTTGTGCATTTTTCAACAAAGGTTTTAGGCCAGTGTGATGGCCGTGTTTAGATGTCCTTGAGTCTGCATTTATAGATGGAATTTGGAGAAAGGGGCAGGGGCAGGCTGTAAGACTTGGTTGCTGCATTATACACAGTTATCAAAAAGTAATCTTAATCTTTGACAATGCTTCTATTCCTCTTGGAGGCATTGAGTGGGATTTAAAACCATGTTGGCAAGGAAGTGTGAATCACAAGAAAATGCTGATAACTGCAAATATGCACATTTTCTTTAATATCCAACTGGACATTCATTCATTTCTATTTATTCAGTCATTAATTCTCTTTTTGTTTATTTTCTAACTAAAGTTTATTTAGTATCTACTCTAGGCTGTGCAGGGGCTAGGAGCTGGGGGTGGGGGGTGGGGCAAGAATATACGGGAGAACCTGGACTCATAGTTTAGCAGAGAAAGCAGAAAAATAAAGCAACAGATGCTTCTAAACGTTTTGAGGGAGAAATGCTGGGTGTTGTAAGTAAACCAAGCACAGTCACATAATTTGTTCTCCAGCTAAAGGGAAAGTAATTCGAACAGGCTTCTTGTAACATGTGATATTAAATTTGATACTACCATGAGGAGTAGGAACCATGCAAATTAAAAAGGGACAGAATGTTCCCTGCAGCTCACTCATGGAAGTGTGGGTGAAGAATATCTACTTTTAAACCTGATTAATATTCAACATTTTACTACATCTATGTAATTTCCAAACTCTATCCTCTTCTCTTTCTTCCATTTCTTCTTATGGCCTGGCTGCTTTGGGTTGCTGTGGTTGCAATAGTGATCTCGATTATTCTCCTCTCCCTGTATCTGTGCCCTTGGCGCTCTGTTTCCATAGTTCATTATCCAGAAGTAAGGTCTACTTCCCACTGCTTGAGTCTGTGTTGGCCTGTGTCTTACGTGGACCAACAGAAAGAGACAGAATGTCTGTCAATTCGGAGTCTTGAGTGGCATTACTGTATCCAGTGGCTCTTTCCCAATCTCGCCACCACCACATGGAACAAAGCTGGGCTACCCTGTTGGAGGATGAGACACGTCTGAGGAAAGCCCTCGGACATGTGAGGACAGCAGAACCACCTACTCGACCCACAGTGCACTGCAGATGCACACGTGAGCCTGGCCAAGACTGGAAAAACCACCAGCCGACCATAGATTCTTGAGCAAAACTAAACGAGTGTCCTTGTAAGTCACCAAGTTCAGGTGTGGCATGACAGTGGACAATTGCTACGGACACCGTAGTCTGTTTGTATTTTGCTATTTTCCCCCAAATAAAAATGCTTTATTATTATTTCATAGTAGTGTAGGATAATAACAGATAAGTAGAGCATGCTCATTGACAAAGAAAAAGTTAAAGTAAAAAGTGAAAAATCACTGTTCCACCCTTTCCCTGAGCATCTCACGTTTCGAAGTCTTGTGCTTAACCATCCTGTTTGTACAGTGTAAGGCCTGTGCGTTGGTAAGGACTGTGATTCCTCCAGCATATTCATTTTTATTATGCCACAGGAACAACAAACCAATCTGGTAGTGGGGTGCTCGCTGTAATTTGGACTCGCGGTGGGAGGCTGACTTCCTGCTTGGCTCCACTTCAGCTCCGGGCAGCTGTGGGCTCCGGCGTCTACGGCCCTCCAGGCTGCCATTTGGTACAGTCAGCTCGTGCATAAGAAGACGGTTCTCCGCATTTGCTCTCCTTCCCAGTTCCAATTGGGTGCTTGGTGGCTTCCTCGGGGAACATTTGCCAGATCCTGCTGCTTGTGGCTCTGCTCACTGTTTTCTCACTTGAGAGTTTAACTCTCCCGTTCCGAATTCTAGCAGTAAACACATAACAGAACTCTCATTTGGAGAGTCTTTGGAGGGTACTGTAAGCTATATCCCCATTAGCCCTGCTTTTATTTCTCTGTGGAAAACTGTGACTTCTGCTGGCTAGAATTTGTGTTCACCAGAGAAATAGTTTTGTTTGTATTTCCCCTGATACTGGTAGTGTGGCTTTTAGAAACAAACAGAAAAGGAGAACTGGGAGTGAGTTAGCCCATTTCAAATAGTCAAAGCCAGTCCTTATAGAGTTTGAATGTGAATAAACAGAGTATAGAATTCAAAAGGCTAATTACAAAATAATGGATGAGAATTACCCTCACATTCCAAAGCAAAATGCTAGACCCCATAAGCAGAACTTGCAAAGGAGATGATCAAAATGAATATTGTTGTCCTTAACTGAACTCTCATTTCTAGCCTAGAAAAGTGATTAGAGGCTGAGAGACAGAGACTAGGTATTAGAATTGTAGATAGACTTTGTGTGTGTGTGTGTGTGTGTGTGTGATGAATCTCCATCCCCACGGGAGGAGGGGTAAGAAATGTCTCCTCTAGTGCAGGGGCCCCCAGCCTATGGTGAGTTGTATAATTATTTCATTATATATTACAATGTAATAATAATAGAAATAAAGTACACAATACATGTTATGTGCTTGGCTCATCCCCAAACCATCCCTCCTTCCCAGTCTGTGGAAAAATTCTTCCATGAAAACGGTCCCTGGTGCCAAAAACGGTTGAGGACTGCTGCTCCAGTGGAAAGTCAAGTGAGAGAGGTTTTAATGGGACCACTTGAAAAACCTGATATTGTTTTAATAGCTTGGGGGACACAGTGGGAAGAAAGTACAGGAGGTTAGCTGAATGGCCTGTGACCACAGAACGGAAAGTTGCTTAGCAAGTAACTGTCCGACTGCTGATGGTGGGTGGAAGATGTGTGTAAAGTGTTACTTGTCATGGACCAGATTCTGTCACGGAGAAAAACTGTGGAGGTGACCAAGATCCTGGGACTGCCGGCAGCAGGAAAGACTTGCAGGACGTGGCTCAGGTGCCCTACAGGATACCTCAGTGACCGAGGAAAGAGGGCAAACAGCCATGAGGTCTCCAGGCAAGAGGTGGCCAGTCATGGAAGTTCTCAGGGCACATGAGAACACTCTAAGGAGAGAGAGCTTCACTGTCAGACACCTGCTATAGCCAGAGAGTGAGGCTCGCTAGCTCACGCCAGGCCTGTCAATAACATTTCCTGTCCCATCATCTCTCCTTCTCTATTCTGGTCCTGTCCTGGTGAGAACAGACAGTGTGGGGACCAACTGGAGGCAGAGGAGGAAGAAGAGGGGGAGAGGCAAAGACAGAGGCCATCTCCTCTGTGTGCCTGTGTGCCAGGGGTGGGCCCAAACTGGGTCAGGGGAGAAATGTTTCCTTAAAATAATGTTCAAAATTTTGATTAATGTAGTAACTTTGGTAGTAACAAAGAATGTAGATTCTTTGTAACTTAAAGAAACCGAAGGATTTTTAATTATCGAAGTGAAAAGAAAGGTCCTGTGACTTGGCCTAGGGTTTACCGAAAGGGCAAGAAAGAACTAGCTCCCGCCAAACTCCCAGCAGGTTTGAACTGGTTTGTGGGGAGAAAAGAATAACATATGATTGCGTATAAGGTCCTGTGTATGCAAATGAATAGTTAAATACACAAGTTTAAAGAAAACAGAATCTGTTATAATTACAAAATTTACTCTGAGGTTATTTCAAATTACATTTAACCTAAATTGTGAAATTTA
>NW_012142745.1:7545394-7550339 GCF_000956105.1 Propithecus coquereli
TGAGCCACCGCGCCTGGCCCATCCTTTCATTTATTCATCCATTTTATTAATATAAAATTACCAAGCATTGAGCATGTGCCAGTGGGGAAGATAGCTATTACAGTAATGACAAAAGTAAAAATGTAATTACAGTGTGTGATGAAAGCCACCAAGTGACAGGGCATTTCCTTTAGAGTGTTTTGTGGCATCCAGATGACCTGGGGACTGAGATTTCAAGGTGAATTAGGAGGGAGAGCAATCGAGGAAGAGGACGAGGCAGGTGCCATGACCCTGTGACACGCGGGCCCCACAGAACAGAGGGGCTAAAAGGAGGCCGGCGAGGAGGCTGAGGGGCTGACAAGGGTGAGACCGAGCGGCCGCATCTGTGACTCTGGTTTACCTGAAAATGACAGGAAGCCATTTATGGATTTTAAACTCAGGGCTTTTGTGATCATATGTACAGAGTCAGCTAATTTATTATTATCCTAAACCGAGGGAAACAGAATTATGAAGATAAACATGCTGCCCTAAATAACCTGCTTTATAAATCCAAAGGAGAAACGTTTTCTCTGCTGCCTAACCCATGAAATTTCTCCATTCCTATAACTAATTGAGAAGTGTTTATAACTGATAGCGTTGGCATATCTAAAAATTAATTCTTGAGCATCTGAGCAACCATATTACACGTGGTTTTTTTGTTGTTTTTCAAAAATCAGCAACATTATGTATGCTTGACTGTTTTCAATCTAGTCCTTTACTCAGCACACCTGTGAGAACAGCACACTTTGGGGTGCTAGAAAGATGACCCATGCTCCACGGAGCTTATTCTTGCCTGTAATTTTTATTGATTTTTATATAGCAAGGGAGCATTATTAACCATGATTCAGTAAAACAGGACACTGGTCTTTGTTTTTTAGTATTTTGTAGGATTTTCTTTAAACCATTTGTATCCCCATTTCCATTTTTTTTCTAGCAAGATGGTTGGCTAAAGTTATGGGAACAGCCCAGAGTCACAGAATTTGGTGATATTAACTGACACAAAGCCACTTACAGGTTTTAAGCTCAGATCTCATATGATCAGATTTGCAAAGTCAGCTAATTACTTATTACCATATTTTTATATATACATATATTGTATTCATATACACATATATTTTCCCTTAAACTTGATTGCCACTAAAACACATGCATAGAACATGATATATTGTATACTCTACAGATACCTTGAATACTGCTAAAAAAATACAGCTTGATAGTAATTTCGTTCTCATTAGAGAAATTCTGAATTTCCAACTACTCTCTGTTTGATTCTATTGGGGAAAAATAATTAACCAGGTGTAAACAATTCAGATAATGCAGAAGGTGCCTTTACCTTACTTGCTTCTCAATAAAAGATTAATCCGGTCTGAGAGCCATAATGACAATGTGCTGGCTCCAGGTTTGACTGTATCTCCAGAGTCTTGAATCTTTCACTCAGGGGATGTGGCTCTACCCTGTGCTGTTTCTGGGTGGAATTCACCCTGATGTTGCTCCTATTTGGCAGAAGGTGGCTTTCTTTGGAAAGGCCCTGTGGATACGCTGCACCAACAGTATTCACAAAGAATGCCCTTCCTGTTTCTGAGAAAAGCCATAGAAAAAATTGCAAAATAAAAGACCCTTTCTGACTTTAATACTAGACATTTACAGAGACTAGTTCTGGAAGCTTTGCCCTCTAATCAGAATACTTATCAAATTATATTTTCACTGCCATCTACTGTCCAAGACAGGAACTGCAGCCCCCTCACTCACACACACACACACACACACACACACACACACACACACACACACACACACCAATTTTTTTTTTTTTTTTAAGGTTATACAATTCTTGGTTTTTGTTTTTTTTTTAAGGTTATTCAGTACTCAACTGAATATTGATCAACGTATTTTAGCTTTTTTTTTTGCTGAGAACATGGGAAAAGTGAAGGAATGGAGAAAAAGGCTTTAAAAAAGGCTTTTAATGAATGTGAAATATACAAATAATTCGTCTTTTAGATTGATCTCATTCTTTAAATGTGGTTTAAAATAATTCAGTCAATAAATACTTAAAGAGTGACCAGGAGAGAGGAGTAACAGCAGTGACCTTAATAAACTAGCTCATGATCCATCAAGAGTATTTTTGAGGTCATTTCAATTATAGCAACACATTTCATTAATTAGAATCAAGGAATCAACGAATGGACCTTAAAACCTGCTTCTTCTTACAGATGATGAAAAAGTTCCCTGAGAGTTTCAGAAACTTCCTTCAGGTCTCACAAGCAGAAAATAACTTTTCTTGGACTTTACTGTAGAGATTTTCAAGGACAGCAGTTCCCAACTGGTGATTCCCAAATCCCTTGAAGTTTTCAAAGCTTTTCTCATGTTTCTTGCACTTAAACATGGTATTTTTCTGTTTCAATTTTTTGTTTGTTTTAAAAATATTCAACTGGCAAATTAATCGTATAAGCAATCTTACCTTTGTAAGAGAGAGCTCTTTGGGGACTCAGAATCTACATAGAGCAATGATTCCCAAACTGTTTGGCCTCAGGACCCCTTTGGTTCTTGAAATTATTTAAGATGCCAGAGCACTTTATGTGAGTTAAGTCTAACAATATTCATCATATTAGAAACTCAAATTGATAATCTAAAAATTATATCTGTTCATTAAAAAACAAACCCACTCTATATTTCCCCAAACTATAACA
Source organism: Propithecus coquereli (assembly GCF_000956105.1). Lineage (NCBI taxonomy): Eukaryota > Metazoa > Chordata > Mammalia > Primates > Indriidae > Propithecus > Propithecus coquereli. The sequence goes on from NW_012142745.1 coordinate 7,548,100, forward strand.
AATGGTGAACAGGTTGAACTTGTTTTATATTTGTGAAAATCGCTTTCATGTCTGATTCCATAGAGCATAGTTTCCCTTATTTGGATTTAATCTATTGTAATATGTTGCTTTGGTTAAATATATGAAGGAAATCTGGTCTCGTACAGATGTGTGGTTGAAAAGGCAGAAATATTTAAGGAGCCCCTTTTATATAATTGTGGATATTATTCTTAATACCCTTCCAAAACTCAATGAAAAGTAGTTTCTTAAATGTTAGTTGCAGTGTTAGCTGCATATCAATTAACTCATCATGCTCTGTTACATTAAAATCTGCTGGTCTGTCTTGAACTCTAAAGTGTAATCTTTTAGTCATGGTGATTTATAACATCATGCATTTAGAAAATATCAGTGCACTAAGTCATGCGGATCTTCCATATGTTGACACATTGTTATAGAAATCAATGTTACATTCATTAATATCACCAATGATCTCATAAGAAAAACCTTTAAGTATTAGGAGCTCTCAAGTTCATAGTGAAAGATTTTCAAAATTTGGATTTTCAAACTTTAGTTCTTGCTTGCAAGCTCAAATTTATCATTGTCAACAAATACTGTTAGTTGTCTTCCTTGAAGCAGTATACTCACTTCATTCATTTTCAAGAAAAATCCAAGTCTGTTTGGCAGTGAAAAATAAATAATTACTAGTATGGTTTGGTGCTACTATTTTGATGTGATAAGGTGACAGCAGATTTATCCATTGCTTTTGGACTTCCAGTGCGTTTTTCAACACACAAAAGCATATAAGATCTTACTATTTTTATGAAAATAGTTTTGACCTTATGCTCCATCCCTCAAAGGGTCTTAGAGACTCTAGACCTTCATAGAGTGAACAAGCGTAACCATTACTGGCGAGCAGATTGAAGTTCTTTACCATGGAGGATTTGACTGTGTACAGTATTAGATTAGTCTTATTCCTAGCCAGATATTATTTAATTTATGTCTATAATAGTCAATTGGTTTAAGGCAGAAGCATAAGGAACATGGCCATTGAAATAGAACATGGTAATGAAAACCATCAGTTATAATAACTGGCCACACTTTCTCTCAAGATGTTTGCTTTTTAACAAACTACAAAAACCAGTAGTATAAAGAGGAAATGCCATCAGTATTATATGCAGTTTTGATTTTCACTTATTAGGAGTAAAGAGTTTTCACATCATCAAGGTGGGTGATACAAAAAATTTAAGCCTGGTACTTCCTTTTTTTAAAATTTTGTTATTTAGAAGCAAAATATAACATAATTTTAAATAGGTCAAATGATTTTTGTCATACACTCATTTGTAATATCAGGTGATAAAAGGGTTTTTTTTTTTTTTTGGTCTCTTCATTATATTTTTGATGCCAGAACACAAAATGAAATTTCCATCTCTATGGTAACATACATTTGATCCTGATACAAATCATATGTCTTTTTGAGTTTATTTTGTGGCCGATGAACTTTCCTTATGTAATGATTGTACAGATAATTAAGGAGCATGTTTTACTTGTTAGATAGATGAAATATGTTGCTTTTACACTTATACTTTAATTCACTTTTAATGTGAAATAAAGGGTTTTTTAAAATAAAAGTATATTTTCATATTCAGTGAAAATGATGAAGATCCTAAGGTGTTTTAGAAATGATATATTACTATAAAAGAAGCTGTCAAATAAAAAAACGGTTAACGCTTCATTAACCTTGTTGCCATGTAAGAAACCAGCTATGGATTGCAGCATCTTGGACATCTCGTGTAGTAAGTAGCATGGTTTATGGTTTATAATCTTGCTACATAAGAAGGTGAGAGACAAGGGATATCCCAGCCCTTCAGATCAACCGGAAGGACTATAATGAGTACATTGGATCATAAACTACCACCGCTTTGCCTCCTCACTTTTCTCTGTGTCTTAGGTTTTCAGCAGAATTCCAGTATTCCCAAGAAGAATTACCAATTACTCCAGCATCAATAGTTTTATCTAACCTGCTGTCCTAGATGACACTAGGTCTTCAATCCTTGACTATAGGATACTGGGCATCATTCACAGCTAAGCAAGTCTCAGCTGCCTCCTGAGGAGAAAAAAACTCTATGGAAAGCTGGAGACAGACAGAATATCTACTTGCATTTTGCTGATTTTCTTTCCTTTCTCCATGGTCACAAAATGATTACAGCAATTATCAGACTTGTTTTATCTTTTCAGCTAGCCACAATACCTAAGACGATTAG
>NW_012142745.1:7563694-7564630 GCF_000956105.1 Propithecus coquereli
TGATGTCAACTTTTACTTCTAGAATGGTATTGAAAGACAGTTTACAAAGGAAGTGATTTTTCCTTGGATATAGGAAGAACAGGTGCCTTCTAGCTAATCTGTAAATAGAATGAATTTTTCTTGGGGGAAGAAAGCTGTTATCTTAGATCTCCTTCCAGGCATATGCTGACTGTTTCTGGACCCCCAAAACCTTAGCAATTTTATATTAAAATTCAGGATGAAAATTTATTGCTTCCACTGTCATGGCTCCGAAGTCTCACTGTGTAAGTCTCAAAGAAGACTGTGTTTACATCTGTAAGCGAGCTGGACAACTGCGCTTTAATGTCACAGGCTTAGAGAATCTCTAAGAGGCTTGGTTGTAATCTGAATCTTTTCAAGGATTTTCAGAACTGTTTCAGACAATTCTTTTGGTTGAAGAAACCTTGGTGGGTTCACCTCATAAGGATTTGTTTTATCAACCTAGTCCTACAAACACCATCATAAATTTCAAATACATTTAAATTATGAATCCTGTGAAACTGAAAGAAGGCCAACATGACTGAGATAAGCAAAAATTTCACCATTTAAAAATGTCCTTACCATAAGATACCATCAAGCAGTAATGTTATGGAGTGTGTGTGTGTGTGTGTGTGTGTGTGTGTATCTGCCTGTGTATGTGTGTATACACAATGAATTTATGGTAATAGTCTCAGTCCACTCCTACACGTGGAGTCATAACCCACATGAGGCATGCTGGGATCAAACATTAGACCACAGGTGACTCAACTCCAGAGCTAGCTCACAGGGTGGTTGGCTAGTAGTTTAAATTGCCACGTTCAATGGGTACTTCAGTGGTTTATACTGTAGTGACTAAAGGGACTTGTTGGACCTAGACATGATCTGAACTGGCATGCAATGGGATAAAGAAAGGCCTTTCTGGGTCACAATGAAATTGGG
>NW_012142745.1:7564964-7565940 GCF_000956105.1 Propithecus coquereli
GCAGGGTTGACTAGCTGGAAAGAAGTACACACTTCGGGGATGCTAAAGAGGTCCGGCCTAAGACCTCTGAGGGACCCAGACCAGAAAGCAGCCTGTCCTGCTATTCCACCCCAGCGGATGTGGGGTCAGTCCCTTTAGTATGCAATATCGGTGGTCAGATCATAGTTAAGGGTCACCCACCTCCCCCACAGGGTCACAGTCCAGAGAACAGCTTCCCTTGTTCCTCCGCACTGCCAAGGGTGGGGAACTAATTCCTTGGGAGGAGGCACTGATCGCCAAGTCACTGCGAAAATGAGGCTACAGGACTGTTGAACTTAATATTAAAGCAATTCCATTACATTTGAAAACAATCTCTAGACTAGATTGTCTAATCCTGTAAGAATTCCTGAGTGTACATGATTACTGTCTGGAAATCATAGCCAATCATGAATTAATTGGGTTACTCACAGTCTAATAATTTCAACACAAAATTATAAAAATTCATTCAAATTTTATATGGGAAAAAATTACATTTAGTGTAGGACGTGAGGGTATCTTACTAAGTTTACTATGACGTGTGATGGAAACTTGAAAACAAAATGTTTGGAACCAATAACAATTTTAATATAACCCTGGCAAAACTACCCCCTATTACTCAGCTTCCAGTTTATCTCAAATAGGATATTTGTTATTTCAAAAACTGTCTTCTGCAGAAAGTAGAGTTTGCAATAAGCACACTTTGTGTATTAAAAAGAAAAAGGACCACACTGTGACGTCCATGTAACCCTGAATCACTGATGAGAAACTTTCAGCAGCGTGACTGACTTGTGGGAATCATTATATGTCTTTTCTAGTACAGCAAAAATATTGTGTATTGAAAAAAACATAGAAAAGATATGTCTCCTCAGCATTTGACTGATTTTATTTTTTTTATGCCAGATGAAATTGTGTTTTTTTTTTTTTTTTGGTGAAAATATACTTACCTTGTGTAGCTATT
>NW_012142745.1:7567415-7582370 GCF_000956105.1 Propithecus coquereli
TGTAGTGACTAAAGGGACTTGTTGGACCTAGACATGATCTGAACTGGCATGCAATGGGATAAAGAAAGGCCTTTCTGGGTCACAATGAAATTGGGACTTTGCTGGGATTTTGGTGAGGTTTAGTCTCACCAACGAGAGAGATGTGCATTAGAGATATCAGTGCCGACATCTGAAAAAAGCTGGTTAAGTCAGGGTCTGACTACAAACCTAAGCAGGGAAATTAATCCTTAGGTGTATTAGGTGATATAAAAGGCCTTTGATTTTTGTTAGATAATTTCTTTTCATCGGATAGTATTTTCACCATAAACTTGAAAAGAACCTTATCGTAAATAAATATTATTTGCCATCCTTTTCTAGGAAAAAATACTGAATATTCTCACTCCTGTGACTAATGTCCTAACCTGGTGGTAGAATATATGGAAACATTGGCTCATTATGAAAACTTGATGACCAGGATTCTGATGGATGCTTTACTTGTTATTTTATGTAATAAAAGATGGGTTTTTTAAAGGAATACAAGGATTTATGCATCCTGAGAAATGTGATTAATTTATAAGTTACAGTGACATTTTATTTATGTCATTATATGGTACACTCATATTTAAACAGCCTCAGAGAGAATTCACTGGTATTCTCAATAATGGGTATGCAGATATTAGAATCATCTGCACAAAATGAAGGGAGGGTTTTCAAACTCCACGTCTCCTCTGAAGGACCCTGTAGGGTCATATTACCTGGACTGAGAATCAATGCCTTGGTAAGTAAGGGAGCCTGGTCTTGAAACCAAGCCTTATATTCTGTGTTACCTTATTGCCTCTATTGGCTTTTAGAAGTTGTAGTGACCTTTTCTAGGTTAATGTGAGTGTCTTCATTGAAAGAAAAGTGCGTAATAATTGAATGCTTACTATGTAGTCTCTACCAGGCAAAATGTTCAAATCCACAGCAAGCATTGCAAATGCTACGTAAGTGAAAAGTCAGTTCAGAAGAGAGAAAGAGGAAAACAAGATCACAGGATGCTTCACTATAGAAGTACAACTTGAACCAAGTCTTAGAAAATGGGTAAGATCTGATCTGATAAAAGCCCATGCATGGCAACAGCTTGAGGTAAAGGATGAGAATAGAACCAAATGTGGACACCCAGAGGGAAGATTGAGTTGTATATGTTTTGGGGAGCAGAGCAGTGGAAAATAGACTGGATATGATCAGATGGGGCCAGATCACAGGGGGTCTCGGGAAGTTAGACAAGGAAGTTTAAATCTTTCATGATATTTGATAGGGGATAATTGGAAATATTTGAACAAGGTGAGTGGCCTAAAAGTAATCTAGAAAATTCAATCTGGCATTCTGTCCAAGTTAGATTTGAGCAGAGAGACTATGGAGACCTGCAATGAGGTTTCTGAGATGTAAATTGAGGTGAATATAGTAGCCTTCGCCAATGAAAAAAGAAAATTGTCAACAGAACTAACTTTATAGAGAGAGGAAAAGAAAGCTCTGAACTGAAGATTTGCACCCTAAGCCTCTAGGACAATGGAGGTGATATTCTTTCTATAAATAAGAAAATTGGAAGGAGGATCCAAGATTCGGAGAAGAAGCTGTAACTTGGTTTTGACTGTGAGGCAATGCAGGCAGTCTAGTGTCCCGGGAGCACCAGGGCTCAATCAAACAAGAGCACAGGGAGAAGAACAGGCTGTAGGAACCTGCATGTGACTCCAAGGGAAAAGGCTGTGTCTGAAGCCGCGAGAATGCCCATGTTCTAAGGGAGAAAGTACAGAGGGAAGAGACAAAGTGATAAAGCAAAAAGGACAGAAGGAGAAGAGAGGTGAAGCCCTGCCTGTCATAGACGGTTTCCAGACAGAGAATATAGTCAATTCCATTAAATGTAGAAGGGGGAATAGAGGTAAGGGTCACCGTGCACATACGTGTGCAAGTGCACGTGTGTGTGTGTGTGTGTGTGTGTGTGTATGTGTAGGGGCGTGAGAGCCAACATTCATTAAAGCCCTTGTTATATGCCAGGTATTTTTCTCTGAATTTTGCATGTGATTTTATTCTACCCTTTTAACCTGTCATTAGCTCAACTCTTCCTCACTATCCTGGATGCTAGGATATTTCACTTATTACTGTTTCCTTATAATATACAAGCATAAAGTGAATGAAAGAAATACCTTCTGGAATACTTTTGACTTCGGGATAGGCAGGAAAATAAACCTGTGTACCCAGGATCCTCTCAATTCGGATTTGGCCTCCCACACAACAGTGTTGGCAGGTGCATGTTATTGCAGCTTCTTCAGGGACAAGCCTTTTCTGGCTCCCCAGACCACAGCGGATACTCTTGATAGATGATACCACGGCACCCTGTTCTTCCTCTTTCTAACATATTTCCCAATTTTCAGCAAATGGTTTTAGATTTAATATCTGTTGCTCCTGAGAAAACATAAGTATGAATAACTGGTGTCTTCCTCACCCCCGTATCCTTGGCAGCTAGGGCAGTGCTTTGCATGCAATAGGCCCTTGATAAGTGTTTGTTGAAGGAATAAATGAGCTCCTCACACCATCCACAAACTACATAGCTATATCCTTCTAAGGCCTGTTCGTTCCTCCAATAAATGCTCTTTTTCCACCCTATAATTCCACCAGGAGAGTTCATCACACCTGCAATTACATAGTCAAATGCATCATTTGTTGTTCAGTGTCTGTTGCTGGATAGACTGTGAGTTCCCTTAGGGCAAGAGTGGGATTTTGGTCACCACTGTCTGGCAAGTCCCTGGCACACAGTAGACCTAAAATGCATAGATGCTGAATGTGGAAGATGATTACATTCATTATAGTTGAAAAGATCTAAAACTTAGAGAAACAAAAACAAATGTCTAAGGTTATACAGCTAGCGGAGTCATATTCAAAATCAGCTCTAAGTCTAAAGCTTGTTATCATCTTTCATTTTTCCCCCACTAAATCAGAAGCACAGAGCAGACTATTTGATTTGCCAAGAAAGAGGTTATTAGTTCCCTTGAAGATAGTAATTTTAATATAGAGGTGAGGCATTTTTTCATAGGTGGAAGCAGGGGTGAGAGAGGAAAGGCATTTATGAGTGAGTGTTTGAGTATGGATTTGTGTTGAATGGGCATGAGCTTATCTCATTCTGTGTTGTGTCTATATCTTGTGTCTGACAAGGGTGGGGAGAAGATGAGTGGAAGGTGATTGATAGAAGCTCAAGTTGGCGTGGAAAATTCATGCAATGCAGACACCGTCAGTGTTTTTCTCTGAAGTGCAATTCACATAGAAATGGTGTGAGGATAGCGCACCTCCCCAAACATGAGCAACACATTTTCTTTTCTTCCAACAGAATTGGGCACACTCTGGTTCTCTGGAGCTGGTGTGTTAGGTCTCAGTGCCTTACTCATGTTAATATTTGAAGCTAGTTGTTTGGTGAGTTTAACTTTTAAGTCAGGTTTATAAAGAAAGGCTTTTTGAAAAATATTTGTTTATTTGCTATGTAAATATTTAATATTAACGTTGCGAAGCCTCAGGTTTCTAATTTGTAAATCGGGGACATTGATAGCTAATTCTACAGCCCTAGCGAGAGTCATTAGGGTTAGAGATCATTTAAGTGTAGCCCCTAACAGAAGCTGTAATGTACCAGACACTCAAAAACTAACAGCTAACATAAAAGTTTGAGATAAAAGTACAGATGTCAATTTTTCTTTTTGTGACTTTTTTCTTTTATCAAATATCTTCAAATATATATTAAAAATCCATGTTCTTTACATTCCATAAATTCTATGCTTGTTGGATGAAAGGAACTCTTTTAATCCCCAAAGAGATTATAATCTCTAAAACATCTTGTCAGTGGCCTAGGCAGCTAATTTGGGCTTATCATATAGGAGAGGTAGGAGAATGCTTTTAAAGTTTGAAAAATAATATTATGAAAGATTGCAAAGGTCTTAGAAGATAGTTATAAAATTTAAAGCAAATCAAGGTAAGTTGAAGAAATGTACATTGAAAACATGATGATAATATTCACAGAAGGGAGGAAGGCAGAAAATTTGGAGAGGGTGGATAAGACAGTTTAGGACACAGAAGTCCTATGGACCAAAGTTGAAAAGGAAGCACCCAAAATAGTAACATTACTTGGTTTTCCCCCTAATGAGGTGTTGTTGCTCCAGTAATCACTCCGTAGAAACTAACCCTAAGGTGGGTAAAATGTGCCAGAGAACAAGGCCTGTGCATCCATGATTTGTTCCTTACTCCCCAGGAGCTGACCTTGGATATATCTCCTTTTAGAGTCAATTGTTACTAAAGTGTTTTATCGCCTCCCAGTTATTAGCAAACATGACTCGCATTTTGTGTATTTCAAGAACATTTTACAAAACAAGTGGGGAGACTGAAAGCGGTCTCATCATTGCAGATGTCGCTCAGCTAATATTTTCTTCCCCCCCTTGTCTCCAGAGCCTAAAGTAAGCTGCAAATTAGGCCGGTCTGCCTCGACATCAGGTGTGCCTCCTCCGTCAGCCGCTCCTCTCAGGCAAGCCAGCGACCTGCAACAGAGCCAGGTACCATCATCGTTAGCCAATCGTGATTGACTTCCTGTGATGCAACATGCCAAATGCTTCCCACCTCTGTCTGTCCTGTTGCTGTAGACAACTCTCGCATTTGCTTTTATTTTTCTATGTGTGTATAAGGGGGGGTGGGGGCCGGGCTGAGTTCTGGCAGTCTGTGTTTTCATCCGAAAAAGAATGTCTTTCTTCCTCGTGACTGGTGGTGAAACTTTCTTTACTGTTTGTTACCAAATCGTTTTTGTTTCTGGTTTCCATCATTCTGTAATATAAATGTAGTAAACTTGTACTCTATGTATTGGCTTAGTGATTATTTTTTAAAATTCTTTCTCTCTTCCATGTTTTGTGTACTTTTATACTGTCTCTGAAAATTTATCAGCACTTGATAAATTTATCTACTTTGTTTTATGTAGATTTCTTTTTAAATGTTTTGTCCACAACACTTGCACAGATGTTATCAATGAATTTGTACATATCTTTTAGCTCTTATTCTATTATACTGTAATATTTGTGGCAATTTTACTTTTATTTTTATTTAGCTTGGAGCATGATTGTAAGACACTGAATGTTGATGTCCTTATAAAGATTCATATACCAACTCATTTGGATTGGATATGGCAGCTAGTCTTTATTCTTTCTTAGGCCATAGAGATAAACTAACTGACCAGATAATCCAGATATTTATCAAAAACTGTAGATTACTAAGGCAGCCTTTAAATAAATGACTTTTCTCTCTTATACCAACCATATCAGAAATGTTCTCAGAAAGGGAATGTAAGTGTTCATGCATGGTAAATGAGATCTCTATTATCACTTGGAGAAAAGAGACAAGAAATAAAGGCATAAGCTGAAATATCATTTAATCCTTCACAGTATAATATGTTGCTCTGATGTTCATTTGGGTGCATGGTTGTGGATGGAGAATCTAGTATGGGGAAAGAAAAATCACTACACATAAATGTCCTGTCTATAGCTTACCCAATAGGAATTCAATACATTGACTTAATTTGTGAGGCTTAATTGTTGTTACTGTTAAGTATTATGGGTGTTAAATGGGATGATGTCATCCTGGAGTGTTTTTTCTCTGCTTTTCAGCTTTAACCTTTGCATTCATGAAATTCTTCTGAAATAGTAAATTATAAAACTAGTGATGACACCTCCAAGGGAACTGCCCATTACTGATTAGCAAATTACATATTCATCAATTATTTTAAATGCCAGGCTATTTTAAAAACATAATTAAGCAGAATAATTGCATTTTTTTCCTAATGACAGACATTGTGCGTCTTAGTAATTTTGTCTGGCTTAAGGAGGCAAAGGATTTGATTTATGAATATATGAGATATCTACAAACACAAAAGGCGAGGGGCTTCTCTCAAGGGCATCTCAAGTGCCATTTGGAATTTCTTGTGTCTTAATTTAAAATCTTAAATGCCTTTATAACCAAATGTAGCCAGCTCAAACACTTTTTGGATTTAAAAGAAGTAGAAACCATAGGACACTGAATAAATAAATGAATAATAACACAACCTCACTATGATAAACTGCCACCTTAGCTGAGTAAAGCTATTCCAGAAAAATTGTATTTACCAATAGCTAAAATTTAAAAACACTGGATGGAGAAAGAAGAGAAGTTTAGCTGATTGGCAGGGGATTGCATTAATACTATCATTTTTTCAAGTGTATGTTCCTCGCTATTACATCACCTTCAGTATCTCAGAGACGTTTTGTGTTCTTTGTTTTGCTTTTTTCATAGTTATCTTTATAGCTGTTTCATCCTAAGCCCCTTTAACTCTCAATGAAAGCAGGTCCCTGGGTATGAATTTCCAGAATAGAGACAGGGGTTTGTGCCTTTGCATTATCAACTCTTTGCTTACCTGATGGGATGTTCTTCGTTCTTCAAAATACAGCAACATGAGAAAGCCCCTGACGCCACTTATACGCTATTAGTTTCGTTACCTACTGACAAATTCTGACACACAGCCAAATTGTAGATGGCTGTCAGGCTATAAATTATTAACAAACGAGTGACCTCTGAGCTTCTCTTCTGTGGCTTATGACCAGGTGTATCATACATTTATTCCTGCATTCCGGAGATAAAGGGTAAGCATAGCTCAGGTGAACCTTGTTCTGCATTCCTGTGACTTAGCATTCAACTAAAGTTAACAAATACTTATTGAAGGTCTTTTTAAAATCCAGTTTCCACCCCCTCAACCATAGTCTTGACTGAGACATCTCTTTAAGTTACAACCAGGGTGACACTGCCCCGTGCTGAGAAATGCAAGTGGAAATGCAGTGGAGAAAGACACTTAAACCTGTTTAATCTAAGAATGAATATTCACATACCAGCTAGGATACGGAGCACCTAGCATGATTAAACAATCACCCTGGTCATTTTTTAAGCAGTTTTTCCAACTCTAACATTCCTGGTAGTTTTTAAAACCCAGAATTCTTAATAGGAGATTAGTAGACTTTTTGCTAGGAAATTATTGGAAAACTGTGTGATCTATTTTAAAGAAACAAAAGCACTCACTACCCCCTAAAACAACTCCAGGAATGCTTATCTATGGAGGAATCTGGCCTAAGGAAGGCTGTGCCATGTCAGCCACAGTGTGGGGTATTACCTCTCATACAGAGGGAACCGTGTTTCTTTTCAGATTGTTGTTCACATCCTATCTCTATTCAGTTTTCTGGGACTTCCTTTGTGACTTACCACTTCAGGTCATGGTTGGAGCTTTCTAAGAAGTGTTGCAGATGGAGTTAGGTGGAAGTGCTTGACATTATTCCAGCAGAGATGCACAGAGGTGGTCGACAGTGACCACCCACCACCAGAATTTGTGTATGCACTGTGGAAGAAGATGTCAGGGTGTCCATAGCTTGATGCAGGTCCAGAGTGTACTTCTGGACATGCTCAGATGTCAAAATTGTTTTCTAGATACTTAAAAAAAAAAAAAGGTAAATGATCCAAAGATAAGGATGGGGGATCAGTATGTGTGAAGACTTGAGTGAAGGACTTAGGTGGATTTCTTGACAAGGACTGTGCCTGTTCAGAGGTGATGCTCCCATGCCTAGCACAGTGTGGAACACTCAGTCATCTTTTGTTTACTTACTCGACATCTCTGTCTATAAATGTTTTTCTTTCTGTTCCCTTGACAAATGTTGTTCTCACATGATCTGCTTTTGTCCCTGTTCTTCAGTCCTTAATATCCCCAGAGCAGTGGGATGTTTTGACTTGTCCCACAGCCCCAGTAATGCTTTGCCTTACAGCTTTGAGAAGACCACATGCTCCCTTAGGGTTTGTGAGTTCTGAGCTTTCATTGAACTTTCCACATGGCTAGGACATTTGCACATAAAACATGCGTAGGAGCCTGGAGAGTGCGAGGAAAGGTAACAACAAGGGGAGGCTGCGTGGAGCAACATTCTAGGGTATGAAATGAGGACATGGGAGGAAATGTAATTTCATCCAGCCCTACTCTGACTAATGTAATCTAACAGGCTGGGTCCTCATTTAATTTTGACTTCAATAGGATCAAGTAGAAAAACAAAACCTAAGGGCAGTACGTGAAATCTCTTCTTCTCAGTTTTGCTGTGAACCTAAAACTGCTCTAAAAATAAATAAAATAAAACAACAAAATAAAACACACCACAAAATCTAACGGTAGAGAAACTTCAGCAATACTTTCTCTTTAGAATCCTCAAGCTACCATTAACATGGATAGGTCTTGTTTTGCCAACGCTATCCCTGCTTTAATTCAGCCTCACGTCCCATAGACCTAGGACACGTGTATTGTGAGGATTTATGTGATCTGCTGGGTCCTTTTCCAAGTGCTTCCCATCTGGAGACTGTTTTGTGGTAGACAGGATAAAGTGGTGTTGGGAAGGGGAGAATCACAAAATATGTGTTTGGGGAACATGTGCCTTCTGACTCAGGTGACCAATGGGTCCCTTCTCTACTGTCCCTTGCTCAAGTGTTCAGCAAATGTGTACGTGTGTGTGTGTTTTGAAAGTGTGATGTACCAGGTCCTCCTGTCATACCTGAACTGAGAAAATGTTCCACATGCCATTTTTACACAGCTGATTTGACTATATGCTTACAGTTACGTCATATGATGGGAATGAAAGAAAAGCAGAAACAGAACACTCAGAACCAAACCAGCAAAAGCTGAGCTCACTTAATTAATACTCAGCCTCCTGCTACCAAAGAGCATCCTCCAGGCTGTGCGGTAGATCTTACAAATGGCTCTTATTATTTGCTTCCTCCTGCATAAAAGTCAACCTTACATATATTTCCAAATATGGAAAACCTAATAGGGGGACTTGGAAACCCCCCACCAAGTTCACAATGCAATGTCAGCATCACACTGGAGAAATGTTTACCTGTACTAACTTCAAATTGTAAAATAAAGTGTTATGTTAACAAAGATTATGTTACAAAGAAATTATTGTTATTTGTTATAAAAATATTTACCAAAGAGATTGGATCTAGCCCTGTGAAATGTGGAATAAATTCATATTACAAATAAGAATGCCAGTGGCTAAATTCATCTATGGCCATGCATTAGGACACAGCTGCATTAAAATAATGCAAGTGCAAAAAAAAAAAAAAAGCATTATCTTATTGTGCTCTCTATGTCTCTACAAACTTGTCTGATTGGTTTGTAAAAATTAGGCTTTAGTTCTTTGTGGAGTTCTCTGTGAGCTTTAATTTATGTCATATTTAATGAAGAAAATAAAATTTGTCATTACCTTTAAATATCCACTGAACCATTGTTATGCAAAATGAAATATTGGAATTTTTGGATTTCCACTTTCATACAAAGAATTCAGATGGCAACAACTCATTGCTTTCTACAACCAACTGCGGTGTAGGCTGAGTAATTTTGACATATTATTTAGCCACTGCATGCTTGTTGACTTTTGTGTACCTCAAGTGGCAGAATATGGGGGGGTTACCTTTTAAAATCCAGTAGTCTCATGACCAATCTCTCAGTAACTCCATTATTAAGCAGCATGAACAAACTCATTCCCATCCTCAAAAACATGACCATTTATCCCCTTGGAGGGAGAGAGACAGTGTAATAAACAAGGAGATGTTTTCCAAGGAGTCTTGACCCAATTGACACATAGGGGTGGGGACTGAGCCATAGACTCTGCTGCTCCCCAGTGCCTGTGTGCCTCCCTTTCTTCAGCGTCAGAGATCAGAGTTATCAACTTAGCTCACCAGGGCTACAGGTAAAAGTGTGAAGTAGCTGAAGTATATACTCCAGCATTCTTTAACATTTGGAAGGAACCAAAAGTTATCCAGGGTTCTTAGATGAAATTAGCATAATGAAAATCGTGTGCCCTCTCTTGTCATCTCTGATGTGCTGGCTGTGTGCTGGGACTGTGTCTGGGGTCAGGTCTCTGTAGTCCTATTCGATAAGTAGTATTATTACCCCACATTGCAACCGAGGATACCATAGTAAAGGGACAAACCTTGTCCAAGCTTTTATCATTATTAAATGTCAGAGTCTAAGATCTTAACCACTCAGCTGGATAAAAACTCGAGATTTGGAGGAAGTAAGGATTTATTAGAATCCTGGCTCCACCAGTTAGTAGCTGTGTGACCTTGAATACCTTGCTCAACTTCTCTGAGTCTTTATTCTTCTCTGTAAAATGAGGCAGTATTATCTGCCTTGTGTAGTTGTTGTTGAGGATTAATGAGATAAGATAAGTATGTAAAATCCTGGACGGACATTACCCTCTAGAATAATATTAATTCTTTCTCCTTTCCCTTATACCTTTTCCTCTTCCAAAAATTCAATTTTCTTGCTTGCTGCAAATTTCTAAATAGGAGAGTAGTTCCAGTCGGTGGTATTCCAAAGAAGGTGGGCACTGAAGGAATTATTTGATCTACCCCAATATTACCAGAGTTGCTAGTGCATAGTGGTTATAAAAAGGAGACAGATTGTTAGTTTTATTACCGATTTTAAATTCTCTATAGACAGTGCATATCCTTATTGCCTGTACTTGGGGCAAATTGATTTCTTTCCTTCTTGTTTTTGGTATACCATTTAGTCTGATTATATTTGTTATTTCTTCTCTCACAAATAAGAAACTGGATACTCAGTGATTTACCAAATAATAGAGAGTCTATATCTGGCATTTCTTACCTGGTAGGTCTCATGTGGAAACAAAGTAACTAGGAACTGGCTACAGGTATCATTTCAGAAATGTCAGCTCACTTGTTCCCTAATACTACTTGCTCTCTATATGAATTAGGGTATGAATAAATGTAAGAAAATGTCAAGGCTATATACTAACCTACTATCTGCTAGGGTCAGGACAAAATATGGGGAGACACGGGAAACATTTTTTTTTTTGCCAACTTCAGCATTTACTTAAAGTTTCTCCAGACCAGTTTTAAATGCCTCATTTTCTTATCCACAAGCATGCCTATTATAAAAGATACCAATCTAACTACTGAAAGGAATGTCCTATTCTAGTTGGGGCTGGCCAACCCAGCTGGGGAAAGAAGAGTAATAATAGATAGACTCATGGCGCCATCTAGCAACCGAAGTGCACTTTGCAGACTGTAGTTTTATTTTAATAAAAATAATTAAATCCAACAAAACAGCTTGTTTTATGTCAGAGAAGCCCTATATGCTGTTTGGGATCATAAGCATGATGCTTGTAGAAATACAGGAAAAATTTTTCTGATGATATTTGTTTTGGATCTTTTTCATTACTTTAGTCTTGTGATTCTAAGTTCTCTTTTATATAGCATACCGCTTTTTAAAAATACTTTTGTGAGGGTGAAATAATGAACCACAGCCAGTGATCTCTGAGTGCTATGCATTATGTATGAATAGAGGCAGCTGTTTTCATTAGGATTTATGACATGTTCCGTGTATTGTAATTCCCTAAATCCAACCTGAGTCTCCAGGAAAGGAGATTATTATCCCTCTTTTGCAGCCTGAAAAGAAAAAGAGCAGAAAAAGCTTGACTGGCTAAATGGAAGAATTCCTTCTTGATTTCCTTTGTTTGCCATTTACATGTTTGAAATAGATAGCTTAAGATTCTTTTCTGGAAAGAGCAGTCTCTCTAACTAGTGGGTAAATTTACCTCCAACTTAAATTACATGTGGATTAGGAATACATGTGCACACTATATTAACACTGGCTCTGAGTTGCATGACACTTCGCTAAGAATAATAAATACATCCACACTGTGAGTGCCTTACTCAAGAAGCACTAGAGAGATTTAGTTTCTCCACCCAGCTTACCTGCCGGACAAATCTTTGTTCTTTATTCTGTGCTGCAAATGAACATTGCCCTTCAGGTTGAAAACACCTCTCAAAATAAAGCAGGTTTCTAAAATAGCTTTTGTTGGGGGCTTCTTGGGTGCCTGGCACAGTGCTCAAAAAGTTACATTATCTAACTTCACAACACACTTAGGAAGTAATATTACTCCCATTTCCCTGATGAGGAAACTGAGGCTGGAGAGTTTGTGTTACCTGTTGAAAGTCTTATAGCTTGTAAATGGCCATATGGATACGAGAGAGCCCAGATGGTTAGACTAAACTCCTGCTGTGTACATAGCTACCTCATATATAACTTCCTCTCTGAATTTGCTATCTTTCTAGAACTTGCCTTCCTTTCCTTTCATTCATCCATCCATTTAATCACGCTTCGATTTTTCTGGGTCTCGCCTTTTAACTTTCCTAGATTAAAAGTTCCATAGGACAGGACAAATTGAACTCAGACTTCAACTAAAGCAGGGTGTCACCTAAGAGCAAGATCTCCAAGGGTGAGATGGAATTGGGAATGCACCTTTTGGAAGAAAGCTAGATGTTACTTGTTGGTTGTATCATTCTCTTGTGGACCATGGACTAGTGCTGTGAGAAATCAACCACCCAGGTGTGCGTGTGCCTGTGAGTATAAACACCTGAGCACATCTAACCCTTTCCACATTCAAAAAAGAAAACACACCCCCTCCCACACATGCACACATAAGCACCAGCTTCTAGAATACTGGTGTAGATTTAACCAACAACCCACAAAAGACAATGTATTTACCAAGATTTATCTGGCTTCTGAGCTTCCACGGCAATCTTATGAGGAGTCACTTTAAGGGGGGAACAACTATACTGTCACTTCAAAGCATTTGTTTTCTAAAGTGAATGCTGCATTAGAGCTAGTTAATAATTCCTGGTTTGTCAGCTATTTTGACAGGGATGGTATTTGGAACGCTGCATTTAATGACTTCTCCCAGAAAATGAGGAAGCTATTTGAAGGACCAAAAGGTGTCAAGAGTAATCCTACCCAACCCAGTCAACTTTGCATATGAAAGGGGTAGAGGCTTTTCAGGAGAAGCCAACGGAGCCAAGGTTGTTTATCATTCAAGGTACTATCTAGGAAAGAAGGCAATCTGTGCTGTCATTTGTCTGATATAAACCTAAATAGTGAAACAAGGTACCCCTGGGGAAGTTGAGCACTTATATCTGATAGTCTCTGTCTCCAGGCCTCATGGAATTCCCAGATATTTTGATTTTTACATCCAAAAGAAATAAATAACGACCATAAAAGCACATTTTAGACTGGAAGGGTTAAATGTGAATACTTATTTTCAGTCATTCATTTATTCAGCACATAGTTTCTTATAAACATTTTGCTGCAGCACAGAAGTGCAAAGCGTTACCTTTAAGAATGCATGGAGCGCTGGGGGAGAAGGACAAGCCTAGGACACCAGCACAGAAGGGAGGGGGAGTGGGACCACTCTGGCAGCTTTATGATTTGCACTTTTTTCTTGAATCCAAACATGTCTCGTAAGATGACCTGTGTGGCTTGATGATGGGCTTAGTGTCTCTCACCCTTTCCCCAGCCTCAGTCTCCAGACCCAGCGTCTGCACTCAGATCCGTTCTGCACATCATCGAGAGAGCGACCCTGTGTTGAATTCCCCTGTGCAAAATTCCGTAAGGGCTGCCCATTGCCTGCAGAATGGAAGATAAACTACTTTGGAGTTCAAGGCCCTATGTGAGCTAGCCTGCGCCTTCCTGGTCAGCTTCTTCATCCACCACCTACCGCCATCTACCTTCTGCACTCATGCCCATCCGTACGCCCTCCATGGTTCTGTCTCACTTTTAAATACTCCAGGGAAACCTCCCAGAGTTGCTTAAATCTTCCTCTCCTTGGAACACCCTCCCGATCCTCGGCTCCTGGCACACTATTACTCATCCTTCAAGTCTGGGACCAAGTGTGTTCTTCCACCTGCGAGGCTGTCCCAGCTTTCCCAAGCTGATCTTCCTTCTCCTGGCTGTCCCTATACTTACCGTGCATAACCAGGAATAACCTTATTTTCATATCAAAGAGGAACATTATCTGAGGGATATTTGGGGAAAATCAGGTTAAGTAAATTTCTTTACATTCAGTGTTTTTAATTTGCTGATGTGCAGTGGAAGTTGCAAAGAGAGGGATATAATATTGCGTGCTTCTCAAATACATTTGACCATTGAACTCCTTTTTCATTTTTCCAAGGAACATCACAGCTTTTAGTTCCCAAAATACAGCCTATCATTGTCTGCATTGGAATGTAGCTTCCTTAAGAGCTGAGAATGTGTATTTTCATCTTGGAAACTTCTAGCTGTTTCAATACATATCGAATAAATACAAAAATGCTAAGGGTGGAAAGAGATAGGTATGTCACTGTAACACTGTTATAATTTGCAAATGCATTGGGGTTCATGACTGGGGCTCTGCATGCAGCCATCATGTAGGGCTACATATGGCCATGAGTTAATTAACTAGTTTCATCTGCCTGCTGAGGATGGGAGGGAAAAGTTAGAGAAGAGAACTGAAATGCAGGTACCCACAAGCTACCCACAAGAGAGGCAACACAATAGCTGCATTTCACATTAGAACAAAAATCTCTATTAAACCCATACCTAAAAATTGATTTTTTTTAAAAAAACAGCTTTATCAACAGAAGGAGAAACAGTGTATCATGGAAACCATTCTAGAAAAACATTCTATTTAAATGATACAAGCATGTATTTCAGACAGAGCATAAACTGTGATTGGAGTAAATTAAGACCTGTACAGTTGCTGAGATCAGAAGTAATTATGAAGTCTTCTCCCCGGAAATCATTCAATATAGAATGTTTTTCTTTTAAGATAACACAAAACTTACATAATGTCTACAGAAATTCTACTTAACTTTATTTAGATTTTTCTCTTTATAAAATTTTGCATTAAATTTATCAAAGTTGAACTCTTTTCTTTTCTCGCTTGTTGTTTCTCTCTTTTTTTCTATAGGTTAGCCCTAGCATTGCTGAGCACAGGCCCTAAACACATGAGAACTTACTTGCCCATTGGGTGATTTAGTAGGTGTTACATGCCCTTAGTATTTCTAAAAATACTTTTGCAG
>NW_012142745.1:7583681-7585719 GCF_000956105.1 Propithecus coquereli
ACGAGCATGATCATTATCCCATTTTACAAAAGGGGAAACTGATCCACCTACAAAATTCAGAAGAAATTCGCTGAGGAGCTGTCTCCTTATAATTCAAATTCTGATGCCCTGAGATCATCTCCCTTAAACCTCAGATGACAGGAAGATTGTTGAAGAGCCCTTCCCAGAATAATTAGCATTACAAAAGAGGACATTATTAACCCAAATGAATCTTCAATGAATAGAATACCTAAGAGCATTCATTTGTTTGTTTCACATTTTTTTCTATTTTGAAAAATTTCCAATGACAGAAAAGTTGAAAGACTAGTACAATGTGCATACTTTTACACACACACACACACACACACACACACACACACACACACACGCACACAGTTTTTTATCATGCCACTTCATCTCTGAATGTTTGAACATGTGTCTCCTAAGACCAAGAATATTCTTCTAAAGGATCAAACTCAAAAAAGCAGTCAAATAATCTATAATGATTCAATACTATGGTCTAATAAAAAGCACATTTTCAGATCTCTACAAATGCCCTGATATTAGGTCTTTCCCTAATCCAGGATCCAATCAAGGATGAAATATTGCATTTAGTTCTCACAGTTTCTTTCTTTCTTTTGTTCTTTAAATCTCCATTAACCACAAATATTTCCCAACCTCATTAGCCTTTCAAGACACAGACAATTTCAGAGTCCAGAATAGACATTTTTCCAGAATGTACCTCAGTTTTGAATTGTCTGTTTCCTTGTAATTAGATTGGAGTTAACCGTTTTTAGCAAGGAAACTACATGTGGCGGCCTTTGCAAAGAATCACAGAGCACGTGATGTCAGTTTGTTGCATCACGGGGACTGATGTTTGAGCACTTGGTTTAGGCTTTTTCCTCTAGATTCCTCTACTCTAAATACCCTGTGTACAAGTAGGCAGGGACCACAGGACTTGCCTTAGAATTTTCCGATGCAGGATCAAATCAATTGATTGAATATATTATGTCGCTTGTATTTTCTTAAGAAGAAAAAAAGAGAAAGAAATCTAATTATGTTTTATCAATGTCTAAATGCATTTGACCTAACGTTTTCTCATGTGACCATCAGAATGGTCCTGCAAATCATAGTCATCACTCTATGTCTGATGAGAAAACTGAGTAACAAAAGGTCAAGTGAAGTCTCACGTTCAGAGTGAGAAAGGGCAGATCTGGGACTTGAACCTCTCTCTTCTCAGTCTCAATACAGAGTTCTGTAGGCCTCAGCTACACTCCTGTGGGTGTTCCAGAATAAATAAATACTACACATTTCTTACACAGCTCATCACCACTAGAGGGAGGGAGAGGACCTCCAAAGCTGCTATGGCTACATTTGTTCAAACCAGAAATCATTTGACAGTCACAAGTTTAATGCAGGGAAATGTTTATACATGAATGAATAAAGAAAAAAAATCATTGTGTCCCAATTAGTGTCCCCCCCCACAATTTTAGCTTAAAATAGATGAAATATGCATTAACTATGGACATAATATAACAAGATTAAGGACAGATGTGAATACCAACAAACGACACAATGAGTATATGGCCCATATTTAATGTTCAGTGAGGTTTCATGCGGGAACATGCAGTTAGTTGTTCTTTTACAATATATATTATCTACCTGCGGGCATAAAGCATGGGGTACAGGAACTTATGAAGTAGGTATTAATTATTATTATTTTCCCCGATTCTGTCTCTTCCTTTTTAGAGATCAAAAGTTATGATGGAATGTGAATTTGGCTTTTATTATACTGTGTTGTTTTAAAATTAAAGGCTTCAAAACAAGTCTCTGCACATTACATCTTTACCTACCACAAATAAGATGTCACGTTTAATTCATCCCTTAAAAACTCATTTCCATGGACACACATGGGCAAAGCTAATCTTTATATATTTCCACGGACTGTGGATTATAAAAACGAACCCTATCTAGAGGTCGAACTAGAAGTTTACATTTTTAATTACTCAAAGTAACACAGTACGGTAGTGTCAGCCCCATGAAAACAAGTATCCAGAAT
>NW_012142745.1:7598419-7599855 GCF_000956105.1 Propithecus coquereli
ACACAAGGTTGGGGGGCATAGAAGAACCCCAACTGTAATATACTGATTTATGAAATGCATTGGCCATGAAATGGTAAGATTGGGTATAAATGTGCAGATATATATTATAGAATCTCTAGGTTTAATCCTGGCTCAATTATCCCCTTGCTGAGTTCCATGGACAAATTGTTTAACCTCTCTGACACCAGTGCCTTATCTGAAAAATGGAAGTAATTAAGATGAGCTGTAATTATGGTCCTAAAGAGTATAGGATAATGGTAATTTATGATAAAAGGGATTGACAACATCATTGGTTTTTTTATCATTGCTCAATCCTCAAAGGACAATGAATACATTATTTTATTCTTATCCCAGCTTAGAGAAAGAGATTAAATATACTGTATGGGAAACTTGGCAAGTGCTGTTCAGGGGAAAATGTAGCTTAACAAGTTATAGGCATGATTACAATTGCTTTGGGATGCATGTTCTCACTTTTGAGGAATGCTTTATAAAACTAAGTACTTTATTTCTTAAAAAAAGACAGAAAAGAAAATATTAATAACACCATATAATTCTAAATCATAGTTCTAGAAAATTAAAACTAATAACTGAGACATTTTGCATTAATTATAATATATATGATACAGAGAGTGTTTTGATATTTTCAAAAATATTATCCATAATGTTCATTAAATAATTTGATAATTATGTTGGATTAAAATAATTTTATTTATCATCTCTAATAGCATAATGTCAAACAATATTAAATATTGCAAACACATTGGTAATACATTTTCATTTTCAGAGTGGAGTTCCTAGTGGTTTTAATTTTTGAAAATCTATTTTATTATTGACTTTTATCTTCCTTCTAATTTGAAAGACTGTGTTAGTATGGAGAAAGATGGCAGCTTTTAGAATCAATTAGCCCCAGCTTAAAACTTTCTTCCCTTCATCACCCACCTTTGAAATTTCAGTTTTCTCACCTCCACTATAAAGATACTCACAACCATTTTAGTAAATATTGTTCCATGACCATATATGATTAGATGAGATAAGCTGTAAGACAGGGAGTATTTAACATACTGTGAGTGCTCAGTTTACCTCTGTGCACTTTCCCTTGTGTACCTCTCTTCCGCATGCTCAATGAGTGCTTGGATTCATCAGTATAGCCACTCACTTGCTCCAATGTGTCAAGCCAGAATGCCAATAGAAGCCTTTAAAAGTTGTTTTTACGAAGTTTGACAAAAGAAGTCTCTCCTTTGCCAAGCAAAGACATCTCTGAAAGAAAGGAAAGTGTTGCTCAAGTTTAGAATTAAGGGAGAAGGTCTTAGTTCTCTAAAGGCCCTGACTTCTAAGAGAATACCAGTAGAGTATAAGAGTATGTAGTTGATTCTGGGGCGTTATTACATCTAACATGGGGGTACAATTTCATAAAGTAGATTCTGCCCTACTATGAA
>NW_012142745.1:7599905-7603616 GCF_000956105.1 Propithecus coquereli
CTGAGCCTTCAGCGAGTCATAATTGTTTTGCCGGTGGAGGGGTCTTGCCTCAATGCTGATGGCTCCTGAATGATCAGGGTGGTGGTTGGAGAGGCTGGGGTGACTGTGGTCAATTTCTTTAAAGAGGACAAGAATGAAGTTTGTTGCATCGATTGACTCTTCCTTCCATGAAAGATTTCTCTGTAGCGTGCATTGCTGTTTGTTGCATTTAACCCACAGTAGAACTTCTGTCAAAATTGGAGTCATTCATCTCAAATCTTGCCACTGCTTTGTCAAATAAGTGAAAGGATTATTCTAAATCCTTTGTTGTCAATTTAAACAATATTCACTGTGTCTTCACCAGGAGTAGATTCCATCTCAAAAAACCACTCTCTTTGCTTACCCATAAGAAGCAACACCTCACCCATTAAAGTTTGATCATGAGATTGCAGCAATTCAGTCACTCCTTCAGGTTCCATTTCTAATTCTGGTCTCTTGCTATTTCCACCACATCAGCAGTTGCTTCCTCTCCGATGCCTTGAGCCCCTCACAGTCATTCATGAGGGCTGGAATCAACTTCTTCCAAACCCCTATTAATGTTGATATTTTGATTTCCTCTCATAAATGACAAACGTTCTTAATGATATGTAGAATGGTGAATCCTTGCCAGAAGTTTTCAACGTACTTAGTTTGGATCCACCACAGGAATCACTATTTATGGCAGCTATAGCCTTTTAAAATTTATTTCTTAAATAATAAGACTTGAAAGTAGAAATTAGTCTTTTATCCATGGGCTGCATAATGGATGATGTGTCAGAAGGCATGAAAACAACATTCATCTCCTTGTACACCTCCATCAGACCTCTTGTATGACCAGATGCATTGTCAATGAGCAGTAATATTTTGAAGGAAACCTTTTATTCTGATAAGTAGGTCTCAACAGAAGGCTTAAAATATTCAATAAATCACTCTGTAAACAGATGTGCTGTCATCCAGACTTTATTGTTCCATTTATAGAGTACAGGCAGAGAAGATTGAGCATAATTCTTGAAGGCCCTAGAATTTTTGTAATGGTAAATGAGCATTGGCTACACCTGAAAGTCCTTGGTTACTTTAGCCCCTAATAAGAGAGTTGCCCTGTCCTTTGAAGCTTTGAAACCAGGCATTGACTTCTCCTCTGTAGCTATGAAAGTCCTGAATGGCATCTTCTTCCAATAGAAGGCTGTCTCCTCTACATTGAAAGTCTGTTGTATAGTGTGGCCACCTTCATCAACGATCTTAGCTAGATCTTCTGAATAACTTGCTGCAACTTCTACATCAACAGTTGCTGCTTCACCTTGTACTTTTATGTTACGGAGATGGTTTCTTTTCTTAAATCTTATGAACCAACCTCTGCTAGCTTCAGACTTTTATTCTGTAGCTTTCTCACTTTACTCAGTCTTCATAGAATTGAAGAGAGCTAGGTCGTTGCTCTGTATTAGCCTTGGCCTAAGTGAATGTTGTGGCTGGTTTGATCTATCCAGAGCTCTCAAACCTTCTTCACATCAGCAATAATGCTGTTTCACTTTCTTATCATTCATGTGTTCACTGGAGTAGCACTTTTAATTTCTTTCAAGAACTTTTCCTTTGCATTCACAGCTTGACTAACTCTTTGGCACAAGAGGCCCAGCTTTCTGCCTATCTCAGCTTTCAACATGTCTTCTTCACTAAGCCTGAGTCACTTCAAGCTTTTGATTTAAAGTCAAACAATGTGTCACTCTTTCTTTCACTTGAACACTTAGAAGCCATTGTAGGGTTATTAACTGGCCTAATTTTAATATTGTTGTATCTGAGGGAATAGAGAGACCCAAGGAGAGGGGAGATGGGTGGGGGAACAGTTGATTAGTGTGGCAGTCAGAACACACAGAGCACTTGTGGATTACGTTCACCATCTTATTTGGGAGTGGTTTGCGGTGCCCAAAACAATTAGTGACATGAAAGATCACTGATCACTAATCACAATAACAGATATAATAATAATGGAAAAGTTTGAAATATTATGAAAATTTCCAAAACGTGGCAAAGAGACATGAAGTGAGCACATGAAGTTGGAAACATGGTGCCAATATTCTTGCTCGACACTGGGTTGTCACAAATCTTTAATTTGCAAAAAACACAATATCTGTGAAGCACAATAAAGAAAAGCACAATAAGATGAGATATGCCTGTATAACCATTTCTTTAGAAAAATAAACGTAATCCTTGGATTACTGCCATACATCAGTGACAAACCACACTTTTTTTAAGACAGTGATAGGCAATGTGGTTCTTACCTTGACTTCTTGTGAATCAAATTAATGTCTTATGCTGTGGTCATGGAACCTTTTTGGTGATGGAATTCTGGTATTAATGAGTAATTGTTCAGGCCTGCAGGAGAGTCAGAAAGCTAAGTCTTCTCTGAGACATGATAATGTGGTGAAACAAGAGCAGTCTGGACTCCAGAAGTAATATGTCCTATCCAGCCTTCCCTAGCAGGGAGGATGAAAAGAACAAAGCCATCTTTAGCCCTCTGTGTACTCACTACACAGTTCTGTTTCCCTTTTATCTTGGGTACATGACAAAGCAGGCTGTCTGTTCCTGACCCAGACTGACTTGAGAACTGAAGCCACAAATTTGTCCTATGGTGAGCGGACCCCATTCAGGGCTGAGGAAGTCGGGTGAAGCCACAAAGCTTAGAGTCTTAAATCTCCTGAATTGGATCTAATAAAGTTTCAGTAAGTAGCTTTCTGTTCTGAGAGCTGCTGGGTAGAGAGAAGAAGCAAAAGTAAATGAAAAACTTTCATTTCTTCTAGCAAGACTTTGATGAGGAGACCAGGGAATTGAAGAGAGTGTAACTTGCAGAGAGCTGGGGCTTTGAATATGTATTAGGTTGTGGTGTTTGGAATTGGGGGTTTAAAACACATTCTGATATGCCATGTTAGGAAGGGCTCTATTTTCTGGTGTTTGCAAGTGAAATGCTTTGGGAAGTTAAGTTAAAAATAATCTGAGAGTTTATTACTCCCTCTCAGAAGAAAAGTTTATTATACCTTTATCTAGGAGCTTTGTTGGGGGTGCAGGAAGGTTGGTGCATTTGGAAAAATTGACAAGAGATATTTGTGTTTATATTTGCCCCCTGGGACTGGGACTGGTGAGGACGTGAGGGGCGCCAGGCCCTGTGGTGCCACAGTGATTAGTGGAGAAACCGGAGACTCGTGGAGTGAGACAGCACAAGGTGCGGGAGGGACAACTGCCCTCAATCCGGAACCACCATCTTGTGACCTTGAGCCCTGACATGTCATTGCTCTGCTGATTTTTCTCCTTTTGCTATGTGAGACCAGGAAGCCCGTTAATACTTGTCATTAGTCAATTGAGAAGTGGAACATATGTTTCATCGCATATCCCAAATCGGATCTATTTGCAGATTCTCCTGGGAGCAGTATGTTGAGAGAGAACAGGAGGTTACATTTGGTCACAGTAGGAGTGTTGGGAAGATTGGTTGATGTTTGCCAAGGGCATGAGGCCACCAGAATTCAGTGCATTTGAAGAGGGGGTATAATTTGGAATTTATATTTCTAACAGCATCCTGATTTTAGAGTAGATCACGTAACAGCAAAATTAGGGGCAAAACCCCAGTCTTACGTGTTAACAGGAAAGAAGTGAAGAGAGTCTTAATTTCTGCAGTAAAATGAATGACTCAACATTACTCCTTCTCAA
>NW_012142745.1:7604886-7612857 GCF_000956105.1 Propithecus coquereli
TTCAGTTTTCTCACCTCCACTATAAAGATACTCACAACCATTTTAGTAAATATTGTTCCATGACCATATATGATTAGATGAGATAAGCTGTAAGACAGGAAGCACAGTATTTAACATACTGTGAGTGCTCAGTTTACCTCTGTGCACTTTCCCTTGTGTACCTCTCTTCCGCATGCTCAATGAGTGCTTGGATTCATCAGTATAGCCACTCACTTGCTCCAATGTGTCAAGCCAGAATGCCAATAGAAGCCTTTAAAAGTTGTTTTTACGAAGTTTGACAAAAGAAGTCTCTCCTTTGCCAAGCAAAGACATCTCTGAAAGAAAGGAAAGTGTTGCTCAAGTTTAGAATTAAGGGAGAAGGTCTTAGTTCTCTAAAGGCCCTGACTTCTAAGAGAATACCAGTAGAGTATAAGAGTATGTAGTTGATTCTGGGGCGTTATTACATCTAACATGGGGGTACAATTTCATAAAGTAGATTCTGCCCTACTATGAATGCCAAACATGGCACTGCTTCCTGCATTACTCTACTGGCAATAATTTGCATTTTTCCAGGGTTGTAGTGTTCAGTTTTTTCAAGAAGTTCTTTTTTAAAAAAATTTTTAAAATATTATGATAAGCATAAATCTTGAAATGACAGACATAGCACCTTTTATTGATATAGATTTATTATAAGGATATGATATATTTCATTGAATCCATATACTCTAATGGTGATAGGGACTAGTATTCCTATTTTGTAAAGTGGAAAGCTGAGTTACTCCATAACTTTCTCAACGTCCCCTCCCATGCAATTCTGCTCCCTGAAAACAAGAAATGGACTATTGACTGTCAAAAGCTTAGGGTTTGTTTTATAATTCTGAACCCATGCATTCGTAAACAAACAAACAAACAAACAAATGTAAAGAGGTCATCTCATCACTTACATTGCATAGCATTTTGATAATTAGATATTTATCCACTCACAGATATCTGTTAAAAGGTAGGATGTAAATTATTGTCAAATATCATCTTAAGTCATTTCACTCTAGTTCTGGCTGTAGCCATATAAAAAAATAGATGGAATACAAGTTTTCCAATAGTGATATATTTCTTTACACTTTGCATGTGTGTGTGTGTGTGTGTGTGTGTGTGTGTGTTTCAGGTTTGTGGTTGTGCCATAGTTAAGTAAGTAACACAACTGCATTTAGAATTCTCTCTGTTTGGGTGTGTGTGGAGAGCCAGGGGAAAGGCAGTTGGAATGGGGAAGAAGAGCTGAAAGCAGGAGGGGAGTAGGATTTTTTGGCTGCTTCAATTCCAATTGTACCCTTCTGGGAGCTACAAATTACTACAAAACACCCATATCTTCTGGCTTCTCCGTGTCCTGATTTTCATTTTTCCCCCCACTTGTATTTGATTTCTGAGTGGTTTATAGGTCTGAGTCTGAGTAAGGGAACTGGGGAAAAGAGCAAGAGGATTGTCGTAACAGTTTTTATGAAAGCATGGCTTTGTGAAATTGTGTTGGTCACTTCTTCAGGCTCTTCAGAACTGGGCCCAAACAGCTATCAAAAAGGATTTCTCATATTGTCATAAGTAGTAGGCATTTTGCGTCTTTGAAATGAGAACTAACAATCTTGATTGAGAGAAACCATCTTTCAGTTTGAATCAGAAGTGATGTGGGCTGCCACAGCTGGACAGACCCGGGGTTCATCCAAGTTGTAGGCAATGAGATTATGAAGGCAGATGTGACCCTAAGGTCCACATGTTTCAGTGGCAACCAAAGTTATGTAGACTTAATGCTCCTGACAATAAAAGCCATTGACATTTCTAGGCAGGTAAATGGCATGATGAAAGCAGTTCTCTAGGAACAAAACTGGTGTAGTAATAGTCACGTACCCGGGGTTCTGCTCCAGTTACTATTCCCAGTGTTATCCCTCTGTCGGCTCTCTTTCCTTTCTCGGAAGCATCCAACTGAAGGATATCGTGATGGGAAATGCTATGTGGCTTGTGCCCTAGGGTAGCATAATATGGCAGAGGCACAAGGACAATTTCTTCTTCTTAGCCTTGATTCTACTTCTGAACATAAGCTGGTCTGTAGATGAGAATGATCTCATGGCCTATGGGTGGTGAACCTTTGAAAGGTAGGTCCTGAGAGGCCTGAGATGGCAGAGCCATTTTACAGGCAGTAACTTCAGTCACTTTCAGGCTGAAGGAGTGTACATATGCTTGTCAGAACCACAGAAGCTTCAAGAGTATTGATTTAGAAAAGATATTTTGAAGCTAGCTGGCATTCTCAATGGTAAAAACATTAATCACCATTTAATAACAATGTTATTCTGGTATTTATACTTGAGTTAACTACATCAAATAATTCCAATGAGAAGTAGGTTAACAGCAAATAAAAGCCTTTAGTTTTGGAAATTAGACTTCAAGACTTTCAGTTGAGACTCAAATGGAAGCTGCTGCTTGACTTCTCTGTCCAGTGTCTCTTGCATACCACATGTCCCTTCCAGATAGCAGGTACGTGGGCCACGCCACCTCATTTTTGGATGATTTCAAGGATGTCTTCTTGGGCAGTAAGTAAACACCATGAAAAGCAGGAGAGAAGCCATGGGAGAGAGAGAGAGATAGAAGATATAAAGGCAGCAAGGAAGGGGGTTATCTTTTGAATTCTTGGCTTGGTGGATTACAAGCTACCAGTAGATTGCTTGCTCCTAAGCTGATTTTTGGTTTTTCATAAAAGGTGTTCATTTTTTTCATTTTTTCCAGACTGACCTTGTAACAATTTGGATGAACCTCTTTTGAGGAAGTCCAATTATGGTAGGAGTCTAATTAGTTTATAAGCAAAATTACAAGTGTAACTTTAATTATTTGGGGAGTTATGGCTAGTTTTGAGTTAGGAAGAAAGACCTCAGGCTTCAGGTCAATGTGGCTCAGACTTGGAATCACAGAATAAAAGGAAAATTATTTAGATGATGCAGTCAGGAAGACAC
The DNA here is from genome assembly GCF_000956105.1 of Propithecus coquereli. Taxonomy (NCBI): domain Eukaryota; kingdom Metazoa; phylum Chordata; class Mammalia; order Primates; family Indriidae; genus Propithecus; species Propithecus coquereli. The sequence goes on from NW_012142745.1 coordinate 7,607,856, forward strand.
AAACCCCAATACCTGTGGCTGCCTAGAAGGAAATGAGCATCTTCTCATTCTGACAGAAACAAGAGTATAGCAAATATATGTTTCTGCTCTATGGAAAATTTTATTATCAGGGAAATGAAAATGACAACAGGCTCTTTGCCCCAGCGTGGAGATCACCACTGGGATGAGGTGCAACTGGAAAGACAAGCCTGTTTAAAGAGGGCAGAGAAAACTCTGCTTAAGCTAATTGTTGCCACGTTTCTCTGATTTTTCAAGAGAAGACCAAATCCAGTCTCTCTTGGCTTCACTATTGCCTTTTCTCCTCCACACCCCACATTTATCTTCCTCTCTCTTTATACGTGATCTCCTGATTTGTTTTTTCCACCTTGGCTCAAAAATCTCAAATATTGTGCAGTTTACACAAAACACAACTGCGAGCCTGACGCATCTTTGCATTCTTCAGTTTGGACCCTCTAGTCCTTTCTAGACTGAGGCCCAGACGAGTGTCATGACATGCCCAGAGCTCGTAAAATAGCAAACTGGCTCCAGAACCAAATTATTGTGATTGCCAGTGTGTTTCTCCTTTTATAACATACTGTGCTCATATTGCACAATGCATTATAGTGGAGAAAAAATATTTTGCAGGTACTTCCCTAGCTCAATTCAAGGTTACAAGAATGAAAAATGGTTTTTAGCTATTTCAGCAATTATTACAAAACTCTGTTTCTTGAGGATTAGCATATTCTGCTTGCCTAAGAATTTCCCTGTCTTTTACTAGATAAAGCAAATGTTTACTGAGATGTGGCTTTCCCTCATTTATCTGTGGTGAAGTCTATATGTACCATTAAAAACCAATATTTCATAATGAAATTAAACTTGAAATTAAATTAATGCTAATGCAAGCGATTAAGAGAATATACTTAGTGAAAAACATCAATATCTTTGATATAATGGAATTTTACCTTGTAATACTGCTTACTCCTTCAGGGAATATCTCTTTAAAACCTTCTACTTATAAACTTCTTACTCATTTAAAAACATATAAATTAACTCTGAATCCTGCTCAGAGGTTTTTTTTCCTTTATTGCAAACAATTACCTTAATCAATGAATAGCTGAAATTGTATATGTAGTCATGACTAGATTTAATTGCTGAAAAATATATTGTGTCTTCTTTATTGGAAAACAATATATCACATTTTTTCTATAAAAATTTTTACTTTCAAAAGTCAAAGGCATTATAATCATAAAATAGTAAAAAGTCAAATCAAGAATCATATATTGTTTTTTAAGCTTATCCCATCGTTTTGTCTGTGGACACAGACAATATTTTTTATATTTTAACATTAATCAGCTTTCTTCTGAAAAGCTTCATTTTCATGGTAATATATGAATATAGTACATCATATAACACTTATGCTTACATTAGATATTCTTCACAACTTTATACAAATTTTAATGGAGCAATACTTTAAGCCAGTTTCAGACATTTAAGAATTAAATCACAAATCACGTCTTTCTCATGCAATATTATCATTTCTCAAAGACATTGCATTTTTCTGAACCTTTACACAGAAAAATACACTTATTATACCTGTATGTATGCTCTGTGTACATGTATAAAGAGGCAAATGCCATGTCATTCACACCTGGATGAATGGTGCATTCTTGGATAGATAGGTTTTCATTGCATATTTGACCATAGTCTCTCACCAGAGAGCATGTGCTGAATCATATACACTTGCCAATTTTCACTGAGCGTTTGTTCCTAAGAGATGCAAAGTTAGTATCCTATTCTGCTTTTGCATTTACTTGTCATCTTGTAATGTAGTCAACAGACACTAACATCTTATCATACTTGTGAATATACTTAGATAAGTATAAATTTGTATGGAAGGATTACTGTACTGTATTTGTTTGCTACCAAGAAACTGAAGAAAAGAGGTTTGTTGAAATGATCTGCAGTAAGGCTGATGAAACAAACAAACAAAAAAATACCTTCAGAGTGACATCCTTTGGTGCAGTATACAGAGCAGGTAATATGTTTTCAGTGCACAAGTATATAGAGGTACTTAGAGTGAGTAAGTGATTTGGAAGTGAGATGAGATGGCTGCATTCTTATGGAGCAAGAAAGGAATCATTGTTCTTATTGTTATTTTGATTGTCACTATTTACCACTTGGAAATATCCTCTGTCAAGATGCTACATCCGGTAAATATTTAAGTAACAACTTCTTTAAGAAGGAAGCCAGGAGAAAGGAAAAGTGAAGAGCAGAGAAGAACTATCTTTGCAATTCAACCTTGGGATATTAAAAACAGTCCATTGAAATATTCTGGGTTCTTATGAGTGTATCCTTGTGGGTTAGAGGTAAGGAAGCTGAACAGTGGATGGAAGGTCCAGTCTGGGGGAAGTGAGGTTATTGTGTTCTGCTCTATTGATAATCTCTTTTCACACTCAGGAAGGAATCTGTCTCCAGAGACTGCTAAATCATCATCTTTAACCTCTTCTAAACTTGATTTTATCATCTGAAAAATGGTAATCACAGGGTTATTGGGAGGCTAAGATGAAATGAAGCAGACAGGATTCATATAGTGTCTTGCCCACTGTGAGGAGACACTACAGTTATTGTGCCCATGACCTTGAAAATAATGAAGTCAATGAAGACAATGGTAATGATGACAATAATGACAAATAATAAGGTCAAAGTTTCATCTCCCTATCAGTTTTGATTGTTTATAAATCCTCTAATCTTTCAGCAGCAAACTCTATAGCCTTTATTGAATCTAGCACACTTTCCCATGTCATTGGCTATATGAAGTTAAAGTACCATAACAATTGTGTGTGTGTGCATGGGTGTGTGTGTTATGCCAGTGAGGACCACTTTAATTATAATTAGTTTTGAGGCAATCCAATGTAATAAGTGCACAGACTTTAGTATTTGGTATATTTAGTTTTGAGTTGCAATTCCAAGTCTGACTTCTATTAGGCATATGATGCTTTACATGTTACTTAATCTGTTCAAGCCTCATTTTATCGTCTAAGATATAGCAATAAGGGATGCTTCAGAATTATTAAACTTTAAGGGGAACTGATATATGCTCAGAGTCTACAGAGTGCCTGGAACATGCTTATGTGCAGTAAATTTTGGTAGCTGGTATTATTACATTGTTGATGTTGTTATGATTATTTCTTGGATTGTAACAATTCTTTACTCCAAAGTCATATGATCAAAGGTGTATATACATTGCAAACTTATTTCAGAAATTTTATGATATCATTGAAGAATGTTTTGAGATCATTTCTTTAGCTCAATCAAAAATCTCAAGATATAGAATTTTATTAGCTTTAGGTCACCACTTTTTCTTGCAGACATTATTTACTGACATGTATTCTTTAGTACAACTTTTGTAATTTTAATTTTTTAAATCACGTAACAGGAGACTTACAGAACAATTCAATAATCTAATCATAAATATATGATATATATGGATAAAAATGCTTACAAATACATGCTTACATATATAAATGTATCCGGGATGGATAGATTATATTTGCAATAATTTGCTAAGGCAAAAAATCTGTCTGATTTCTCCTCCTCAAATCTCAGTTGATTCTTTCCTCCTGTGTAGTGCCCAGTATGTAGAGACAGAGAATGGGAAGGGTCAAACCCTGAAGGAATGTTTCTGTACCATCTTGGCTTAGTATAACCTCTTACCATCTCTTACTAGAGTTTCTGTATTTCTCAAAGTGTGACACTCAGACCACCTTTCATCAGAATTGCCTGGGAAGCCGAATAAAGTTATAAATGCCTGAAAGCCACCTTACCCAGACCTACAGTCAGAATCTCTAATAGTGGTGCCTAACAATTTGCATTTTTAATAAACTCCCAAGGGAGGTTGAATGCATACTAAAGCTCAGGAAGCATTGGTTTTTGTCCCTTAACTTCAACCAAATGGCCAGGATTGATGCCCAGAGTTTGAAAAAGAGTTGTTCTTGGCTATAGAACACCAAAAGTACGATTCACGTGGCACTGAGGACTGAATTTCAGGTTAGATGCCTCCTGGGGTTTATAAATCACAGGGAGTATTTTGACCCTTGTACAATTTGGTATATTGTTGGATTCCGTTGAACCTAAGTGGAATGAAATCATTCATTAAATGAAAGATTTCAAAAGCACCTTTCCTGAAAATGTGTCAGAGAACATTACACTTAGAGTCATCCGTTTGCTTTTTTATTCATTCATTTTTATGGACGTTTATTGCATACTTCTATTACAGGCCAAGGTTATGGAGATGAACAGCAGAGCCCCTGTCTTCAAAGAGCCCACAGGCTACTGGGGATGGAGAAGCTTTTATTTTTATGAGTGTCCACTTTTTAGTTGATGCCAAATTAGTACATTCAATCCTCTCAAGAAACCTGAGATTTTATTATTTTTATCTTACAGATAAACAAACAAGGTCTCAGAAAGGTTAGGCAACTTGTTCCAGACCTCACAACTAATAAGTGGTAACACCAGGTCATCTTATCCCTTTTGACCATTTTATACTGTCTCCTAAGAAAATAAAAAAAAAAAACACATGCACAAATAGCATAGTTATTATCAAAGAGGGATGTGCATTGTATTAGAGAAGCTTGAAATAAGGTATAATTGTCACTGTTTAGCATGGTAGTTGAAACCAAGCTCCATTCCTGAAAGTGACATGTGACAACGTGTCTTTAGTAAAGGACATCACTATAAAATTGAAGAGTTAAAATGTGTTTTCCTCATTTTACAGGCAGAGAAAAGGAGGAATAGATATATAACTTCAAACTCTATTTTTCTTTATAACCATACTACTGTAAGGCTTATTCTTTTATAATTATTAAATCTTCTTGGTGAATGAGTTTTGTATAATTGATGATGTAAGCAAGCTCAGATACATAAAAACAAATAGCATACGTGAGTTAAAATATCAACATGTGATGTTTTTCATTATGTTCCTAGAAGTTGATCAGAGGTTGTGTATCAAGGGGGATCTTCAGGT
>NW_012142745.1:7613262-7615488 GCF_000956105.1 Propithecus coquereli
TAATTCTTATAATATTTCAGGCAAGAAAGCAAGATAACTTGTACAACATCACTGAATTGAGGTTGAAAACCCAGGATAAAATTCTGGTCAATGGAATTGAAAAATCTCTACCATTTTTGGTATTGTACATTTATACTATCTGTTTGAGTAGCTTTATTTTGGCCTTCAATTAAAGGGGGGAAAATCATTTAGGGCAAAATAATATTCCTGCCTTGAATTTATACTTTTCAAAGTTGCATAAATGTTGTTTACAAGTAATTATAAAGCCACATGGATTATTTGACTGTACCTTTTAAATATTTAACATAAAAAATATTATGATGTTGGGTCACCTTTATATGTTTCCAAAATATCAATTGTTTTATACAAGATACATGGATCCAGCAATGCTTATCCAGAGAAAAAGACTTTTTTTCTATATGATGATCACTTGCAATACTTGTCATTTGATAACCAAGAAAGCAATTTTATTAGTGAATATGCTAACAGGTGCAGATAATTATAACCTTTCCTACTCTATGATATATAAATTTAGAAAGGTTTATTTGAAGGCTAACGTTGTTGCTTAAACTGTGTAAAGTTGACCCCTAGCTTCCAAAATATACTTTGAAAAAAAGAAAAGAAATACAATTCACTAAAATTGGCAGAAAAAAGTTCTCAAAATAAACGTTTATATTTAGGTTCAGTCACCACAGTGACACATCACAGGCGACTATGTAACTCTGCAGGGTTATTAAAAGAAGGGACTGACCTAGTCTTAAATCTCTTATCTGCACAATTTAAACCAATCCACCTACTTTATCTCTTTTAATTCCAGCATTTTTCTTTTCTTATAATGATGGAATCATAAAATGTGTAGTTGACATGTCCAAATAATTTATCTAAATTAATTGCCAGAACTGCTTTTAAATCTAGGTCTCATCATTTCTGGCTTATCTAATGGGCCATACTTAACATGAAAAATATTGTAAGCCCATGTGAATCAATACTCTTGATTTTGTTTTATAGCCCTTTTTATAGCACCAATACTGACATTATTCTTTTTGGTCTGCTATGAGAGAGTTCTAATAGATACTTATTTTAAGGGTCAATTGACTGCTTAGTTGAAAGCATATTTAGGAAAGAGTATGATTATGGGACAACAGTAGTTTGATCCAATAACAACCTACTATGGTGAAAATAAGTGGAAATTTAGCAAGCTTTCTTACATTTAACTTATCTGTTAAAAATTACTTTTCCCATTTTTTATAGGTCTAGCATACTATTTATTTGACCTTCTTAGATACTATATTCATAATAATAAACTGGTTAGTTATTAATTTATTAATTAGTTGTATTTTTGATCTTACATGATAGTTCAGGGGTTAGCAATTTTTTTTTTTCTGTAAAAGTCCAAGTTGTAAATATCTTAGACTTTGTGAGCCATATTGTCTCTGTCTCAACTGCTCAATTGTACTTTGTAGACAATACATCAACAAATGGGTACATCTGTGTGCCAAAATCTTCATTTTTGTACACTGCTCTTGTATTTCATATAATCTCCATGTGCTACAAAATATTCTTCCTTTCATTTTTTTTTTCAACTATTTAAAAGTGTAAAAAAAAAATCTTGCTCTTGGTTGCACATAGACAGTGGGCTGTAATTGGCCAGTGAGTTGTAGTTTGCTAATCCCTGTCCTTTATCTTGAAGATATATGTGAAAAAGCCGTGACATGCATTTATTTTTTCTGTATGTTTTATTCATAAAGAATTAACCTATTTTCCCACTAAATGGGAGGGAGAGAACATCTTCAATGACAGCAATAACACACCTGGCTGAGCTCATGACTCCTAAGGATAGGGTGAGCACAGCCGCAGGTGCCTCGCTGCCCCCCTTATCTCTGACGAAGCTCCATCCCCTTGAAAGACACCCACTGGCCTGCATGCCTTGTCTTCCTCGTTGCCTCACCAATGCCATCCATGGTCTCCTGGGGAAACTTTCTGTAGAGTAAAGAGAAAATCCAGAAAACTTTGATGACTTCAGCTTCCTTTTCATGAGGTTAAAGCCTTACACTTCTCATGCAGGAAATAATTTCTCATAAAATGGGCAACCCAGGCTGAATAAGTGGACACAGAGGGAGCAACAGAGTATTGATAATTTTCTCCCAGGTCATCTGAAAATTAGTGTCAATTGCTGTGCCTATCAGTTAAGAAATTAAATTTTAGTCTCAAGATGAAGTCTCAAGA
>NW_012142745.1:7619443-7621963 GCF_000956105.1 Propithecus coquereli
GCCTCAGCCTCCCAAAGTGCTGGGATTACAGGCATGAGCCACCATGCCTGGCCTTTAACTCTTTACTCTTACCCTTTTAGTCTTTAGATTTTTAATAAATTTACTATTCTTAGTAAATGCACATACTCATATAGCATACATTTCTGTTTGACACAAAAGCACATTATTTTTATAGATCATACAATGTAATCTATACATACATGAAATGTTACAACTATGAAATATATTGGTGACCCTCTTGTCAAAGCAATACAGGAAAATTATTTTGTATTCACACATACTGATTTATACCATAAAATAAAGTAAGTAATATATGACTTAATATTTGTGTGGACAAGTAAATAAAATAAAAATATAGAAGTGATGCTGTAAGTAATATCTTGCCTTAAAGAAGTTTGGAGATTTTGCAATTACATTGAAAAATGTAAAACTCAGGAGAGTTTACTAAGATTATCTGGATAATTTTTTGAGCAGCAACAAAAACTGTTCTATGATGGTAGCTTCTGTTCAACTCATAAAACTTTTATTGAGAGCCTAGGACACTATTCTACATGTCAGGAGTACTGAGATGAATGAGATTTGGGGCCTGTCCCCTAGGAATTCTGGCTTATAAATTCAATTATAACAATTTTAAGTTACTCAATACATTTCTGCTTGTATTTCCACCAAAATAGATTTACTGTATCTTTATACATTATCATGTTATAAAAATGCATTTTAAAACGTGTACGTTTTTCGAAAAATTTCAAAATTTCCACTTTCACATTCTCCTGTTGGAACACAAACCTATTCATTCATTAGATTAACTCACGAAACACCTAGAATTTTATTTAAAAAGCGAATGTCCACTTCCAATGTCTTGAGCTAGGAGCTAGAGGACACCAAATGGCATAAAATACAGCTAGCTCATCATTTCAAGGAATTTTATATCAAGTTACACACATACAAGGTATTTACCCAAGAATATCATCTTCTGGGCTCCAAGTCCAAGCCAGTGATTTTGATTTAATTATAATATTTGATAAGCACTTTTAATTCACTCATAAAGCCATACATATAGTTTTTAGTAGCATCTGGAAAAGATAATACATACAACAATAACTATTATTGCAACTTCTAAATAAAATTCAGGCAATAGAACATTCTGTAGTAGAAAGAATATCAACTTTGGAGTCAGATAGACCTGAGTTTGATACAGGTCTATATCACTAATTAGATGTGATTTTGACCTAGTTTCTTAAACTTTCTGAGACTCAGTTTTATAATTACAGAGCTAGATAAATTCTAACTTTCAGTGAGGCTGGGAGGATTTATGTAACATACATATAGAGCTCATCGCATGTACCTGGCAGAGAGTAGGTATGGAAAACTACCAGATATTTGTCAGCATTAGAATTATAAGACTTGGGCAATGCTTTACTGTTTTTAAAATGAGTTGACCTTCATTATCCCATTTAAACTTCATGCCAGCTTATGAAATTGAGGTATTATCAAATCACTTTTTCAGATAAAGAAGCCAAGGAGCTAAATGACCAGCTACCTACCCATCCAGGATTTAAGTCCATGTTTTCTAGCTCCAGGTCCTGCCCTCTCCCTAAAGGATTAGGAATCGTGAGAATTCTATTTAGCCTTGTTCACACCAAAACTTACCTGCCTGGCTTTGGGCAAGATACATAGCTACCTGAAGTCTTAGTTTCCTTATCCATACATAAAGAGTATTGTCCTAATCTATCTTCCCAGTTCCTTCCAGTTCTGTGTACACATTGAGAAGCAGTATAGCGTAGTTGTTAAAGGCATGGTGTTGGAAATAAACTCTTGAGTTTCAAATCATGACTGTGCCATTTGTTGACTCTATAAGTTGCCAAATCTCTTTAAGTATCATTTTATTCATTATTATGTGTTAATAAATAGTACTTACTTCAGCACATCATTGTAAAGAATAAATGAATTGAACTATACAAAGTACTTACAATGAGATCTGATATAGAGGAAGCATTATGTAAGTATTTGTTCTGATTGTCATTATCCTAAAACTCTAACACCAAGTTCAGTTACTTTTTTAAGTGAGCTATTTTAACGGTTCAAGTCATAGAGTAAATTTGCTTAAACGATTAAGTGAAAGCTTCCCCATCCTGGCTGGGTTCATGGCCTGAACTCATTGCTGTCCTTGTGTGACAGACTTAACATGGTAGCTTTGTTCCAAAGAACAGTAACTGGTAGACATGGTACCACATGTACCTGGGAGCAGTACTTACCTGTCCAGTAATGCATGTGTGTGTGTGTGTGTGTGTGTGTGTGTGTTTGTGTGTGTGTGTGTGTGAATCAATATATAGTCCACACTGCATTTCCTCCTGGTAATCCAACTGACCTGATAAATCTGTTTCTCTAAATTTCTGGAAGTAACCAGGATCTGTATCAGTGTGATTATAGAGGCGAGTGATTCTAACTTAGACATTTGCTGAAGCATCAAAAACTATAGCAAAAAATTTTTTACTGAAAAATCACTTAAGATTTTATATT
>NW_012142745.1:7622259-7623864 GCF_000956105.1 Propithecus coquereli
AACTGGGAAGCTTGTGAACAACAGAAAGTTATTTCTCACAGTTCTGGAAGTGGCAAGTCCAAGTTCGGGGTGCCAGCATGGTTAGATTCTGGTAAGGGCCCTCTTTGGGGTTTCAGACTGCCAACTTCTTTCTGTATCCTCACATGGAAGAAGTGGCAAAAAAGATCTCTTGGGCCTCTTTTATAAGGACACTAATCCCACTCCTCTCCCGTCACCTTGCAGAGGTTCCATCTTTTGATACCATCACCTCGGAGGTTAGGATTCCATCATATGACTTTTGGAGAGACAAACATTCAGACCATAGCACCAGGTTTCTCTGCTATAAAGTTACTCCCTTTGCCTATTTTCAAACTGTACTCTTTGGAAAGAAGTCACTGTGTGTAGCCCACACATAAGGGGTGTAGATTTAAGTTTCACCTCCTTTACAGGAAGCTTCACTAATTTCCATGAATTTATTATCTAAGAATATTGCCTCTGCTGAATCATGTCATTATAAAAACCTTGTCCACGAGCTGTGTGCTCATAGTCATTGGACAGTTGCCTCCCAATGTACACTTACCTATCTGTGTATATGTTTTTCTTTTTTCACGATATATACAGTATAATAAATACATTTGGATTGAAGATAAAAAATGAGTCCACTAAATCAAATAACTAAACTAGAAGAGTTTATTTATAGGGCTAGGTTTCAAGTTAGTTGTAACAATCAATTCCCAGAGTTCTTTCAACTTCAGGGGGAGGTGGGATGGGATTTTACAGCTATATTGTAACAAAATATGAAGAATTTTGTGATAAAATAAACAAATAGTAAAGTGATGAAATCTTTTATGGTAATATTCTTAACACAATTCATATAATTGCTAAATGTGCTATTTATTATGTTCAAAATAATGAATGAAAGCATAACGTCTTACTATCAGAGTAAAAATAATATTTAGAAACATTTTTGGGGAGACTCAACCATAGAAATGGCCATAGTAGTAACACTGGAGTTCAATTTTGGGAATTAAAAAGAACATGCATCCAAACACATGCTACTTAAAAGTAAATATAGGAAGCAGGTTTATCTTCCTAAGAATGAATTATATTCTATAATACATTCATTAATCTCGTCTTAATGTAGAAATTATTTCCTTGGGTATTTTAAATGAGAAAAAAATATTTGCAAATTGAACACAAGAAGATTCTATACTAGATTCCACATATTTGTTAACATTTTAAATTGTATTTTTAATTTTGAATTGGCTATTTTCCAACAACCTGTATTTGAATTACCTTCTAATATCTAGCCCTCTTACATTTATTGGGTAATACTTTTTCATGGAATTTCATGAATTGGGCAATGCTTTCTCACTGACTGTACATCTCATCTCCAAAAGAGAGGAGTTAAATATTATAGAGTCAGTCTGAAAAAAAAAGTGATTTTATTCTATTAATATTTCAAACCATTCTATCAATCAAGTGAACATATAACTATTTGTAAGTAAAAAAATGAAAATAATTTAAAAATCCATGCTGTATAACTGTCTTTTTTTTTTTTGTAGATATGGGGTCTCGCTATTTTGCCCAGGTTGGTCTTGAATTCCTGGGCTCAAGTGTTCCTCC
>NW_012142745.1:7635596-7640202 GCF_000956105.1 Propithecus coquereli
GGGCTCACCGTGACAATTGTATACATGAAATTCTTATCGCAGTTTTAGGTTTTGCGTGTACAATTGAGGTGGTAAGAAGGCAGACTCGCAAGTGCAGGACATCACAGAGGGATCTTAAAGTAGCTTAAATAAATCCTGCTGCCATGTTTCACACCAGCTATAGGTTATGTTTCAAACCCAACAACCCATGGAGCACAAATCTAAGAGTGATGAAAATGTGTTAAGATAAAATCAGAATGGAAATCAAAGGTGTTTGTGATCCAAGTTGTTATCCTGATTTAAGTTATTATGACCACATGTACTTAAGCCAGTCGATTGGACACAAGACATCAATCCTCGGCTTCTTTATGAAATTGGTACATATATATTCGGGCTCAGTATGTAACGATTGCCCTTCCCCTAAAATTTATCTTTAGGCAACACCTTTTTGTGGGGAAACGTAGGTGCATTTTTCAGATGCCAATCTTTCCCATATCTCTCTGACTTGGGCAGAAGGTATCTTTTTTAATGCTGACCACTTGTCAAGAAGGAAACAGAGGTACTATCATAAAATGATTTGTATTGGATTCAGCCATTCCCATTTGTTCTGTCAAACTCATGCTATTGCCAGGCCTCATACACTCCTTTTTGAAATGTGTTATTTTCTGAGGAGGTAACTTGCTTGAAACTTTGAGCTTAGGCAACCGTTTCCATTTATTTCTCCGAATCTCTCCTTAAGTGGGAAGTAACTGAAAGATCTGGAAAAGTGGCTTCCCTGAGATTCGACCCAAGAACTGTTATTCTGTGCCTATACAATCGTCCACTGGGGCAACAGTCACTCTGTAATCGATTTCCTCTTTGTGTAGTGTTTCCACATGTGGAGAAAAAGAGGTCATTATTACATAGAGAAAAATAAGCGGACTCTGGCAGTGATCAATAACGACACTTCAATAGATGAATTTGGTCAGGAGATAACCTCCAGCCAGGACACTATGCCATGATAAAGCTCATATTTCTAGCAGTGCCAAAGAACAAATCATATCATGGCATGGTTATCAGGCTGAAAGAGCTCATACCTATGAAAAATGGTCTTTTCACAGCAAATTTTGTAGAAACAGAATTTTATTGGCTGTCAGCAAGATGCTTTTATTTGTGAAACATTTCTTAGCAGAGAAGAAACAAATGTCTTTAGAGTTGATGGGAGGTAAAAATAAAATCCTACATTTCTTTTTCCATTCACAGAAGCCAGCATCCTCTGAGGTATAGCAGTAGCCCTTTAGATAGACACTGATGACATGCCCCTGTCTTTGTGCTACTGAAGCATGAAGTGACAAATTTGTGTAAATGAATGTTAATGCCCACTCATATAAAATAATTAGGAACATAAAACAAAACATTAACAGATTAAAGAATGTACACCCCCAAATACATGGCAATTGTCCGGAGACAATTGGATACAACTTTATTTTTCAAAGTAGTGACAATATTTCAATATAGTGATGAGGTTTCTTTGACTATTTCTAAAAAACAGAAAAGATGATTTTTCTTATTACATTTTGGCATAGGTCTTGTCAATACATGGAATTTAGTTTGATTCATTTGAGTAAGTTTAGTAAATAAGTTAATAAAACTGAACACTATTTATTGTTTTAAATAAATTAAGTAAAACAATGCACATACAAATGCAATTTTAACGTCATTACGTATTAAGACGGCTCAATTTTCTAATGTAGAAAAGAGCTTGTGAGATAACTATGCTTACATGTGAAATTAAGAAAAGATTCTATGATTTAAGCAGTAAGTAATCTGAAATGAGAGAGAATTTACTCTTGCAAAAGAATAGAAGTAGAATAGTATAGCAATTCACAATTCATTGTGTCCCAAACTTAAATGGAAATAAAAGAAAAATGTTACCTGTAGTATTTATGATTATCTCACTATATCTTCCATCTGTGTGAAAATGGATAATTGTATAATGTGGATAATTTGCTATTAATCTATTATTTATTTAACAGTTCATTACTGACCAATTTATGTATCAGTCATGTTTAAAAAATTTCTGAATCACTTGGCATAAAACATTGAAAAAGATGTGGTCCCTGCCTTCACGGAGCTTAATTATACAATCATCAATATTTTCAAAATAAAACGAATTTTTTTAAAGAATATGTACAATTTCATGTGTGTTCAGCATCTCCTATGTGTTTATATAAGGCATTCTCTTTTTTTCAAGTGTACAGTCAAAATAAAATACTAAAACATACTAAATTTAATATCTAGGTATGAAATATGTTTATGTGTAAGCCTCTATATGTACACATATGATATGTACTGCTGTCTTTGTAAATCAGTAAAAGGATAACACGTTTTGCCATGTTGGACTTGAACATTGTGGCTTGGGGTTTGGATGATTTAAAACCCTTTGATATTTGGGTCAATTACATTGCAGCAAAATGTGTGTAACATAGAAACATGTGTAATTACATTTCCCTTTAAATGTTTTAAAGTTTTGAATTTAAGGGAAAACATTTTTAAAGAAATATTGTTGGATCTGTCTCAATCAAACATATGTGAAAATCCTTTTGAAGTATTCAATTGTTCCCAAATATAACTGGGTTTGCCCGCCCTAAAAGCATCTACATTTACACATGTATACAGCCACATACAGTATACATACTGTATATAATATATATGAAGATGTTTAGTATGCACTTCTTTTGTTTGGAATTCATTAAGTTAACATTTATAGTGTAGCAATTTGTGTAAAGTGCACTGTGATTATAAAAAGCAAAGCACAGTAAAGTCACAGGTCTTGTTATCTTGCACTAAAAATGTGTTTACGTATTTAGCAATTGTATGTTTACTTTCTTGCTCTTTTCAAACAATTGAAACCAATAGCTATGAGAAAATGATATAAAATAATATGTTTTTTAGTGGATAATGGCACTACATTTTTAAAAGACAGGGTTTTTAAAGAAAACCATTTAACATCCATTCCAATATAACATGTTTACCATATCTAAAAATCTGAATGTCATATTGCATTTTTCATAATTCATTAGAAATGTCAGGTATGTGCCTGAAAAATTGTGCAAATAAGCATTAGATAACAGATTTCTCTACTCATGTGTTACTAGCCATTTCTATATGCATAATAATATAAACACTGATGTTTTAATGTCTCTTAATTTTTGTACTTGATTTTTTTAGGTAACATGTAATTATAAATGTACTTTGATACTACTGAAGTAACCAGATGTTGTTTGAAAACAATTTGTTTTCTTTAGTGCATTGGCAATATTTTACAATACTTTTGTGCTTATTTATTTGTGCTCCCGTGTAATTATAATAAAAGCAATAGTTTAAATTAGTTGATTTTGTTGTTGCTGGTTTTCATTCATTAAGAAACACAATTAATAAGAACTTTTCAAAGAAAAGTGCACACATTTTCGACTTCTAGAGTTGGCCATGAGATTGCATGTGTCGTGGAAGACTGATGCTGGTGAGTACTAAGGGGCTGGGCTTTTAATTTAGTTATTTGATCCCAAATTGTCCTTAACCACTATTTGCCTTCTGCCTTAAGAGAACATTAACCTTTCTCTTTCTTTCCTATGTGCCTAATTCTGGTTAAATGACTCAGAGTATATCTAAGGTGTGCTAGGATCATTAAAGAAAAATTAAAAATCCAGCAATCCTGGACTTGTGTATGCAGACAAGATATTTATTGGAAGGGTACATAGCACATTCATGTATTCAGTCATACTTTTAAAATTAACCTGGCTTTAATAGGGAGTGAGTCAGTATGTTTAATGTTGCTGAGATATCAATAAATGAAATGTTGAACATCTGAAATACATAAGACAAGATTCTGGAACTCCGTGAGCTTGCACAAAAAGTGCATCTGAAATAATACAGGGTCTTCTAATCGTCTTTAATGGCTACTTCGTCAACCACTTATCTCTTCTCCCCTATATCTGATCTCAATGTAATTAATTATAATTTCATAATCCCTCACCAATTCTTTTCATGTTCATTTTTTAAAAAGAATCTGATTTATTGTCACTGTTTTGTCCCACCCCTCCAGTTACTCAAAGGCTCCTTGTGATACTCTGCCTCTTGGTTGAGCAAGAAATAACCAATCCTCCCCCCTTGCCACCATCAACAATCCAAGCTTCCATCCATCTCAGCCTATGACAAGAAGTGCCCTCATATTTGCAATTGCTGGTCTCTTCCATTTCTCATCCCTCATTAAAACTCACTTTTTTCCAGCTTTGCAATCTCAGAGTCTAATTAAATTATGATGACACTAAGATGTGAGTGACTGATAAAACAATGTTCATCCTCCTATGGCAATTTGTATTTGAGAAAATTCTTATTAACATGCATGAGTGAATATCTATTAGGGGAATGTCAGGCAATGTGACAGACCAGGAGATAGGAAGAAGAGAATTTTAGAGAAAACGTTGCATAACATCACCTCAAATCATGTCTTCTAGAGCAGTGGTTCTCAAACTTTGCTGCATGGAAAAATCACGTGGGCAATTCTTTTTTTCCTTTTTTTTTATTTCAGCATATTATGGGGGTACAGATGTTTAGGTTACATATGTTGCCCTTACCGCCCCCCTCC
>NW_012142745.1:7640283-7640834 GCF_000956105.1 Propithecus coquereli
GAATTATGACCACTTCTTATTTTATTTTGTCTTAAGGAAGAAACAGGAAATACAGGGGATGGGGGATGGGGTGGATTCAATTTTATGTGGTGGTAAAATTTAAGTTAAAAAAAATCATATATATCTTTTAAGAGTAACTTGTTAATTGAATATAAATATTGCCACGGATGAATAAAAAAGAAACTATCACATATATTTTGTATATTTAAATTACTATTTATGCTTCCAAAAATTGACAGTATGTGGTTCTTTGTTAACAATCAATTTAGTATTATATTTCTGAGAGAAAAAGTGTGTGTTTGAAGTTATTGTCATAGTGGTTTTCCTTGTAAGGATATTGACAGCAATAGTTCCGTGCTGCTCAATAAAGCCAAATATATAACAGGAGTTAGAGAATTTTTGTAATCTATATTGCTAAAAAACAAGTAATGCTTTATCGGTAATGGTTTCTTTCAAAAGCCTTTGAAAAGTTATAACATAATTTTTTAATGTTTTATAATTAATGTATATTTTGATGTCCAGTCAGAATTCTGGAAGAATAAGGACAAAGG
>NW_012142745.1:7645703-7674411 GCF_000956105.1 Propithecus coquereli
CCTGCCCAACTACTAATACGTGTGTACTATCCCAGGATGACGTCTGGACATAGGGGGCTTTTAAGAATTGCCCACTGGCGACACCAGCCCAGAGATGGTTGCCGCCAGTGGGCAATTCTTAAAAGCCCCCTGTGTCCAGACGTCATCCTGGGATAGTACACACGTATTAGTAGTTTTTAAAAATCTCCCAGATGAGTCCAATATGCAGCTAAATTTGAGAATTAGAACAGTGATTCTCAAACTTTAAGGTACATGTTTATCACCTGGGGATCTTGTTAACATGCAGGTCCTTATTCAGAAGAGTCTGAGATTTGGCATTGATAGCAAGGTCTCAGGAGACTCTGATGCTGCCTGTCCATAAGCCCCCCTTTCAGCAGCAAATCCTATGCAACTCTCTCTCTGCCTGTTTAGGGAGCTCTGATTGCCCTACTCTAGATTGCTGCTACTCAAAGTGTCCTTCACAGATGGACACTATAGCATCATCTTGGGACTTGTTAAAAATGCAAAACCTTGTGCTTCATCCCAGATGGATCCTAGGGGTTGAGGCTCATTAATCTATTTTAGCAAACCATCTAGATGTTTCTTGTGCCCAGAAAAGTTTGAGAAGGATTGCCTTGGATCAATGTCATTTTCAACCATGGCAGCCCATTACATTCATCTTGGGATATTTTTATTGAGCACTGATGTCTGGGCCCCACTCTCAGAGTTCCTGATTTTGTCAGCCTAAAGGCAGAGATGGACTATTCTTTCTTCTTTCCTCCTCCTTTTTCTCTTTTTTTCTTTCTTCCCTAGAATATCCCAGGAGATTAGAATATGAAACTGGTACTGAGAAAGCTATATTAGACAATCAACTCTGTCCTATACTTTGGAAATTGTATCATTTCCCCCAGAAATAACATTTTATCCCCAGGGCCAAATACAAGAATGCATATATTCATGTCTCTCTTCATCAAAATTACTTACAGGTCCGTTCTGGCAAAGAGTACTATGAGAAGAAAATCCCAGTTTTTGGTTAAATCAGTTTCCTGTGATTGGGCACCCAGTTGCCATTTGAGGAGGAGGACATTTCATGAGAGCAGGTTTACAATATCTTAAAATTATTCTAAATATTACTTATTGATTAGTGTCAAGTGCTCTTAATTGTTAATAGTATTAGGATTCCGCAGATTTCCCCCCACTTGGAATTGATGTACACCCCTCAAAGACTCCCCGACTCCCACCCCAGCACACGGTATTGTGCTTGAGTCTTCATTACAATGCCATCTGCCTTATAATAGTTGTTTCTTTGGGCATTTATCTTCTATAGTTATATGGTAAGTTCCAGAAAGAGGAGCTAGATTTGTGTGTTGTAAATTTTGCATTCCCCAAAGCGCTTAGCCAATGGCTCCACACATGAAAGTACTAGAAAATGTTTATTGACTTAATTTATATATTTATTAAAAAAATATTCACTAAATTCCTCCTATACACCAAACACATAAGATTCCCTAAATATCTATATGAAAAAGCAAAATAATAGAAACATGAAATTCAGAGTAGACACAAATAGCTAATAAATGCAAAAGTATAGTCAAATCAATAATCAGAAAATACAAACTAAAAAGCACTGATAGATACTTTCAGCTCATTGGATCCTGCAAATAAAATGATTGAGAAATCACATCTAATATTGGCTATGGTATGAGTCAATGTGTATTTTCATGACTATTTCTAATAGTATAAATTGTGATGGTTTTGTAAATATTTGTCAAAAGGTACTCTACACAAAATCTGCTTGTGGTTGCAAAAATGTATGATACGAATGTAATTTAGTGAATTGTCACTGTTTTGTATGCATAAATAATTGGAAGCAATACCAATCCCATTATTAGGGAAATGGTTGAACTTAAAAAAATTGTACATCAATACTATTTTTATGAGTTGAGAAATGTTCAAGAATGTTGTAGTACTAAAGAAACCCAAAATGTCAGTGGCTTGAAACACAAGGTGATTTCTTGCTGACATGGCGCCCTCTCAGGTCAGCTGGAGGCTCTGTCTTGTGTTTTCACCCAGAGTCTAGGCAGATGGTGCCACCACCAACCTAGAACATTATACTGTGCTGCTAGCAGAAGGCAGGGCGTGGTGGCTTGTAGACAGCTCTTAAAGCTTCCACTTGAAAGTGATACATGTCTCTCCCACTCACATCTCGTTCACTTCAAGGGCACTGCAAGTTAAATCTACCTTGTGCCTCTAAGGAGTACTAGAAACTAAGGAACTATAATACTACACTAGGGAATAAAAAAATATTATACCTAGAAAGAATGATGCAGATAAATATGTTTATATTTTAATTAAAAAGTCATCTAGCTCTACAGTGTATTTAAATGCCATTGCTATTTTGAAAACATATATTTATATATGTACATATGTATTCATGTAAATGAATAGACTAAGTTTTGAAATCATAAAATAAACTGTTAAAGAGAAGATGACTGTGGCACATTGTCAGTTGGGGGTAGTGATAGGGTGCTTTGACTTATACTTTATAAACTGTGATATGCTTTGCAAAATGTAAATGTAGGAATACATCAACATACTAATATTATTTGCTTGATTTAAAGACAAATTCAAAGAAAGTCACCACAGTGTTTTGAAACTTCTTCAGATTGGAAAAAAATATTGTCAAGAGGTTAACTGGAACAGTAAACAATTGCTATCTATACCTTGTATGTCCCCAAAAATATTTGTGTGGATTGGAGTTGGCAAGGTTCTATGAGCTGTTCTCAGATGAATGAGTCATCAGACTTTTATCAGACCAAAATATATTTTACTAGGAAACTTTTGCCCTTGGTCTCTTCCCTGTGGCCTTCCACCTCTTTAAAGAAAAGAGGTATTTAGGAAAAAATATTCTGGTCCCTATTCCTCAATAGTCATCACTTCCTATACAAGTGCATCTACACACAGGGGTATTAATGGTCTCAAGCTAATTTGGCCTTTCTCAATTATTAAGCTGCTTTAACAGGCATTAGCAACCACCTGTAGTAAGAGGCAGGTGGAAGCTCTTTGCTCACCCCCTGGCTATTCAAAGCAAGCCCCCAAAATTCAGCCACACTTACAAATGGCTAGTAGCACACGGACCCAATGTAGTCATGCAACCAGTTGAGTAAACTCACTGAAGGGTCAACTCTGCGTTTTAGTTATAATGAAGAACAGCTTGCATGAAAGGTTCACTGGTGTGAGGTAAGACAACATTCAATGACAGGTGTTGACTCGAGTGATACAATCTGCGAAGCCCACGTGGCTAGACACAAGGTTAGAGGCAAAAGTCATCCTTAAGCCTAGGGCACATTTTGAAAATCTTGGTCTTCTGGGCTGGCTGGATTCTGAGATTGAGTTCATGCAATGGTGGAGTTGCTGGGTAATGCTCATGATTTGAACATTACTCCCTTCTCCAGGGAAAGGATGTTTCTAAAACCATTCTGCTAATTTAACAACTCTCTGATGCTGAGCAGAGATAAAGGTTGTTAATGCACTCGGAGTGGCCACCTCGGGAATGTGGGCTTCTGATTAAAGTCTGTATAATCTCCTCGTGGACTGTGTATGCTTCATTAAGGTAAATCCAATATTAATCATCACTAGGATATAGATTTAAACAAACAGAAACAAAGATACTACTAGTTATGCCAAAGTGTTTGAAAATATTGATAAATTACCTACAGTATGACTGCTGGCTTGTCAAGGGTAAGGCAGAGTCAGTGGACCACCGAAGCAAGCCATAAGTGTTGCAAAGTATTTATAGGGGATTTGTAAATGATTATTTAAACAACCAATTTGTTTATTTTTTATTATCACCATGTGTTGGGAGTGGGGGGTGTCTAAAAGATGCCAATGATAAAATCTTTCTTTCCTGAAAAACTCTTCTCTTGGTCTAAGTTCTGAACAACTGTTATAGTCATTACTAATTTTTAATAATATAAAATATATATAAATAACAAATCAGCCATATTTATTACTCACTTTTAATAAACATTGTATTTTATTTGGAAGTTAAGAGAATCCTCAATTATACAATTGGCTCCCAACATATATGTACTTAACCACAAACGCTTCTTTTGAGAATAAATATTTAGTGGTTCAGAATCATTTGGGTTACTTTGGGCACGGTGTGTACTTCTAGCCCTTGGGGTACTGCTACTCCTATGTTTAAACAGTTGATCCAAGGTAAATAATTCTTGCCTATTGATTGTAAAGACAAAGAAAGAGATTAATAAGTTAATGGACAATTATCTATTAAGCTCATATAGGACTGTTTCCTAAAGATCAAAGTTTAAACTATTAGTTCAATATAAAAACTACTGAATAGTTTGTGTTTTTCTTTTTATACTGAAAATTATTTTATTTTGTTTTTATCAGTATGATTATATATTCAAAGGTCAATAAGAGAAATTACTGTCTGCATTTTTTTCTTGCTATAATATTGTTAGTTTCATTTCATAATTATTACTAAAAACAATTTTTCCTATTTAAGAGTCATATTAAAATGAACCATTCTAGATAAAAAAATATATTAGATACTGGCTATAACAAACATATAGACACACAAACAGACATTTACACACTCACATTCTGGATTTTTCTTTTCCCTTTAAACTTATTTCCAACAAAAGTGCTCCAACATCACACAGCCCACTGCCCCGGGGACCTTCCCAACGTGTTCTCTCTAATCTGCCCTTCCCACGGACACCAAACAGTGGTAGAAAAGACAAGGAGGAAAAAATAAGTTGATGGTGGGTTCCTCACCTGTTACAGATATGGAAACCTTTATCCTTTTTGGTTAAATCTTTCTATCTTTTGAACCAGAAAAGGAACACAAAAACCCCTTAAGGAAATGCTGTCTAAAATAGAACACTTTGGCTTTGTCTAATCAGCCTCCAATGCAGGTTTGTTCAGCATCTCAGCAGAGTAACAAATGTAGACAGATAGTCACATTTGGGGCCAAATTCATATCCATGAATCTTCGTCATCTCTTCTCTTTCGTGGCTAATGCCGGACTGTTAGATCAGGTGCTGCTCTGGGCAGGACACAAGGTGCTGTCCTATCTTTCCCTCTGTCCAAAGAAACTCAAAGTGACTTTTGTTGCCATATATGAAGTTCTATTGTGGGTAGATACATTTTCAATTTATGTCTTACAACACTTCTGAAGTTTTTGTTTTTTTTTTTTTTTTAATTTTTATGTCCGTTTCACAAATAAGAAAACACATTGTTCAGAGTGGTGGAATAATCTCCTCGAGACCACTCATCCAGTTAGTAGAAGAGCAAGGATTTGCATTTAAACCTGGCTTTCAAACACTTTCTATCACTTTGCTGTTTCCTGTGCTGAATATTAATTTTAGTAAATGTCAGATTACACCAAACATTACTTTAAAATTATGAAAATGTTAATTTTTACAGGGTAAACACTTGGGAACAAAACTGTATAAATCAGGGTTCTCCAGAACTCTGTTATATATTTATACATTGACATGTATATGAGATTTATTAAAAGGAATTGGAGGTGGGCAACGCCAAGTTCTACAGGATGAGGTGGCAAGCTGGAGGCCCTGGGGAGCCAATGGTGTAGTTCTAATCCAAAGGCCAGCAGGCTCGAGACCCAGGAAGAGCTAATGTTTCCATTCGTCCAAAGGCAGGAACAGAATATCTCAGCTTCAAGGTAACCAGGCAGGAAGAATTCCCTCTTACTCAGGGAGAAGTCAGCCTTTTTGTTCCATTTGGGACTTCCACTGATTGAATGAGGCCCAGCTGCCTTAAGGAGGACAATCTTCTTTACTCAGTGTTGGATTTAAATGTTAAATATCCAAAATCACCCTCACAGAAACACCCAACATCATGCAAAATAATGTTTTACCAAATGTCTGCCCTCCCCATTGCCCAGTCAAGTTGACACACACAATTAACTGTCATAGAAACCTCACAGTGCAATGAACTTGCTTCTGCTAGGGCCAGTTACTTTAGATTTTAACTTTGTAAAAATTAGATTGTGGAAATGTATATTAAGCCACCACTCTTATCCTCTCAAATATTAATTAAATGTGTACCATTCAGGAACTATATTTTTATGGCACGATAAATCTGTATGCAGTTTTATGCATCTTGTTCTCTGTGCAGTGATTAACCCTATTCATAAATAAATTGTGAAAACCTTCACGAATCTGTTTTGAAATTCCTCTGGGTGGCATTAAACACTAAGGAAGCTAATTGATTCTTTAAATTTTCACTTAAGTCATTGTATTTTTACCCACATGCTGTCTGATTATCAAATACATGTTTATCAAAATAGATTTGTCCTCTTACTTTTAAAAATGTCTTTGAATTTTCAGAGAATAAATGGCCTTTACAATTTTTTCTTCATGAGCTTTTATTTTATAAGTCATATTAAGAAACCTTGCTCATTGTCTACTTAACTTTTCATCTCGTATTAGAGAAGAATAGGAAAATCTCTCAAAATGTAATTCTAAGGGAATTGGATTTGATATCTTGCATTCAGAAAACACTTTTGTTCAATGATCACTGCTCATGAAAACTGTCAGAAATTCTTATGAATGCATTTAGTTAAAAATCGTCAAGGCAATAATTTTAGGGTACTTAATATTTTTTCAAGTGGAATTATATTTATTAAACCTGATTAGTAGTCAATGGACCCATGAAGCTTGAAACAAAGTGCTTTCAGATTCATCAATCAAAACATTGAAAGGTTAGAGTGTTTTGCAAGATTATGTGTCCAGCACTCCTCCTGCATTTAGATCTCACTGGTTCAGGATTGTAAGAATCTATTCTATTTTAAAAGCCCTCGGGATTCCCTAAGAATTTATTGTGAAGAAAAAAAAAAGCTATTGTATGACAGTGTGCAGCAATAATAAAATACATTTTTGATATTTTGAAAGCATAAAACTGAGGCATTTTGAAGATTCATCTTTTTCTTCATTTCAAAAATTTATGAGATTCCTGCTGATAACTACTTTCTTATTTCTAGAAAAGTCTTAAAACTTTAATGAGAACTATTAGAACATCAATTTAAATAAACCACAGCTCCTACTTAGCATGTTTAAATGCTCTTACAATAAGAGAAGAAAGCAAAAAGGAGAAAACGAAACAAAACCCCGACATTTGCAGACCAGCCGAGGCTTGAGCCCTAATCTGAACAGCCACCTTGAAGAGCTTCTAGTGCATAGGAGTCAGCAGTAAGTGGGAACCCAGCCACCCAGGTGGCCGAGAAGCTTCCTCTTGAGTCATTCTCTAAAACCCCATTTTCTCCAGCCTGAGGGGCTGAGATGAAACACAGGGCGTGAACAAAACGGGGCTTCAGATGCCCACAATATGTGCGTCTGAGGTTAAAATTCAGAGACGTGGGTGTCTTTGACTGTTTTAGTCTCCAAACATCTTGAGATGAGGTTGAAATTGAAAACAATTCTATTTCGGGAACTAAACCAGGGAGATTTATCAATTTGGATCAGGTTCAATTTCAAAAATATTTTTGATTGACCAGCTTTGCTTTAGGAAATATGTAGGTTCAGCATCTGGTAAAACTCACTCACTGATAAAGGCTGTTATTCCATGTAACTATTTTCCAGCTCAATTGGAATTGGGATTCAGACATTTCTGGAGTATGGTAGTTAGATCTCCAGGGATTTATCTGAAGCATCAGTTTTCAGGAGAAGTTTGTTCTAAAGGATCTTCTGCATGCAGAGTAGGGTTGTCAGAAAAGCAAAAGAAAACAAAAGAAGCTAATTACGGAAGGACTATCCCAAAAGAGACATTGCGAAGCATCATTGAGAATGGATCTTTCCAGCAGTAGAAGACATAAAAGTGATCTGAACTGGGGGAAAAGGGTGAAAGTTCAGGGGAAAAAAATGACATATAGTAAATCACTAATATTCATCTCTTATAAAGGGACTTGTGCCTTTCACTGTCCCCTGAAGCATAAATTCTTGAGTGTGGTGGTTAGGGGTGTCTGAGCTCCTGGTTGAGATCCCATCATCTCACACAGGGTTCATTGCAGCAGCTTCTCTCAGGCCTCCTTCCTCTGCCTGGGCCCCAGCCTCTAACTCACCCTCCACACCTCCTCCAAAACACCTTTCCAACCTGACCGAATCCTTCTTTCCTATTAAAGTCTTCAATGTTTCTCATTTGCCTAAGGAGAAAGTTTCTACTGCTTGGTAAAACAATAATCTATTCTGCCCCCTACCCTTAATATCTTGTGAGCAAGCCATGCCAAACTTTTGCATATTTATCCAAATAATCTCTTGAGATAATCTTTCCTTTCTGTAGGATTGAACCTCAGCCAACATAGTATTTCAGGACATGTTCATTGAATGAATGAATGAATAAATGAATTGATGAGATTATAAAATTATAGTAACTCTGTTGTTTTCCTTGATTCTAGAAATAGCATATTTTTCTACTCCTGAAAATATGAAAAAAAATCATTTATAGTCTCCTGTGCTATGTAAGTCCAATATGATGAGAAAATAAAAACCAATCTTTTTCCACGTTTGGGGCCCTGATTGGAATAGAGTGTTACCCACAGTTGATCTCAAATACATATTTGTTAAATGAGTTAATACATGAATGGCAAATGGATGAATGAATTAATATGTGTTCATTCTGAACTCCAGAACTCCTATTAAACAAAGTTAATTGAATTTAACTGCCAGCTGTATTTGAGTTTTCTCGTTTTAGAATTAAAAACCTTAATCCCTACTATAGTTAAATGTCTAGGTATTCTTAAAATAGGTGATATTTAAATGTAAAATTGGAGCCCAAAATCACCTATTCTGTGTTTTATCTATTATAGTTCACTGTGAAAAAGCTCTTACTCTATTAAAAGCATTCACCCCTCAAAGATTAGTCTCCTTTTCAGCCTTCACTTGTTCTTGCTGTGGTAATGATACAGAGAATCCCTCGTCACATGGTCTCTGAGAATGGATACTGTGAAGGCAGATATTTTTAAAGCAGAGAGGACGAGGGCCCAGGAAGTTTAAAGCAGGTGTGTGATTGATGTGCGGTGGTGAATGGTAATGGCTGGGATCCAACAACAGCAGGACAAGGAGAGAAGCTCAGCGGGAAGACCTGACTGTATGTAAAAGGCAGATAAGAAAAAGCCCCAGTAAATTGTTTGGGCTGTAGAATCCCAGAGCCAACCTGGAGAATTGGACCAAAGCTTGGTAGATATGAACTAGCTTCTGGGTTTCTTTTATTTCTCCTTACTCTTTCAGTATTGAAACTGTTTTGGTGGTAATGCAGGGAAGACAAGAGGGGCACTTCTGTTGCTTTCTGCTTGAGGTTGGTGGTGTTGGGAGCCTCTGAATGAAGCTGGCATGATGAAAAACAGCTTGGACTTCAGAAAAGCATATGTGTTCATCTCATTTCAATTACAGGGTTTATGTCTCCCATTTAGTTATAAGAAGATACTATAAAAATTTAACTACCTGAATGCAGAACACTGTGACGAACCTTATTCTTATTCCCTATATTACTTCTTGGATTTTGACAGCATAGGCTCTGGGGATAATTTCTAAGTCAACTAAACACCACCACCACTGAAAAGAGAGTTGGTAAATCAGTCAGTGATAATCAATAGGAGTAATGAATGAATTAATCAGATCATGAAGTCACAAAAGAACTTAAAATTTATTTCTTGTTTCCAGGTAGAGATGACAGTTAGAATAATAGTTCTATTCCTTAGACCATGGGTTTATGTAAACTTTGAAGCAAGCATATGAGTTGGTTTGATCTTAACAATTATGTCATTGGTTCTCCAAGATAAAACAGCTTAAGTTTCTATAGGTCTCTCTCGGATTCTTTAATCTGGGCATGATTTTGACTTTAGCCTTGACGACTAACTAGTCTACACTTTAAATTCATTGCAGTAATCACATTTCATGTTTGTGTGTGTGTGTGTGTGATTCTTTGTGTACTTTTTCCCCCAGAAGCCGTTCTGCTTTATGAAGAAGGGGCCACCTATGTTCTATCCACTGTAATCTACCAGCACATAGCATGGTGCCTCATACAACTGGTATTTAATTCATGGGTGCTGGATAAGAGATTGATGATGTGAATTGGAAGGCTAAATGTTTGACAGAACAAGTCAAAAGAGAACAGAGCAAGATGAATAGTTGGTGATTGCAAAAAAGATTTTGGCTAAGACTCAAAGCAACGACTAGCTAAAGTTTTCCAAAAATGAAATAAAATTCTTTGTGAGCTGTTGAGTTCCCATTCACCTAGTGAAAACTCTATACTTGGATCCCAGTAGCAGGCAAGGAGCAATGGATTTCCCAGTGCATACAAAGCCTTTTACAACACGACCTTCCACTGTCCCTTGGGCTTCTCCTGACCTCTCAGGCTTCTCTAGATGCTCCAGTCCTCTTGCATTTCCCATTGTGTCCTTCCTGATTCTACACACTTCTTTGGTCAGAATGCTCCCTCACCTTGGAACACTTATCTCCTATTTGTAGGTAATCTCATTACTGTTCTCTAAATTTTAGTTATAAAACTCTTGGAACATCTGCTCTGTGCCTTGTGCACTCACTCTTTCTTTATAGCTATTCCCTATAACTTATTATCTGACTGCATTTTATGTATGCATTTTCCTGTTCCCAAGGACCAGGAATCTGTTGAAGTCAGAGACTATTTCTTACATCTCCCCGAACCCCCAGCACA
Source organism: Propithecus coquereli (assembly GCF_000956105.1). Lineage (NCBI taxonomy): Eukaryota > Metazoa > Chordata > Mammalia > Primates > Indriidae > Propithecus > Propithecus coquereli. The sequence continues at coordinate 7,656,399 of NW_012142745.1, forward strand.
AAGAGTAAACCTGATGCCCATCAGAATATCAGTAAACGTTGGTAGCCTGAATGAATAAATGAATATTGTCCTAAGTTTTAAAAATTGCCTTCCCAATTATGATGATTAATTTGTCAACTTGACCAGGTTATGGGGGTACCCGGATATTTGGTCAAACATTATTCTGAGGGTCTCTGCGAGGGTGTTTTTGTATATTTAACATTTACATCAATGGACCATGTAAAGCAAATTGTTCTCCCTGAGGGGGTGGGCCTCATCTAATCAGCTGAAGGCCTGAATAGAAAAAAAAAAAAAGGTTGACTTTTCCCAGCATAAGAGGTAATTTCTCCTGCCTTTGTGCTGGGAGATCAATTTATTACCTTCCTTCAGACTTGAATGGAAACATCAGCTCTTTCTGGGTCTCAAGCCTGCTGGCCTTTGGACTGAAACTACACCATCAACTCTCCTGGGCCTCCAGCTTGCCAACTGCAAATCTTGGGACGTCTCAGCCTCCGTAATCATGTGAGCCAATTCTTCATAATAAATCTTTTTCTCTGGAGAATGGTGGCTAATATAATAATACTTGTTAGTCAAAGCAAAATAACATAGAACCTTTGTCTCTTTGTTCTAATACCTCCCAATATCTTCTTTTCTGTTAGGATATGGTGACCCAGGTGACTGACGTTTTAGGATATGCAGTTTCGATTGACTAGTATTTGTGTTCTTTTATTAAAAATACCTGTACTGCTTTTTGGGTCTTCCTCCTAACAATAAGCTGGAAGCAATTTTTTAATTAAAAACATACACATGCAGAGAAGGAATATGTTATACTTCTAAATTTTATACAAAATCTTCAACAAAAATTTAATATTTCTTTGTATTCATGTATAACCTATTGCCCTATCAATTATTTTCCATTGATTCAAATGCATTGCTTAGGTGAGCTTTGGAGATTTGAGAAATGAGTCCTGCACTTTCAGTGGTCAATCATTATTAAAGAATTTCATAAAACTTTAAATGCTTTATAGCCACTTGAGTACAGGGTTAAAGCTGTATAAAACAGTAAATGTCCATTGATAGTCTAAAAAAGGAAGAAAGAAAAATGTTTTATATAAATAATTAAAATATTAAGGCCCATATTTGGGGGATAAAAGTACAATAAAGCTCCAGTTATTTAGAATTCAGATTGTAGTATAGAAGAAATGCTTTAAAATTAGAGATGGTATTAATGATTATGATAATAACTGAAAATAAAAATAAAATATAATGATATACTCTGGAAATTAAGTCACAGTTAAAGCTGCTAATTATACTTAATATGCTATGGGTTAGAAAATTAGCCAGCCAGAAGTAAAATAACATTATTGTTTTGGACGTTCTGTTTGAACTTTAACATTGGTAGTATGAGTGATCTTTCAAAAATATTAGTAAGAGAGTGTCATTTTATGGCTCGAAAATCACCAATGACCTCTTGTCTTCGGTGTAAAATCTAATTTCTTTTTTTCATCCATAAATTCCTACGTGCTCTAGCCCCTGCCCATCTATTCCTGGTCGTGAAGTTGCAGTCCTGGTGACCATCAAGGTTCTTTCTTTCTCAGTGTGTTTGTATTTGCTGTTTCCTCTTATTCAAGTGCTTTGTAGAAAATCTTGTTTGTTCTTATCTTTCAGATGTGAGCTCAGAAGTCACCTTTATGGCCTCTCAGAATCTCATCTGATGTGTCACCCTTCCCTTCTGCCCCAAGTAACACTCTATACATCACTGTGTTTATTTCCTTAAATGCAGTTATCAGAACTATTCTCTTCATTTATTTCTCTGAACCTCCATCTGACAATTCAAACTTCATAGGTGCAAGGATTCTTCCCATCTTGTTCACTGCTACAGTCCCAGTTCCTAGAAATGACCTGACGAGTAGTAAGAGAGAAGCTAGAGTAAAAGGCTGGGTTCTACACAAATCGTGACATCATCAAGACCTCCCAGAAAAACCCCTGAAGCTGGCACTAGAGAATCATTGCAGAATAATCAACTTTGTTTTTCCTTTTGCTCTAATTTCACTCAAGGAGTTTTCCCTTTGCATTCTCCAATATTTTCAGTTGGGTATCTATTTCTTAATTTATAAACTTGGAAATTATGTGATGATAGAGTGTATAGGTATTTTGCTCTGATCATGGATTCAAGACTTCATCCAGGAAAACTTTCATCCTACAATAAGCAGTAGATTGTTTACCACAGGAGCGGATTAAGTCACTTTAATAGCCAATATGCTTCAAAAGTTGCTGTAGTAAACACAATCCAATGTATGCTTATCCATACTTTTAAGATACTTACATATTTAAGTGGATATTTAATAATTGAGGATAGGTTCATGACATAAATTAGGAAAAACAATCCTAAATGTCAGGATTAAGTTTTAAGAAAGTTCAAAAGATACATTTCTTTCATAAGGAGACTGTGATAAAAATCACTGTTACTGGGAATAAGAAGTTTAATTTTTTACCAAAGTAACTCGGATTGTGCTGCAATTTGTAGGTTGTCAGAACAACGATGCTGCCTCTAGATGCTTGAGAACAAATGCTTTCTTGAAGTCAGTGGATACACATTACACGATGCCGTTTATACTTCACTCTTAGAACATCAAAAGATTTCAGTCATACTTCAAAAACCAGGTGAGGCAGATGTGGCAAAAATCCAGTTTTGAGCACGCTTTTGGCAGATTTCCAAAGGAAGCATGACCGTCCCAGACCTGGCCTCAGGTACAGGATTGCTGTTGCTTGGAGAGCACTTGACGTGGCTCCTTGCAGAGACTCCCGTTATCATTAGTGGATCAGTATCATGATTTGATTTTGGGAGGTGCTGGGGAAACGGTTCCTGCTGTGACACTCTGTAAATCGCCCTTAGTTTATAAAGAAAAGAAACTCTCATTAATTTATACTAAGAAGAAATACAAATATGCATATAACTCTAGTATTTCTTTCTTCAATAAATTTATTGAATGCCCACTAGGTGCTTGGAGGAGCTACCTGAAAGATTAATAATGTATAGTTATTTGAGCAACTAACAACTTAGTGAATGGGATAAATATGTCTGTTTGCAATTATAATTGTAATGTGTATTTATTGAGGCATGAATACTGTAGAGTACTAAACTCAACTTAAAGTGAGTTTTCAGAAGCAGAGACAAAAATATAAAAGCTTTTTAAGCCATGCTAGGAGGCTTGAATATTTCAAAAATACACAATGCCTTTTTTGTATCCTTGGCACCAGGAAGTTAGGTTAGATGATACCTTTCATCTCCTTCCTCCTCTTAAAAAATGGACACTCAGTGTATCCTTCCAATATGGAGCATCAACGGTTGCAGAGAATGGATCTTTACTTCAGGTGTGAACTTGACAGTTTGCTGTGCATAGGGAGTCAGAAATCTCTCCTGGGTCATTTTTTAGCTTTCTACTTTCACTGCTTGGGTCCCAAGGCAGGCTCTAATTTTATACTTTCCAGTGATGCCTTCAAAATAGTCACTTTCTTCTATGGGGTCCTATCATCTCCATCTCCATGCCTGGTCAGACACGACATGTTCCATTACATCCTGCAGCCTTGGATCTTGACAAGGAGAAGAAGAGATAAAGAAATACCAGCTTACTGAATTTCCGTGGTTTCAAGATTGACTGGTCCTAAGAAAAAATATGGGGAAACATTTTGCTTAAATAATTAATCTCCTTCTCCTATGTTGTCTGCTGTTAGAGGCAACATAAAATGTTCCCTTCCATAAACTGGGCACTATCATGGTTAAACCAGGAAACAAGTGGGTCCTTTGTTCTCAGAGGATTTAGCTGGGCATGAGAGAAACAAACCTTTCAAACCATATATGAGCCCTTGACAGGTTTAAGCAGAAGACTGAGAGGAACTTGTTATTCTGATTGTTTTGATAGGCGTTTGGCAGCACATGGAAGATGAATTGAGGAGGACAATCTCGAAGTTGGGGAAAACCAGACACAGCAATTTTCACCGTGGCAGGACAGCCTCTTTTGAGAGAGGAGTAGGCTGTCAGAATATCGCAGGGATGAGTGTGGCTTTGAAGAGCACAGTCTTTTGACTTATTGTTTTCATTCAACAAACGATGTGAAAAATTAACCTTGACAAAATCTCATTGACCTTGGTGATGCTCATGGTAAGAAAGGAGAAGTAGGAGAGACACGGTTAGAAAGATCTTCAGAAAGTTGGTATGAGAGGCTGTAGGACATATAGACAGGGTGGTGCGGAAGCATTTGGATGTACAGACCTGAAGTTTAGTAAAGGAAGCTCTGGTTTAGATGCAACTGATCAATAGTTAATTTTCTCGTGAGATCATGTATCCAGGGTGAATGAAGGCAGTGGGAGAAAAAATGAGAAGGCAGACTTGTGATATGAATATACAGAAAGGGAAGCCACCTGAGAAAAGAAGGAGGAGGGGAAGCAAAGGAAAGTCTTCAACGTTTAGCAAGGTTTCTGAAATCACTCTCTGCTGAAAGCGACTTTTGAGATTTGTTCTAGACTCCATGGCTACATGCTGCTTTATGGCTTGGATTCTCTCCTCCAAAAAGAATACTGAATTATTTCCATGGGGAGTATGCATCCTACATCCTATTGCTTGCTGTAACTTTTACTGACTTAAAGTCATTTAGACAATGACTTATGCTGTGTCCATAAGACTGAATGTTCAGTTATCATATATCATATATAGTGTATATATACATTATGTATATGTATGTGTATATTATTATACGTGTGTATATATATAAATTTCTTGGCTGACCTGTGAATTAATTTGAGATAAAACTTACCTGTGATATTCTTTTAAATACAGTTTTGATTCCTGTCCAGCACCCATAAAGAAACATTGGGGATTTCAAAGTTCTAAACCATGGAGACCAAGTGTAACGATCAGCTAACAGGTGGATAAAATAACCATAATGCACAAGCATGACTCTGAGAGTGACCTGCAAAGCTTCACTGACTAACTCACATCCCTTGGTATAATTCTCTCTCTCGTGACTAAAACACATCCCTTTGGGAATACTCTCTATTATTTTGAACAGGAAAAGTATGTTAGTCCATTTTGCACTGCTGTAAAGGAATATCTGAGACTAGGTACTTTATAAATAGAGAACACTTATTTGGCTCATGGGTCTGCAGACTGTACTGGAAGCATCATGTCAGCATCTGCTTCTGGTGAGGGCTCCAGGGAACTTCCCAACAAGGTTAAAGGTGAAGGGGGAGCAGCTGAGTCACATGAGGAGTGAGGGAGCAAGAGAGAGGGAAGAAGGGGCCAGGCTTCTTTAAACAACAGGCTCTCAGGTGAACTAACAGGGTGAGCACTCACCCATTGTCACAGGGAGGGCATTAATCTATTCATGCGGGATCCACTCCATGACCCAAACACCTCTCCCTAGGCCCCATCTCCAACAGGGGAGACAGAATTTCAACATGATATTTGGAGGAGCCAAACCATATCAGAAAGTTCTTCTAATCGGGTGTGACAGAATTTTAAATCAAATAATATTTAACATGCAATAAGACCCAATCTAATGCCATTAAACTCAACTAGAAAGGGTGTCAAAGTCTAAATTTATTATAAGAGTAGCTTAAAAGGCCTAATTTTCAGTTTAAGTAGTCATTTGAGGTGCTGGGGCCTCCAATAAGACCCCAGTTCTTGCATATTCTATAATAATCTGGCACAAGAAAATGCCTGGAATATTCTAAGTGGAATATAAAGTTGTTGATGTGATTCCCGAAATAACTCCCCACTTATGGAAGGGAGGGGTTACCTATTGCTCAATAACATGGTGTTGCCAGTAAAATTTGGGGCATGATTAATTAATACTTTATTTCAAGTTCAGGCAATACATTTCAACCTGACAAGATCTACTAATTCTATTCTACTTATCCCTGAGTTCTGTTTCTAGGCCTGTGGTCTGAGTACGTAACTATAGGGAAACCAGCGGCAGTGACCTGTGGTCCACAGGGAGCATCTCTTGGCAGTCGCGATCTTTCCCCGTGGCCTCTTTCTTCTCTATGAGGTCCTGCCCCTTTTTATCCAGCATCTAGCACAGTGCCAGGCACTTTCCTGGTCTCTGCTAGGGCTGCTGCTCCATGGGAGGATGGGATGCTTTGGATCTTGACGTGAAGAAGGAAAAGGGGCCAAGACCTCACTCCTGACTTTGATGCAAAGAGTCTAAATGCCAATCAGACCTTTACAGAGTGAGGGTTAAGCTCTTGTTCGTATAGTTCTGTCTCTCATTGGGTATCTCCTGCCCTTGCTTTGCACTGCATCATAGAAAAAATGTTCTCAATTGCCTTAGCCAGGATAGGTTGAGGGTCTGTGTTAAATCAAGAAAGGGCTAAAACCCACCACCACACTATGAAACCAGGACAATTTACCTTGATTCCTGAAGTTTCCTCTGCTTGGAGGGAGATAGAGGTCTGCAAGCACAATTGCCTGAGATCTGTTGAGAAAAAGTTAGGATTATTTTACTAGATATGAAGATCAGGGGCATATCATTCCTTTTGTTTTAGCCAAAATGGTTCTGTTTCTGTTCGAGTGTGTGTATACATATATTCCTATATGCAAATGCATACATGCTAATATATGTGTGCATATATATATAAGCAAATATATGTATATACTTATTTATCTATCATGCAAAGGTAGGCCCAGAAGCTTGGGGCTCAGAGCAAAATTGGTCTATGGAGCTGTGTATTGGTAGCAAGGGAAGTTGGGAGCAACTCATCAACTGGTATGAGAAGACTGAGCCAGAGAAGGACTCCTAGGTGAGAGGACAAAGCCCAGACCATGGCAGGATATCAGAGAATGAGGGGAAAGATTGCTCATGAGAATTTCTGTGTGATAGAGTTGGCCAATATATTTAATAATTTTGATGTCAAATATTCAATGTGCTTCTTATTTTGTGCTGAGACATAGCAACAACTTCTACCACCTCACACTCTTAGTAAGAAGTTTCACCTGCAGTAGCAGCATGAAGAGGATACCAGCTGGAGCCCCGCAGCAGTGAAGACTGAATCAACAGTGGTGAAGGGGACAGTGGGTACCCGTGGGGGTGGGACGTGGGCTCAGCTGGGTGGAGGCTGGATACTGCCTTGCACATAGAGGGTCACCCATGTGGCAGACCCTGTCCTGGTAGCCCAGTGGCTCTCAACAGGGGGTGAGTTTTACTCCCCAGGGGGCATTTGGCAATACCTTGGGACATGTTTGGTTATCACAATGGGGGAGGGGGCTACTGGCATCTAGAGGCCAGAGATGCCGCTCAATACCCTGCAATGCACAGGCCAGTCCCCACAACAAAGAGTTATGCAGCTCCAATGTCAACAGTGCTGAGGTTAAGAAAGCCTAGGTTAGACATATTCATTTTCAATTATAGCAGGATACAATTTAAATTCCTGACATTTGATATAGAACTTTAAAAAGTGTCCCTTCTTCATGCTCTAAAACATCCTACATCCTGTGGTTTAAGAAACTCTTTCTTTTATATTTTTCCCACTCAGTTTTCCCTTTTTAAACTTCACTCTCTCCCCTCTCCAAACAGTGAAGGGTCTGGTTAACGTACAACTAAGACTCTGATGTGGAAAGACTACTATATTTTAGATTGCAAAAAAAGGACTTGAGGATTATTAACATTGATGAAAAATTGTTAAATAGTCTGGCACCTCTGTCTCAGATTTATTGTATGAGTTTGACCTTTTCACACACTTAATACATTCTTCATCCAAGTTCTTCCTGCCTTGCTTTCCCTACATGGACGTTTCAGAAGGACTCATGCCCAGGCGAAGCGTGTCTCTAGAAGACAGAATTTACAGAGCAGGCATCGGTGGCAGTCATGGGCTAAACAGTAAAAGTGCCCTTGTCTTTAATTCTCTGATGTAAGCAGCATTTTGTCACCTTAGTTCCCTGTCAATACTTGTGACTGAATCATTTCATTCTTTGGAAATTTTAAAGATCAAAGTTAATATTAAAGAATATGGAGTCTGTGTTATGATTTTAAATATAGGACATTAGGAAAATTAGGTCGTCCTCAGAGGTATGTAAAAGAGCAAATGGTTCAGACGTTTGCATCTGCTCAACTTGAAATATATTAATACATACACACAATCTAATACCTGCCCCTTGACATGTGATGTTCCAGATCAGCAGAAATTCTGCCAAGTAATTCATGGGACTGAACAGGAGGAGAATATGAGTCATTAAAATGTAGGTGCAAACTTTAGTCAGGCAAACTGATGGGTTCGCTGCCAAAGAACAAAACCCTGCATTTGGGCCACCCTGGTAGATTTCTCCAACAAACCCAGTCACTGGCGGTGCTTAGTGACTGAATTCCATGGTTCTGAATTACCAGCACCTATCATCTCATTGTTTTAGAGAACGACTGTTTGAGTGAAAATATTATTTCAAAACAAATAATAGAAGTATAAGGGAAGTGGCACTCATTTCTCTGGCAGTATTTACCTTGTGTACTGGAAATACAAAAAAGGCAAATTTAAACTATTGGGGAATCTGGGTCAAGATTTGCAAATCAGGATTTTCAAGCTTACCATCTGTAAGAATCACCCAGAACATATGAAAAATGCTTCCTCCTTCACCCACTCCCGTGGATTCTGCTCAGCAGGCATTTTTCACGAGGCTCTATGGGGATTTTTGAGCAAGTGGTCTGTGGATTCAACTTTACAAAAAGGCTGTCAAGAAAGCCAGCTCGAGGTTTTTAGGCAATGGGAGAATATTGGGCACATGGTAAAGGCTTAGTAAATATCTGTTGAATAAATTATCTCCAGCTCTTCTCCTAGACACAGAGATTTTCTTTTTGCTTTCATGTGAGAGGGTCGTTGATGAGCTTATGTGGCTCTGTATTGTTTTAGAGAAACTGAAATCTTCCCCATTTATTTATTCTCTGCTTTGTGTTATGTGGATTTTAGTCACTGTTGTCAGAAAACTCAAGTTATACTAACACCTCCCTTTCCTAGTAATGTGACTTTGGGCACTTCTTTTGATCTCCTGTGGCCTTAGTTTTTCAACTTCTAACCTGGGAAAGTTAACGATTCCTTCTCAAAATATCATATAGCACTGAAAGGAAAAAAAAATTATACATGAAAAATACAGTATTAAGGTGTACACTCATGCTTTTTATTTTATAATTCCTAGAAATAACTTGTAAACTTAAAATCAGAATTAAATAATGAAGGCGGCAGCGATGAAGTCCTTCTAATACCCTGCTCTAGGAAAATTTGTTTTCCTTGATGCCTGGGAGGCGGCTGAGTTTAAAGTGAATGCAAGTTAAGTATCAGTAGATGAGTTAAAATTATATTATACCCACATCTTTTTGCTTTGTTATTTCAAAAGTCAACATCATTGAGGCGTTAGCTACTTTAATGTTAGCTCAACTCTAAACACAGGCCCTGTCGGGGTCAGTTAACCTCTAACAGGAGAATGGATGGTCTGGTGGATGGAGAAGCCTTGTTAAGACCATCGGCCACTCCAGAGCCTCCTCACCCTGAAAGGCGCCCTTTGCTATGTGCACGTGCACACTCACACGCTCATGTAGACAACACAAGCACAAGCACACTCCTTTGTAGCACCATGTCCCTTAATTCTTACCCTGTATAGGATGAATCAGATGTGCTTTTCTTCCTTCTCCTCTAACGGTGCTGCATATAATGAAGGATATTTCTTTAAGGGTGTTGGTGAGAGACTAAATGTTGGGAGTGGGGAAGGAAGTGAAAAGTAATTTTCAAATCTTTCTTTTTCTTTTCTTTCTGATAACATAGGTAGAGACATCTTGGGGAAATGAATCATCCCGTCACCTGAATGAGAAATACAAGTGCTTCCCTGTTTAAACCTAGTATATTAAAATAAAATTAAAGCAAAGAAAGAGAACGTGGCAGTAGAGAAAATGTGGCGGTGATTAATCATATTGACACGAGTTAACCATACATTACACAAGCAATGGCAGATCCCAGGGCAGGTGCTGCCTAACCTAAAGGGCACAGTGACCCGCCAGGATCTGGCTGAGCTCAGCCTTTGTTGTCTTCTGTACTAGTCAGGATTCCTTGCAGTCCGAGCAGCAGAAGCACTACTTGAATTAGCTGAGGAAAACAGAAATGCACTACAAGTTTTCTCTCTGAACATAGGATTCTTTCTTATGGAAGAATCTTCCCTACGAGGAAGAGAACAGGAAAGCACCTCCTAAACCTGTATCTTCCAGCTTCTGGGTCTAAGAGGATAATTACATGGTAGAGTAAGTCAAATTTGAGATATAAACAAGAGGTAATGCCACAAGGAGTGGCTGCGTGTGATGGTGAGTACATGCGTGTGTATGGACCCAGGGGCAATCTGTGGTGGACATGACGACGTGACCCATGCCAGATTCCTCTTCAGGAATGGAAGACTCATGATCCAACTTCTGGGAGTCTGCTGGTATCCTCTGATGCTTCTCCTTGTAGAGATTTCCCCCGCTGGAGAGACCCACCTCTCCCAAGGCCAAACTCCTTTGAACACCACGCATCTCATGACTGATGGAGAACGGCATATAAAAGCCTTGTCCTCCCACTCTGACTTAGGGAAGCTCCAAAAGGTGCCTCTGCCCACTCCTGTTCCTGTCCCACTCGTAAGTGTTGAATCCCAGATAACGCCCTGAGGAAGCCCCTGCACACTCATCTCCATCTTCCTGGGGCAGCTACCCCAGGATGACTGAGAAGAAAGAAGAGAGAGGAGAACAGAACCCTGTAGATGATGAACCTTTAAGATACAGAAAGAGGCAGGGAATCATCTCAATAAGCAAAGAGAAAGCAGTATTATAAGATGCGGCAGCTTCTACCCAATATGCTCCATTTATTTATTTAGACGAATCTGTTGGCTTAGAGTGAGAGGATGGGATTTGGTGTAGGGTATTTGAGGAGTGTGGTCCAATTTTAATAGCAGCAACAGGGACTAATCATGGGGGTAAGACAAAAGCCTCACAAATGGTGTTGAGGATCCAGATGAGGCAAAAAATATCAGCACCAAACTGTATAACAGCGCAATTACTCCTGCGTCACTCAGTTTTCAAGAGGTAGGAGTGAAGAGGATAACTGAAGGAATGACACATATGTGGGAATTTATGTGGAGGGAGGTGGAGTGGCCAAGAGCTTTAAAGCAGTAATTAAAATAAAAAATATATATCTATATGTGTTTATATTATAGTTGATTTTTCTACATCAATAGTATTCATATTATTAATATTTTATTCCTAAAGAATGGTTACAAGATATCTTTCCACATCTTTCTTGACTATTTTGAGTATTCATTTGCAATGTTTATATAATTATTAACATAATAAATTAATGCAATTATAAGACTATCATTCCATGTGCCTTGTCCTGTGCAAAGAGTGATGAGTATAAAAGACACAATATAGGTCTATAATTATATAAGCAATTAAAATTGAAGGTGGGTATTAAGTCTTCTTCACCGATTGATAAGCCAAAGATTTGCAGCCCATAAAAGATGAGGAGGATGCTTTACATTGACTTTCTATTGACATAATTTTGCTTCCTTTTCTAATAATGCATATCATCCTTGCAGTTGGGGGATAGATGAGAAGGGTTGGAGAATAACTGCACTCATGTCTTGGGCTATCTTACAAGATTTATGGGGAGGGGTCTTCTTACCTTAGACTGCTGTGCATTGATCTGTGTAGCAATGCTTGCAAGGAGAGCCCTGATGAATTGCAAGGATAGCCATCTGAAATAGATCATTGATCCAACGGGACAGACAGATGATGAGAATAGAAGACAAAAGAAACTCACCAGGTTCAGACAGAGGATACGGTCCTCTCTTTTTTGCCTCATTCAACACCAACCACAGTCTTCTATCAAATTTCCTACTTGTTTACCATTCTGTCTCTACCATTAGTGTAGAAGTTCCTTAAGGACAAGATCTTCATGTCATTTGTCTTTGTGTCTCCAGAACCTAGCATAGAATGTGGCTTTTGATGTGTTGTGCAAGAGATGTAGGCTAACGTAGGAACCCAATAGATAAATCTGGCAATTATTTTGTAGGTTTGAGCTAAAATGTCCCCAAACTCAATTAAACTATAGTAAGATTTCTTATGTTGAAATTATCAGCATTTTTGGTAATTCATTCCAGAAAAACTTCATATCCCTGCAACCTAGAGTAAGAGATGAGCTACATCCTTCCTGCCCAGCATGATGTTTGGCGTTTAGCTCAGTGGAAGGTTATCGTACATCCACGCTTTATTCCATGTGCTGGGAAAGCTCCATGCAGTTCATTAGGGAGGCTGGAGGTGGATAAACTCCAGAATTTAGATCCTCAAACTGTTTCAATTAGAAAATGACTTCTGTGCTTCTCCCACCCAGGTGCCTTTGATTAGCAAGAAGCACAAATACGCAGTCACGCAGATATGTGCTCCCACAGTCAGAGCCTACACAGGCTAATCAAGTGCTCGGCTGGCTTATATTTCTATACATTCCTTGACACTCACAGATGTTGCTTGAACCTGGCTGGCCTATCCTTGTGCATTGCTGCCAGACTCCACAAGGTTAACTGAGGAACGCCCAGAGTGTTTTTCATTTTTATACTGGGGCCGTGGCCTGCAGGATAGAGACATTCTGCTGAACAGCTGTGTGACCTTACTGAGCCTTCGCCCTGCTGTCCCTGGAGTTGCTTTTCAGATGTAGGTGTGGATATTTTCCACCACTGACAAATGGCTGTGGATCATTTCTAGGTCCTTACAAGGGAAAGATTAATCATATATATATGTGTGTGTGTAAATATCTGCGACTGACCCTATCACTGCCCATTACATTTGGATGCTGAGTTCAGATGAGAGCCCTTGAGAACAAGTGAGCAGTGGAGAGGCTTCCCTTGTCCTCTTTTTTCGAATCTTTGATGCCCTCTGCAGCCAGATGGACTTGTCCAGGTCTGATCAGCTGATCAGTTTACTCTGCTGCTAAAGGGCAAGGGCTTCCCATGACTTTTCACATAAAAACTGAAATTCCTGATGTGTTCTACAGGCCCAGATTCCCTCTACAGCCCCCTCTCACGTCAGCCCCTGTACGTCAGTCCTGCCCTCACCCCCGAGCCTGGTATTCTGTGTACACACCGCATCCTTCATCTGCTTCTGCACCCAGATTTCCAGATCACATAGACGCTTCCCAGCACAGGGTTTCATCTCGTCACATAACTCTACTTCAGAGCCCTTGTCCCAGGTGCACTCCTCCTCAGAACTCTGGGATTGTTTAATACCCATGCAGACACCGCCACAGACAAGACCCATGCCTGGCTCACCCTGCACTGCCGTGCCCAGCGCTGTGCCCCACACGTAGCTTATGGGGATGTCGAGTTCAGATAATGGCAAAGGAAGGCACCCTCATGCCCACCCCCTGCCTACACATGTGCTCTGGCTGTGCCTTTGGCTGCTACTCATCCTTTCTACTGAGCCAAACAGTCTCTCTTAAAAGAGGATTTGTTTATTACATTTTAAGGAAATCAGCCATGATGAGAAGGTATTATTTAAGATTAATTGGTTAGAGAGTATACTAGATGGCCTGTGTCTAAGTAGTGTACAAATATGCCACCTGGCCTGCAAATGTGCACCTGCTTTCCCAAACTCCCAAAGCACATTGTACATTGTCTTGGTTTGAACTCACTATAGATGATCACACATAACAGATGATCAACAAAATGCATTGTCTATATCAATATCTATGTATTCCTTTTTCAGCTTTATTCAGTGACTATGCAAATAATTATTCCAATAATTACACCAATACATCCTAATAGTTAATATTCTTTAATAAATCCCATTCAATGGTTTTATATACTATTTCCCAGGCACTGTGATCTCGGTTACATCATTCAGAGTCAACTGTAAAATAAGCATCTTCCGTCACCAGGTCCAGTAGATGCAAAACACTAGAAAAATTTAAACAAATATTTTGATTTTGTTTACATACGTGCCACCAGCTGCATCAGATAATCTACTCAGGAAAGATAGAAATTACAGAAGAAGAAACCCATGTCATAAACACCTGGATTTAAATACTCAACAAAAAGCCAGAAAGTAAACACTGCAATATTAAAGTCAATCAACTGAAAGAAACCTAGTCCCCAGTGGATTTGAGATTGTTTAATTTCACATAAAAGAGACTGAATAAGAGGCAGGCATAGAGAACAGAGCAGATGAAAAGAAAAATGCTCCCTATGTGGAAACAGCCCTGTTTCATCAGAGTGGGTGTTGGTGGTTTGTTGGAAGGGTTAGAACTCCCCAAATATACTAAGCTTCTCTTCTGACTACACCTTTCCCAACCTATAAAGAGGATCATTTGACCACCCATTCACTTTCCATTAGCAGGAAGCCCGTTTACTGAGTTAAGTGCTAGCAGTTTAATTCAGATCAACACTTACTGAGAGCAGCAAGCACTGTGCTAAGAGTCAGGAATACAAAGATTGATAAAAGGAATTCTTTCCTACTGGGATCTACAATTTAGTGAGGGCTGAAATGCCTGCACGTAATTGTGTACTGTTCATGATACGTGCTGGAATAGAGGTCAGTGCTGGGGCTACAAGTGACTGAAAGGAGGAAGTAATGAACTTTGCAGGACTTGGTGAAGCCTTCTTAGGAGAAATGATGGTGTAGTGAGTCTTGGAGCATGCCTAGGAGTTTCTTCAATATTTAGGAAATGGAAGATTGGTGGATAATCTGAAGGGGGTTTCAAATGCTCATTCCAGGCAGAGAAAACATCATTGCAAAAACAAAGAGTGGGTTCCCAGGAGTGCCCTGACTTCTGAGCTTGCACGCAAAGCCAACTGCTGTGTGTGCCTGCGCTTGTGTCAGTGGCTGCCGGACCACAGCTACATGAGCACGCTGCCACCTGCGTTATCCCCTCTACCCACTCGTGTTCCATTGTCTTATTGAACAACACAAAGTCAAAGATAAAATTTCTGAGAATTTCAAGATGGTGACAGTAGTGCATTAAACCAAACATAGAGTCTATCTCAGAGCAGGGCCCTGGGCTACTGCATAGGTTTCATGCCCATGAAGTCAGCCCCACACTCTGTGCAATTCTCTATACAGAGTAGCCTAGTATCTGATGAACAAACATTTGTTTTTTTCCTATCTTCCCTAAATTTAGTATTAGTTGGGCTTGGGACACAGAAACAAATTTGGGAGTGGGAGAGGGGAAAGTGGGCAGAGGCAGATGAAGCTGGTCTAAGAGGCAGAGCTCAGGTTGTGTTTTGTACGGCATGTTGGGTTTTGATGTTTACCCTGTAGGTGAAGAAGAACCATTAAATAATTTCAGGCAGGGATGATTTCAGGTGGAATTTGCAGATTAGGAAATTGAATCTGGTGTTAATGTGGGGGATGGATTTGATGCCCTAGAAATAGGAGGAAGAGAAACTAGGTTTGAGTGCCACAGGTTGAGGGATCTTTAACCTCCAATTAATTAAGTAGTTTAAGTCTTATATACTGGATTGAATAGTGTCCTCCAAATTTATGTCTTTCCTAGAACCTCAGAATGTGATCTTATTTGGAAATAGAGTCATTGCAGATAGAATAAGTTAAGATGAAGTCATATTGGAATAGGTTGGGCCCTTAATCTAGTACGACTGATATCCTTACAAGAGGAGGAACAAGAACTGGGAGACTATCACATGGGGAAAATAGTCATCTGAGGAGTTAGATAGAGATTGGAGTGATGCAACGTCAAGCTAAGGAATACCCAGGGCTACTGGAAGTTAGAAGAAACGATCCTCCCTTAGCGGCTTAGGAAGAAGTGCAGCCCTGCCCACACCTTGGTTTTGGATTTCTAACTTCCAGAACTGTCGGAGAAGAAATTTCTGCTTTGTGATGACACCCAGTTTTTGCCACTTTTTAATGACACCCATAGGGAACTATTGCAAAACAGCTTGTCTCTAGATTTTTGGCCAAAGTGAGAGTTAAAAGCTTACCATTCTACAGACTGGTGGTCTAGGAGGAGTTGGGAAACATTTTAGGAAAAAACAAAGGGAACAGCCCCTCCTGTGGACTCATGACTTCCTCACTATCACGTGTTGTGATCCATGAGCTATCAATCTCAGGATCATTTGGGTTGCTCAAAATGCGTATTCCCTGACTAGACTCAAACTTGTTGGTTAGAATATCTCTGGTTAGAGCTGAGAAATTTGCATTTTATTAAGTTCCTAAATCATTTTTATAAATGCAAGAATTTTAGAATCATCCAGGATATCATCTGTCACCATCTTTGAAAGATAATCAAACAAAAATCCATCAAGCCATTGAGAGCCACCAAAGGGCTCAAGCATGTCCTCAGGTCTGTAAAGGGGGCCAAGTGAAATCCAACATGAGATAGCATCAGCAGGCTGCCCCAAACCACACGGTCTCTTCCTGTGACACCGAATTCACCAACGGCATGCACCCAAGTGACCCCACATTTTATTCCTGCTCCTGAATCCACACCTGTAATGACAGTGAGTAATTGGTCCTCTTACCTTGTGCCAGAACCTTTGCAGCTGGAACTTGGAAAGGATGGAGGAGAAATAGAGAAATCGGTTTAAGTGTAACTTGCTACCTGTATGGTTTTCTTCTTTATCCCTTTGATAAAATAAAAATTACACATCATCAAAATAAATTAAACATCCTTACTAAGATAAAATTTAAAAAAGGGAAAAAATAAACTTTTCTCAAGAGAAATCCATTTAACAAGACTCTCTCAATCATACAAATCAAAAATTACATTTCTATTAAGTAAATGAGGCAGATAATTGGTTAAAGGATTTGAAATGGAAATTCTAAATCACTCCTTTTATATTTTAGATTATCTGGATCCTTATATTTGTACAGTGCACGTATAATTTATGCAAGTGATATAGCTCATGTATGCTTCACGTGAATATAGACGTTTGGGATTATAATTACAGTGTTTCCTCTTATTTCCTTTACCGATTGTTTTGAATTTTGCAGAGTTTCAGACATACAGAAAAGACAGTAATGTAATGATTACCTGTGCAGCTACTTCCAAAAATGAACAAATGTTAAAATATTTCTCTATCATGTCATATAAACAAAATATATTGATCATTGTAGACAAAGCCGGAGGTCTTCTTTATTCGCCTTTGAGTCCATTTTGTTGTTTTTCCTTCTATGCAGGTAACTACCATCTTTTCTTTCTGCAGTCTCTGTTGTCTTTCTCTCTCCCTGTCATTTATATTTCCATGGAGATATATATAGGTATATATGTGTGTATGTATACATATGTATGTTTTTATTTGATTTAACTGCTATATGGTATTCTATCATTGGAACAGAAAATATTTTCTTTTGTAAATTTCTTAAATAATTATTTATTTTCTCTAAGTATGCACAATGTTGAGGTATCATAATTTTATTTTTAAGTTTATGAATGATGTCTGTTTTTTCTGTAATATTTTATGAATAGTATTGTTGGTATAAGAACATTGCGGATTCATGTATGTTAATCTCTTAGCCAGTAACCCTGTTCTATTATTAGTTTTAACATTTCTTCTGTAGGATATTTTGAGCTTTCTATTTAGCCAAACGTATCAGCTGCTGATAAAAGTACTTTTTGTTTGCATTGCCTGTCTAATATTTAGAATCTCTAGGAAGGAGGTATGATGTCAGGCCTTCAGCAAGTAGTGTGATAGAATTTCTGACATTAATGAGGATATTTCTGATGATACGAAAGTGAGCAAAATGATCATGAAAGACAAGACTTTCTCCTAGTAAGTTACTATTATACATCTTCAGAGCCTGGCCAGTAGGAGAAAGATATTGAAAGAATTTCTAAAATCTTAATAGAAAAAAAAGGGTATGCTTTATGGAATGAGAGAAAGGTGTAGCTATTCTTCATACAGGAATGTTGGTTATAACATATACTGGTCAATGACCTGAGGAAGCTCTTGGCACAGTAGCGTCCTAGGCATAATTCAATCTCATTTATTTTTCTGGTTTTTAAAATTTTTAATTATCATAGGTAC